>NC_084532.1:12420500-12750500 GCF_024500275.1 Phycodurus eques | reverse complement strand
AGATGATAAGAGGACGCCACTCATCATGGCCGTGCGGGGGGTGAGCAGGCTTCACTGGCTCAGTGAAGTATGACTAAAATCAGAATTATTAAAAAAAAATATATATATTTATGTTGCATTTCAGGGTTCACTGGTGACCTGCGAGTTTCTGCTCCAAAATGCAGCCAATGTGAATCAGCAGGATGCTCAAGGTCGAGGACCTCTGCACCATGCCACCATGCTGGGACGCACAGGGTTGGTCATCCGCACTCTTTGACTCATAAACTAAACTTTGTCACACCATATGTTAGACTCTTGTCTTGCTTTCAGGCAAGTGTGTTTATTTTTGAAAAGAGGAGCCAATCAAAATGCTGCAGACATTGAGGAAAAAACACCGCTTGCCATCGCGGTGGAAGCAGCCAATGCAGACATTGTTACATTGTGAGTGTCATTTATTTTTGTCCTGTCATCAAGATATCTATCTTTTGTTTGTGAACCTTTTCCAACTCTCAGCTTAGTAAACGTCTCATTAATTTTGTTTAGCATTCAGCACACATTTTTGCCGAGTAGTCCATCATTTTAATGAGATATGACTCATTGTGTGCTGGTCATTGTCAAGAAATAAACCCGGACAGCGGGAAATTATATATGGAGGTTTATAGTACAGGCAATCTGATCTGATGACAGTGCAGCACGGTTTCCTAGTGTTTAGCATGTGTGCCTTACAGTTCTGAGGTTCCTTCCCTGTGTGGGGTTTCCATGTTCTTCCCTTGCATGCTTGTTTTATGCTTCCTTCCGCATTTGAAAAACATGCTTGTTAGCTTCTTTGAAAACTCTAAATTGTTCCTAGGTGTGAATGTGAGTATGAATAGCCATTTGTCCATGTGTGCCCTGCAATTGGCCAGCGGACCAGTCCAGGGTGTACCCCCGCCTCTCGCCCAAAGTCAGCTGGGATAGGCTCCAGTTCACCTTCGACCCCTATGAGGACAAGCCACGTAGAAAACGGATGGATAGAGGGCTTCGTCATGCTTATTTTACATTTTTCGTGCCAGTTTACTTGTCTGCATGAATGAAGGACGAGGTACTTTTAACCACAAGGTGTCACTATATGATCACGTTCATGTCATTCGTTGTTTGGTGCTTGCTTAGACACATTTCAGTGGCCATTCAGAAGCATCGATCATTCATAAAGCTGCTCTGTCTGGAAGGGGATTTTTGATTGCTGATAACAATCTTTCTAATGTCATTTGGTTTCCTCTCTCCCTGCTCCGCAGGCTGCGACTGGCCAAGATGAACGAGGAGATGCGCGAGGCCGAGGGGCCCTACAGCCAGTCAGGTCAATATAACGCGAACAGCCCCACTGAGATGCAGTACAGAAAGTGTATGCAGGAGTTTATCAGTCTGCAGCTGGATGACACTTAATGGCCTGTACATTGGTGTCACATAAACAGACTCTGCGGAAAAATACAGGGGCCTGTTTTCTGGTTATCATAAATTACTGGAATCTTTTCCAGGTGCTTCTTACAAATTGGAAGAGTCTTTCTTTTTAAGGCACTTGCAGTTCAGTGGAAAATGATCTGATGTCAGCGACCAGCAGCACCCTGGCATGCTACAATGTTGGGTGGAGTGCTAACGTGACTGCAGTATTCAGTTTCCAGATAGAAAAGTCAACATTGTGCTAAAATATTTACTGATGACACACAATGAAAAGCTGCTTGAGAACATTAGATAGATGCTGCATCCTCCCTTTAAATTCAGAGACCCCACTTGCTGATTTCTATTGGTTGAACACAATAGGGGTTGAAATACAGTACAGTATTAAATTACATTTGCTGCTAAGTCTCGACCACAATATTGGAAATTCTCAACTCAGTGTGAGGGCAAATTATCCTTGTTTGGGAATGCATATTTCTTTCAAATAAATGTCAGGTTCAGGGGTGTCAAACTTTGTCGCGGGTTATCACGGTTTTCCTCAGAGGGCCGTTGTGAACCCATATAAACGCCTCTTTGTACTATTACATATACACAACAAATTGATAGATAACTACTTTTTTAACAAGTTGTAAATCAGAAGTCAAGGACAAGACTTCAAGTTACTGGTTAAAGGTGTTTGGTAACAAAAAACTGCTTGCAATATCTCAATGTTTTTATTTATTGTATATGATAATTTGATTTTAGCAAGAATCATGGACGTTGATGCACATGCTTTGCTTTTGGGCAAGATAAACTTATGTGATGGGCCGGATGTGGCCGCTGGGACGTGAGTTTGACACCTGTGACGCCTAGTTTATTGTGTAATTATACTATTTACTAGGATGTTATTTTTTTGCCAAGTGTGAATTTACCCAATTTTCTGTTGGTGTTAGTTAGTGTCAGTGAATTGTCTCTCTTAAACTTTCAGTGCCACTTTGTTGTTGAATGTTTAAACACGAAACATCTTGCTGTTATGATGTTGTTTTGCAACAATCTTGAGGTATTATTTTGTTCTCAGAGAATTCTGTAGTGCATTGGCTTAAAATACAAAATACAAAAATCTTTTATGCACGGGACTGGACAGAAAGAAAAGCCGATTTGACTGAAGTTTCACCGATAATTAACGATGTTATGACAGTGTCAAAAGCCTGGAGGATTTGTGTATCGTAATCCAATGTTATGGCAGGAAATCCAGAATTGTAAGAAATGACCGATGGTCGTGAATGTTTTTGGGTTCTTAATGCAAATCGGCATAGTACATGCTCTGGCAATAGTCTCGATAATTAGCTTTTGATGTTGAAAAGATGGTGGCATTAGAAGAGGAGGCTGTCATATTGTGTAGCTAGTGACTGAGTTCTGAAAACAGCACATTTTCAACTCGTGTTCCTGCAGCCCCAAATATTTGGACAGTGCACAAGCACTTTGATTAAAGGAGCAGTGTGTAGGACGATGTAGTGGCCCTCAGTCACTCCCACATGGGCTTACATTTCTCGAAACCCTTTTTCTCAAAACAACACAAATGTGTGAACACTCAGTTAACCCTCACAATCTTTTAAATGTACTTGCAGGGGGTTCTCGGTTGACGACGGTCTCGTCGACGTACATGGTTTCGAGAGTTACAGACGGCGTGTAAGAATACGTCGTCGCTCAGCACAAGAAGGCAGCCTCAGAGTTATTGATTTGTATTCATTTCTAGAGCGCCTGCCCTTATAAGGGTCCCAGCTGATTTTGGGCAAAAAGGCAGACTACATAACAAATATATGCGGCAATTAGGATTTTATTACTGTGTTTGTAACAGACTACGGCGTGTTCTGACCCACAAAAGTTATGTCGCCACCGTATGAATGGAACTGTCGTAAATCTAGTGTCCCCCCCCCCCCCAGACATACACACTGGCCCTTAAAATGATTATTACGCTGCAGCGCCCTCTGGTGCGTCGTAGGGAACTGCTGGACTGTTAAATGCCACTTGGCACACTGCTTTTTTTCCCTCAAGAACCAATCATGTCACTTTTGGAATAATGAGTGTTTGGACCTATGCCAAGAAGCGTTTTCTTGATGTGGGCTGTTAAAAGGGGGATGAAACCGATGATTGCTGACTGTGGATGCGTGCACGCCTCAAGAGCATTCGGCAATCATGGAGAGATGAACACAAACAAGTGATTTGATGCCAACATCATCATTTTCATATTTGCTCTTCAGTCGGCGAGGGCCTCTTCATCAGTCAGCCAATCAGATGATGAATGACGCCTCTGATGCACGACAAGCCACCTCATCGCTTCATTTTTTTTTAATTTTTTTTTTCAATTACGCTTACAATCAACAAATTGGAACCTGATGAAGTGCAGTCTGATTACAACTGCACAAATTGTCGCTTTTTAAAAAGATATTTTTTATGAGTGGCGAATTGAGAGCTTTGGGTTGTTTCAGCTGGTGTAAATTCCCACTTGAGAGTTTGTGCCTTTCTTGTTTGCTTCTTTCTTGACCCATCTGTATTTGTTGTTTATACAAGGCTGCACTTTAAACACAATACAGTTGCTAACAACAAGCTAACTTCTTGTGTGCGCGTGAGTGTCTTCTTGCTTCTTCTGCTCCATCTTTTTGTCTCTCTGGACCTCGTTTCTCTTTCATATGTCCAGCCACGCCGGGGCTCTGACAGGTATGGCTGACTTTTTCTTCTTTTCACTTCTGCTCCTTCTAAACATCACCCTTTTGTTTTCATTCTCGTCTGTTGACCGGCTGATCACTTCTCAGGTCATTCCTACTATGATGTGATGTTATTACTTGATAGTTCCCCTGTTGACTAAAGCAGACCGATGAGCTGCCAGTGTAAGGAACAATTGAAATTCTCTTTCTCAAAATGATCATTAAACTTTGATGCCACATTACACCTGCATTAGATGGTGCAGGCAAAATATTTCCAGGATGTGCTCCTAAGTGGGGTTTGGGGCATTGTGTTCAGACCCCCTAAAATGCACACATTGTCACCAGGATATGCAATTTACCACTGCCCGCCTGCTCGTTGGGGCTCATTTTGGTGAATTCCCTTGTAATGCTGTGGAATTTGCTCAAAATAGCTGCTTTAAACCAAAATATCTGACTCTGTTCAATTTCAGAGATGGGTCCTTGAGACTTTTTCCATGTATCCTGTTATGATTGACATATCACCCACAAACTGGTCAGATTTCAGGCAGGCGATTCATTCTTCGAGATTAATCAGAAACAGTAATCCCAAGAAGGCCTAAAGTGTATCATTTTAATGTTGTAGCTACCGTTCTGTCATTTTATTCTCATTTGGTTTAACTTAGTTTTGTATCATTTTGTTCACATTTTCTCTTTCATAGTTTTAGAGTCTTTATAGTTCTACTATTTTAATAATTATTTATCGGTTTGACATCGTTTTTATTTTTAATTTTTTTTTTATATTCATGTAAAAATGTATTGCGATGCACTTGTATTTATGCATCCGGTGATCCATGTCCATCTAACTGTCCGTACATACAGTATCTCATTCCATCCATACTTTCTTTTAAAATACTAGTATTATACAGATGTAAACTTGTTATTTTTGTTAAAGGTATTTGGTGTTTTTATTTTACTTGTTGCAGGAGATGAAACCTACCAGGACATTTTCCAGGACTTCACCCACATGGCCTCCAACGACCCGGACAAGCTGAATCGCTACAAGCAGTACGACCCCCAGAGACCCTGATGATGACCACTTCTGTGGCTCGAGCTGTTAATTTTCAATATATGACTTCAAATTGTACTCTTTTGACTTGGAGATGCCTGCATATAAACACAGGCTGTGCATTAAAGTGAAGGAATGCTGATTGATGACGAGCTTCAGTCAAAGTGAAAGGTACCCTGTCGAAGCCAGTTCATCTCCTTCGTGTCACATAGAAACGCTCAATTATTCATTGATTTGAGGCCTTATTTGGACTTTTTTTTTTTTTTTTTTAATCAACCTTTTATTTTAATTTGCACAAATTTGTCTTACATGACCACCAGTGTTTACCTCAAGGTAAGGTGTGTGTGTGTATGTACAGTTATGTGTATGATATATTTCCATATTCCGTGTGGTGGTGAATGCCAACGACGCAATCAGTCGACCGTGTGATGATGGTAGTGATGCAGGATGAAAATAGGATCAGGCTTCTTGACATATTTGTTCATTTTGAACACTTGTAAAGAACCTTTATTAGCCTATACGCACATCCTCTTTGTTTTTAGTCTGTTGATTTGCGATAATGTAAGCGATTTTATCATTGTCAAAGTTTCCATCACAATTTCTGTAGTTTTAAATTGTGAATTGTCCAGACATTTGATTCATTTTGTCTTTTTTTTTTTTTTTTTTTGTATTTGATCTGTTGAAGAGGACTATTCCGTACACTTTTAACTGAATGTTTAGCATTGCAACATGAAGTCTGACTAGAAAAAATGGAAGAAAAAACTTCTTTCTTCTTTGAGACACAGTATTGAAAGTCAAGTCATCATTACCTTTTTTTTTTTTACAAGTTTCTTTCCATCAAGTGAGTGCATGATTACGTCCTTGTCATGTTCAGTGTTATTTCATGTAAAATGAAAAGACAAGTTGGGATTAAAAAAAAATATTGTATATAAATGTTAAAATTGTTCACTGGTACTTGAATGATACTTGCTTATTCTCTCTCCCTTTTACTCATGTAGCCCTTTTTATATTGTTACATGTACTGTGCTGTATATTATTATAGCTGAACTTCAATACACAATCTGATGGGTCAATTGTGTTGCTTTGTGCGTGAAGATCAACTAAATACAGCTCAATACTAGTGTTTGCCATGTTTTAACTTGAATGTCGTTTGCTAAAACTAGCATTTTAAAACGTACAAATGTGGATGGAAAACGACTGTCTAAAGTCTTGACATATGCTAAATTCTTGGAAAGGAGGGAGCCCGACACTTCAGGAGAAAAACAAAGCGACATTTTCTATACTTTTTCCTATTATGTAATGTGCACATCCTTAAAGGGAACAGTTGTTTTTTTTTTTTTTAGATTACATTTCCATTATATTCCATGATCAAAACTTTCCCCACCATTGATGTGGCGTATGACATGAACAACTAAGTTGATAAAAGAAAAAATTTCTTCGAGGGAAAGTGAAATTAATGTGGTTGGGCCAAGGAGCTCTTACGGCTGGGATGTGGACACGTTTGGGAGATTTGCGTCGCACTCGCCCGGCCGCCTCCGAGTGCATATAAAGTGCCACCAGAAAGTATTCACACCCCTTCCCATTTTCTACGTTTTGCAATCAGTGTTCACACCGTTTGCTATGACACTCAAACTTAAGCTTAGCTCCATCTGTTTTCCACTGATCATCCTTGAGTTGCTTCGACATCTTGAATGGAGTCCACCTGCGGTAAGGAATTGTCTGCAGACCTCCGAGACCGGATTGTGTCGAGGCACAAATCTGGGCAAGGATAAAAAAGAATTTCAGCAGCATCGAAGGCCCCAAAAAGAACTGTGGTCTCAATTATTTGGAAACGTAAGGAGATTGGAACCACCGGGACCCTTCCTAGATCTGGCCGTCCGACCAAGCCGAATAACCCCGGGAAGAAGGGCCTTGGTCGGAGAGGTGAACAAGAACCTTATGGTCACCAAGGTGGAGTCCAGTGTTCCCTTGCGGAGATAGGAGAACCATCAAGAAGGTCCACCATTGCTAAAGCACGCCACCATTCAGGCCTTTATGGTACAGTGGCCAGCCCGAAGCCACTTGTCACTAAAAGGCACGTGGCAACCCACTTGGAACTTTTCCAAAAGGCACCTTAAGGATCCTCAGAGCTGCAGAAACAAAATTCTCTGGTCTGATGAAACCAAAATAGAACTTTTTGGCCTGAATTGCAAGCGTCATATCTGGAGAAGAGGAGCCACAGCTCATCAGCTGACTGACACCGTCCCTACTGTGAAGCATGGTGGTGGCGGCATCATGCTGTGGGGCTGTTTTTCTGCATGCAGGAATTGGACGACAAGTCCGCATAGAGGGTAAGATGACAGCTGCGAAATATAGAGAAATTCTTCAAGAGAATTTGCTCCAGAGTGCTCTGGAACACAGGCTACGGTGTGATGCAAAGCACACAGCCAACATAACAAAGGAGTGGCTTCAGGAGCAGCGTGTGAAAATGGCGGTCTACCGGCGCTGCCCATCCAGCCTGACTGACCTTGAGAGGATCTGCAGAGAAGAATGGGAGAAAATGCCACAAAACAGGTGTGCCAAGCTCGGAGAGACATACCCAAGAAGAGGCTGTGATTGCTGCCAAAGGTGCTTCAACAGAATATTAAGCTGAAGGTGTGAATAGTTATGTACCTATTATGTTTACATTTTCAATAAATGTGCACAACTGTCTGAAAATATCTTTTTACTTTGTCATTATGGGATATTCTAAGTAGGTTTTTGTTGTTTTTTTTAAATAAAGAAAACTACACTCAAATCAGTTTCAGAATAAGTCTGTAACAGCAAAATGTGGAAAAAGTGAAGTGGTGTGAATACTTTCTGGTGGTTTGATGTCATTTTGAGAATGTACAATCAATTAAAAAATATGAGAGGGGATCAACATACCTGACGGTGACACCGGCGCCAGTTGTTTTCCAGTTCAGTCATGCACTCGAACATGTAGGAAACCGCTGTTATACCGCATATGTTTGCCTTTGATTTGAAGTAGAGAGCTGTCCAATTCCTTCGGTTTAATTCTGATGCTAACCAATTCAATAATCCAGTCACGAAGATATATCAGTCTCCTCTGTGAGAATCCGCAGTATCTCCGCAAGGCACCGTGTGCAGCAGCTTGGGTGCACGGTAAATGGGAGTGAACGAGAAATTATTGTCTTTACACTCTCTGATTGGCTGTTCCTGTCGCATCGTGTCCAGTTGTAAAATAATTGAAAAACATAAAGTGGGGCCAGAGAGAGATGATTTTTCACAAGATATTTTAATAATATTCTACTGTCAGGTCATATGTAAAATTTTTAGCATGACAAAAAGTGAATTTTTTTTTTCTTTTTCTTATAACATCTGAGTTGTAAGAAGTGTGCGCAGTTGTTTCTTTTTTATCTCCACTCGAAAAGATGAAAAAGAAGAATCAATTGAGTCGTGCAGGTTCTGGGTCGCATTAGTGGTGGCAATGTTTTTGAAAAGATTTATCTTGATCTCATTTTTCATGTCACAAAATCCTGTCGTTCGAACAGGGTTGTGGCAACCTTATATCCACTGGATGTCTTTAAGAGTAAGGAATGCAGAATTGTTTAAAAAAATAATAAAATGTTGTTCACATAGGTCATTGCGCATATGATGCATGTTGAATGGAAGGAAAGAATTCCCTCAGGCAGTTGAGGAAATTTTTTATAGGAGATCCATGTGACCATATGATCTTTGGCCAAGGGTTGTAATGTGTGTTGGCCCACACACACACACACACACACACACAAATGCACGCTATGGCCTTGGTTCTGGTTGTTTTCCAGGAAGTGTGCGGTGTGCTCGCCTGTGGAGAAATGGAGGGCCACCACAGGAGATGTTCCCCTCTATAAAAACATGTTACAGTCCAGTGCTGACTGACGTCAAAGCTTCCACTTGTCATCCCTGGACATAACGTAGTTACACTCATTGGACACAACAAAACACACACCAATCCATCAATTTCCCATACCGCTTATCCTCACTAGGGTTGCGGGCGGGCTGGAGCCTATCGCAGCCATCTTCGGGCCAGAGGCGGGGTACACCCTGAACTGGTCGCCAGCCAATCACAGGGCACATAGAAACAAACAACCATTCGCACTCGCATTCACACCTACGGGCAACTTAGTGTCTTCAATCAACCTGCCCGTGCATGTTGCAAACTCCACACAGGCGAGGCCAGATTTGAAACCGGGTCCTCAGAACTGTGAGGCAGATGCATTAGGTACACGCGTCCTTCTAATTGGCTCCAATTCAAGCGCTTCATCAAAGATTGTACATTTTACAAAGATAATAATGCTTACTTTTGATTCGTGTAAAGACATGTTGGCGGTGGTACTTTGTGTTTCTGCACTGCACAGCAGAATCTCAATAATGAGGCGAGATGTGTTCACAGTCAATTAAAAAGGTTCCACTTTCAGCGTTGTGGAGCTGCTTTTTGCTGAGAATCCAAACAATGAAGTGTGTGCTATGAATACATTTATTGTTCTTGTACTTCACTGCACATAATTATTATGATGTGATCCTTCTGGATCATTTCAACCTGCAGCCATTTGCATTGCGCCTTTTTCCAGCAGCTTTCCCGGCCGGGCTGCTGGCGGGAAACGCAAAGCAAAAAAACAGGCGCGTTGCCACTGTCCCAGATGCTCCATGCAGCTGTTCAAGACCCTCACCGTGGAAACCTTTTGATCACGCAGAAGCAGCATTCAAACGTACTTTATAGTTTTTACATAATATTTTCTAGAAGAAAAAGAAGAATCACCTTTTATTATCATGAACATGCTTGCATGCACACACAATTTGTTCTCTGCATTTAACCCATCACAGTGAACACATACACGTTAGTGATCTGTGCTCGGATTAGAGTAGCCGCTTCCTCAAAATGGACTGATTTAAATCCGCACCGCACAACGTTTTGCAGCACCCCTGCGTCCCTAGTGAGGATAAAGCGGTCCAGAAAATGGAATGATGGATGGACTTGTTTAGGAAAGCCAAACACTTGTCTATATAACTGTACATAACCGTCTATATGACCTTACACTTTGCTTCCCGGGCGCTTCAGCTGCCCCCTGCTCCAGTGTGTTCCACTAACATGTGTATGTGTTCATTGTGATGGGTAAAATGCAGAGAACAAATTTCGTGTGCATGCATGTTCATGACAATAAAAGGTGATTCTTCTATTCTTCTTCTTCTTCTTCTTCTTCTTTACAGTGCATGTCAGAGCAAATAAGAATCATGAGGTCAAAGGAACTCCTTGAAGAGCTCAGAGTGGCAAGGTCTGGCCAAAGTTACAAAAAAAAAATTCTGCTGCACTTAAGGTTCCAAAGAGCACAGTGGCCTCCGTAATCCTTAAATGGAAGAGTTTTGGGACGATCAGAACCCTTCCTCGAGCTGGCCATCTGGCCAAATTGAGCAATCCGGGGAGAAGAGCCTTGGTGAGAGAGGTAAAGAAGAACCCGAAGATCACCGTGGCTGAGCTCCAGAGATGCAGTCGGGAGATGGGAGAAGGTTCTAGAAAGTCAACCATCACTGCAGCCCTCCACCAGTCGAGGCTTTACGGCAGAGTGGCCCGATGGAAGCCTCTCCTCAGTGTAAGACACTTGAAAGCCCCGCATGGAGTTTGCTAAAAAAAAAAAAAAAAACACCTGAAGGACTCCGAGATGGTGAGTAATAAGATTCTCTGGTCTGATGAGACCGAGATAGAACTTTTTGGCCTTAATTCTAATTGTAATTCAACAATTCCGGGGTTTTTTTTCTGTCAATATGGGGTGCTGTATATACATTAATGTGGTAAAAATGTACTTAAATGATTTTAGCAAATGGCTGCAATAGAACAAAGAGTGACAAATTTAAGGGGGTCTGAATACTTTCTGTACCCACTGTATGTGTATGTATGTATGTATATGTATGTATATATATATATATATATATATATATATAAGTAATTCACACAAAAGCTATTAATGTTCCTTGAAAAGACATTTTATGCAACTTAAGTTTTGAGACGAAAGATCTAATTGTATGAAAATCTTTTTGTATTAATACTTAATTTAATTATTACAATGAAAACCCGAATTTTACAAGAAATTGTATTACAACAAAAAGCACAAGTAAGAACAAATATGAAGTATATAAATAGTGAAATAAATAAGTCTAGAAAAGTGACAAGCACGCATCATGTACTGTACACCTGGGTTGAGATGGGGACAGTTGAGGATGTTGTCATCAAGTTACACTTCAGTAGAAGTCTAACAATCAACATAACAGTCAATGTTTTCATCATCAGTGTGAACAATTTCATGTGATCGTAGGAAAAAGGTTTCATATTTAATGAGATTAGCTTATGAATATGGCACGTCTCCAGAGAGAGACACCATCTGTCACACCCATCAGCGGACGAGTGGAAAGACAATTGCAGAGAACAATGAGGAAGCGGAAAGTTACTTGGCCGAAGGGTTGGACCACCTACTGCAAACGGGAGCCTCGGGAACAGCCGCAGTGCTCAACGGCTGCCACTCTTCTGGGAAGAACAGAGCTTCCCTCTTGGAGTTCAGCCATCGCCCAATGATGTTTGATGGGAAGATCTTCCACACCAAGCGTACCTTTGCTTTGTGTGAGTGATCGTCTTGTAGCAGCTCAAGCCAAGAAGAAGACTTTTTTGACTTTTTCAAGAAACTTTATTTAGCACACCTTTTGACAAAAAAAAGATCCCAATATGTATTTACTTTAAAAACATGAAAAAGGATATCACCAGAAACATATTTAAAACAAAACAAATGAAAATGTACACAAAATAAAAAACTAAAATTTAAAAATTCAACACCAGTGATCCATATTCATCTACTGAACACAAAACATTCCCAATAGCCCACCGATCCACAAAATCCTCCAGATTATTGGTAACCGTATAAAAGGTGTGCTCCACCCTTAAACGGGCTGCCACCAACCCTCTCAAACAGTAAAGAGGATCAGTCCAACTAGCTCCAACAATCTTGTTTTTCCTACTTTTCCATATAGCCAATTTAGCACTTGCAAACATAAAATTCATTAACACCACAGTTTTCTTTCTTTTTCTGGAATAAATTGGTCCAAAAATAAAAAGATGGAAAGAGAAAATCTCTCCCAACCCCTCCACCCACTCCTTTAACATTTTAAAGAAAACAGCCAAACGGGGACATAGAAGCACTAAGTGGTCCAATGTCTCTGGGTGTAAACAAAAAGGACAACCTTCCCCAGTGCTAGGGTCAAAGTGAGCTCTGTATCTGTTCGTAGCTATTATTCCATGTATAATCCTCCATTGGATGTCACCCATCCGTTTTTCAACAGGAGGTTTATACAGGACCCACCAGCTTCCTTTTGGGGAAAATTCCGAACCAAACACCTCTGTCCACCTCGACTCTCTGACTCCAGTGAGCGATCCATTGTTCAGCACCTTTACACAGCTCTCATACAGCCGCTTTCCACTGCAAGAGCTGAAGTTCCCAAGTTTTGGAGTTTTTAGGGACAGTACGATTCCACATTGCTCCCTCCATTCCCACCCAGCAGGAATTACGCCAAGAGGAGGAAAAACGTACTCAGCCCCCTCACTCCACTGGCGAGCTAAATCACTGTTCCGTATATAGTCCTGGTGTTTCTCTGACAGCAAGTGCCACACCTCCTTCACCAGACCCTGTAGAACCCGGTTGGAGTGGACACCAGTCTTCTCCGCCAGTGTCTCTGGTGATGTCCTCATTAGGTGTCCCATCTTCACAATCCCTGCCTCCCTGAAAGCGCTTCTCATTGTGTCAGACGAAAAGGCACTCAAAGGTAGAAAACTGTTATTGAATAGTGGCTCTTCAAACAACCACAATCCAGGCTCTGCAGAGGCTCGAGTAAAGTCCAAAGTCTGCCAAGCATCAAGGACAGAGCTGTAAAAAGGTGACAGTCCATCCAAACCGGAGCTAGAGGACAGCAGAAACAGATGTTTGTCATAACCTAGCCGTCCGGCCCTCCGGAGCAGCAGACGAGCGACGGCTGACCAGCAGATTGAGTCTTTGTACAACAGTCTCTGTGCCGTCTGTAAACGAAAACCAGCCATCCTGGAGGCAATGTCTATAAGGCCTTGCCCCCCTTCCGTCACAGGGAGATACAGGACTGACGCTCTCATCCAGTGATGACCAGACCAAAAAAAGTCCACCAGCATCTTCTGTAGCTGTTTAATCAGTCCTGGTGGGGGTGCTAACACCTGAAGTCTGTGCCACAAAAGAGAGGCGACGAGATTGTTTACAATCAGAGTTCTTCCCCTGTAGGACAGCTGAGGTAGCAACCATTTCCATCTAGACAACTTAGCTTGCACTTTTCCCAGCACTCCCTCACAATTTTTAGCAACCATCTTGTCGTCACCCAAATAAATCCCCAGAATTCTCAACCCACTATTTCCCCATGTTAGGCCACCAGGGAGACCATACGCAGTCGCCTGTGTTGGATTACCAACCCAGCATGCCTCACTCTTTTCCCAATTTACCTTAGCTGAGGAAGCCTTTTCATACAGCGTTAGACTTTCTCTCAGTGCCTCTATGTCACGACTATGGGAAGGCTATAAGTCATCTCTGGCAGACATAGACCTTTCAAAGTTTTCCTAAGTCTCAATAGGAGAGGCTCGATAGCAAAACTATACAATAGTCCCGAAATAGGACAGCCTTGTCTAATCCCTCCCCCGACCACGACTGGTCTGCTCAGTCCTCCCCCAACCTTAACTACACAACATGCACTCTCATACAGGAGTCTCACCCATGATACAAAGTGCTCCCCAACTCCAAATGCGCGCAATGTGGAAAATAAGAAAGAAAGATCCACCCGATCAAATGCTTTTTCCTGATCAATAGAAATAATGCCTACATCAACACCGTATGCCTTGCACACATCAAAAATATCTCTCATTAAAAATAAATTGTCCAACAAAGATCTGCCAGGGATGCAGTACGACTGGTCTTCACCAATTACGATGTCCATATAAACTTTTAGTCTATTTGCCAAAACTTTGGATAAAATTTTATAGTCGGTACATAGTAAGGCAACAGGTCTCCAATTTTTGAGCAAAGTTAAATCCCCCTTTTTTGGCAGAAGAGAGATCACCGCACGCCGACAGGAAGCTGGAAGAGTCCCTCTCCCAAAGGAGTCCTTGAAAACCTCCAACAAGTCAATCCCAATTATATTCCAAAAGTGTTTATAGAAATCTGCTGGTATTCCATCCAAACCTGGGGCCTTACCAGAGGTCAACTGGGTCACCGCAGTCGTCAATTCCTTTAGAGTAATGTCAGAACCCAGGACATCTTGTACATCAGATCCCAGCTGAGGGACACCCTGAAGTAGTGTCTCGGTAGCCCTTCCATCGCACCTTTCTGCCTCAAACAGGTTGGAGTAGAAAGACACCGCGAGCCTTCTCATTTCTGCAGGATCTGAAGTCAGCGTCCCATCAGGCCGCTGTAGGCACACCATTTGTTTCCTCTGTCCAAAAGATCTCTCCAGGTTAAAAAAGAAGGAGGTGGGTGCATCGATGTCCCTCAGTGTGGTAAACCGTGACCGGACCAAAGCTCCTTTAGCCTTCTCTTGAAGAAAACAAGTCAACTGCTGTCTTTTTTTTTTTAACTGCTCGGTATTTTCAGCAGCCACACTCTCCAAAACCTCAATGTCCTCTTCTAGTTTCTCTATAGCCTTCCTAGTATTAATACTAGAGTAGGATGCGTACTGTTGGCAAAACACTTTCACTTGACTTTTTCCTACCTCCCACCACTGAATTAAGGAGGGAAAAAACTCTTTCTTGGCTCTCCAATTACTCCAAAACAATTTAAAATTTTTACAAAAAACAAAATCATGTAAAAATTTGACATTAAAATGCCAGAATGATTTCGGCTTGTCCATGTGGGACAAAATTAGTTCCAATAATACCAAATGATGATCTGTAAACCCAACTGGGGAAATTTGACAATTAATTGCCCTGGTGTTAAAAGCCACAGACATATAAAATCTGTCTAATCTGGCTGCAGTAACCACGCCATCAAAAACTTTCATTCGGGTATATTGTCTGTCGGTCGGATGCTTTGTCCTCCACACATCATCTAAATCCAACTCCTTAGTCATCTTTGACAAGAAACAGGACGACTGGGTATGGAGCTCCTGTCCTATTCTATCTAAAGCGGGATCGGTGCAACAGTTCCAGTCCCCCCCAACTAAAACACATTCTACTTTATCACAGTTGTCCAAATTTTCCTTTAGTACTTTGAATAAACTCAAACGGTCCCGCCCGCAATTTGGTGCATATACATTCACAAATTTAAACATAATGTTTTGGATTTCCGCTTGAACCATTACAATCCTCCCTGCAACTATTTCTGTGATCGCTAAAACATTAACACTAAGAGTGGGACTAAATAATATACCGACCCCCGCACTAAGATTAGAGCCATGACTGAGAACGTACTGACCGCCCCAACATAGCCCCCAGTCCGTTTCATTTAAATTATCACTGTGTGTTTCTTGCAACATAGCGATATCGATTCTTTTTTGTTTTAGGATTTCTAACACTAGCGCCCTCTTCTGTGCATTTCTACCCCCGTTAATATTTAAGGATGCAACACGTAAAGAATTCATATTAATAAAAGAGAGAGAAAACCAACCAGCCAAGAGACAACAGCAGAGAAAACACCCAGTGTTGTAGTTCCATTCCTAATTTAATAATCAACTTTCAATTTTTTCTGTCTTTTACCACTTAAAATTTTCCTAGCAGCAGTCACATGCTTCCTCAGGCGATATCTCTTCTTGTCATCAAGCAAGTCTGTTCCTACCACCTTTTGTAGGGTACTCACAGTCTTCACAAACTTTCTAACATCTGGAAAATATTCTTGTACATCAACCGTTTTACCGAATGTATCCTCCAAAAACTCATCTAATTCTTTCAAAGGGTATAAATCCTTACTCTGGGAAACGCTGTCAGCAATTGAAGCACCATCAGAGTCACCATCAGTCTCCAGCCCCATAGCCTGGCTACCATCACCATGCTGAACCTGGTCTACTATATCAGCCTTCAGCTGCTGTCTCACATCACTAGCCGGTGCCATTTTCATCCGAGCAACAATACTATTCTGTTCTATAATTTGCATGTCATTCTTACTTTCATCCTTCTCCATAATAGCACGTTGTCCCTCTACCTTCGCCGCCGCCGATCCACTGCTTTCAGCAAGGGGTACCTCCGCCGTCGAGACGGCATTCACACTCATAGGGCCCACTCCAACGGAGTCAGGCTCAGCCGTCCGCTCCTCAACGTCAACGACCCCGTCCACAACCGGACCTGCCTGGGCGTGCTCCTCGGGGCTATCAACAGCAGCAGGTCTCACTGTAGCATTGTTATGCGGACACGCCACCCGTTTATGACCAACATCTCCACACTCAAAACATTTGATGCTTCCCGAGCTCGCATACACCATGTACATTCCTTCCTCATGACGAACACGGAAAGAAACATCCAACGTCTGCGTCTGAGAGTCTAAAAACATGAAAACCTGTCGTCTAAAAGACTGAACATGCTTCAGTTTTTCATTCTTGCATCCTAACCCAACATTACGAAATCCGCTAGCAAACTTACCAAAACGCTTCAGCTCCCGTTCCAGCGCCTCGTTCGAAATAAACGGAGGGACGCCCGAAATAGTGATCCGTGTTGACGGTACGGCCAGCGGGGAAACTGGGATAAACTCGTCGTTTAGAATTAATCCATTCTCTATAAGTTCCGTTACATATTTTTGTTGCTTAAAAAACACGACCACCGCTTTATTCATGCGGGATGCATGTGAGATATGCATATATCCCACCTGTTCGCCAACAGCCAGCAGCACTTGCTCCACCGTGAAGCTAGGCTGTGGCACAATCCGCACGCCGTGCCTCAGAGACGGTGGCGTCTCAGGCGGCGCCATCCTCGCCACGAGGCACGGACAAAACCTTACGAAAAAAAACTAACCTCTATTAATACACAAAAGCCTACACCGTGAAGATACAATAATAACACTGTGAGAAAACATGTATTTACATAAATATCAATTTTTTTCTTCCAACTCTCCCTCACACTTCTCTGAAACACACCACCACAGAAGAAGAAGAAGAAGAAGAAGAAGACATGGATTAGGGATTCCTTAGAACACCCGCGCACTCGCGGTGACATGGGAGGGATCAAAACTACCTCGACAAATTTTGGCCCTTTTTCCTTCTTGGTACAAAGTGAACAATGTGCTTCTGTGTCACGCAGGAAACATCTTCAGTCCCTTGTGTTTCTCCACGTTACAAATGAAGCCACGTATTCATCCAGCATACTTGAGCTGGAAACTTGGCAGGTTGAAAGCAAATAGAGATGAAAATAGAATCAATTTCTGCATAGTTTTTGGTCTGTTGAGATGGCGAGTCGACTGCAGGATTGACTAAAAAGGAAGAGTAAGAGTGCTGAGGGGGGGAAATTTTTTTTTTTTTCGATAGACAGTTACGAAGAGAGCTCAAATGAACTTAAAAATCACACAAAATATATTTTTAAAAGAAGATAAATAGCATCAATACCCAGTGGGGAAAAAAAGTCATTAACAAAATATTTATTTATTTTTGTCTATTTTCCAAGTTGTGAAAATTAAGACTAATGAGGGAAACAAAAATCCATTGAAACGAGACAACCCATTTTTTGTACCCTCACAATTTAAGAGTTCCCAGGAGACTTGATTAAAGGTATATGACATTCTTCGGTCAAAATACATAAAGTTTCAGGAATTGTGGTCAACATATCCACTTATCGCACTCAGGTTCAAATTGTGATGTTTTGGGAGAGCGGTGATGTCTTCTCCAAATTCCAAATAGGGCTTTAAATAATAATACATTCAGCTTTTGTTAACATGACAACCAGGGGCATAGCTAGGGCATCAAACAAAGCAAAACATATTTAGCATATTTAGCAACCCCGAAAGTGAGGAGCAACAAATCTAGTGGCTTTTTTTTGGTGGTGCTATTGGAGACTTCTGAGACACCCTCCAGAGCGGGAGATGCTCAGCCCTCTGCGTCAAGATTGCAAATGAATGCCAATGTGCACAAAAAAGGGGAAAAAAGAAAAGGAAAGCCAATTTTACATATGTCGCCTAATATATTCAAAATATAAATCCTTCACAATAAGTCTCAGTTTTATTAGAGTAAAGGAAAAGTTATAATGATATGAGAAGATAACATTTATAATGCACTATATTGCCAAAAGTATTCACTCACCTGACTTGACTCACATTTGATTTTAAGTGACATCCCATTCCTAATCCATTGGGTTCAATATGACGTCGGTCCACCCTTTGCAGTTATAACAGCCTCAACTCTTCTGCGAAGGCTTTCCAACAAGGTTTAGGAGTGTGTTTATGGGAATTTTTTACCATTCTTCCAGAAGCTCATTTGTGAGGTCACACACTGATGTTGGACAAGAAGGCCTGGCTCTCAGTCTCCGCTCTAATTCATCCCAAATGTGTTCTGTCGGGTTGAGGTCAGGACTCTGTGCAGGTCAGTCAAATTCATCCCCGCCAGACATCCATGTCTTTATGGACCTTGTTTTGTGCACTGGTGCACAGTCATGTTGGAAGAGGAAGGGGCCAGCTCTAAACGGTTCCCACAAAGTTGGGAGCATGGAATTTTCCAAAATCTCTTGATGTGCTGAAGCATTTAGAGTTTCTTTCACTGGAACTAAGGGGCCAAGCCCAACTCCTGAAAAACAACCCTACTGCATAATCCCCCCTCCACCAAACTTTACACTTGGCACAATGAAGTCAGACAAGTATCGTACTCCTGGCAACCGTCAAACCCAGACTCGTCCATCAGATTCCCAGCTGGAGAAGCGTGATTCGGCACTCCAGAGAACGCGTCCCAACTGCTCTAGAGTCCAGTGGCGGCGTGCTTCACACCACTGCGTCCGACGTTTTGCAATGCACTTGGTGACGTATGGCTTGGATGCAGCTCCACGGCCATGGAAAACCATTCCATGAAGCTTTCTGCACACTGTTCTTGAGCTTATCTGAAGGCCACAAAGTTTGGCGGTCTGTAGAGATTTGACTCGGCACAAAGTTGGCGACCTCTTCGCACAATGCGCCTCAGCATCCGCTGACCCTGCTCTGTCAGTTTACGTGGTCTACCACTTTGTGGGCCGGCCCAATCCCCACATGCTGCCGGGTCTCGTCAGCTCTCGGAAGCTAAGCAGGGTCGGTCCTGGTTAGTACTTAGACGGGAGACCTGGTTCGTACTTAGATGGAATACCGGGCGCTGGGGTCGAGCACTAGGGCAATCACCTGCTCCCCTAAAAAACTACAGATTACAGAAACCGCAATTGCAGCCTAATGTGCCTCATGGCATGGAGAGCTCCAACTAACTAACCACTTTGTGGCTGAGTTGCTGTCATTCCCAAACGACTCCACGTTCTTGTAATACAGCTGACAGTCGACTGTGGAATATTTGCGAGTGAGTGAATTTCATGACTGGACTGGACTGTTCCATGCTGGAATTGACCCAGCTTCTGAGAGCAACCCGTTCAATCACGTGTTTGTAAAAACAACCTGCATGACTAGGTGCTCGATTTTATGCATCTGTGGTCACGGAAGTGATTGGAACACCTGATTCCGATTATTTGGATGGGTGTGCAAATACTTTTGGCAATATCTTGTATTATGAAAATAAACTCACAATATTACAAAAATAAAGTCAGGTTATGAAACTAAAGAGAAAATGAACAAAGTTGCAATTTCATTACAAATATGAGAATAAAGTTGCAATTTTTGAGAATTAAGTCATAGTACAAGAATTATAAACACTGATAATACAAATAATATTGTGAGCATTTTTTTGCCAATTTTACAGGGGATCATTTGCACTGGGAAGTCAGTTTGGAGATCATCCCAAAGATGTTTAAAAGTGGCGTTTATAAGAAACTAAAGACTGATATAAACTTTTACAAGTTTCATCATTAATAAGGGTAAACAAAAATCTTCTCTAATTATAAATTGTTAAAAGACAACCATTTGTTCGTGTACTATCATTAAAAAAATGATGTGTTACACAGAAAGTAAGTTAAATATTGTTTTATTGATACCAATTTGTGAATGCTCTGATGTGTTAGTCGAAGAAATTTCACATGACTCCCGTAAAAGCAACTTTAGAGGAGAGGCACCTCAAATGAGGTGAGTGTGATTAGCAGCCCAGGGTGCCCCCTTCCTCTCCATCTCACCTGCGACACAAAAAATACAAATGGAAGGATGAATGTATAACTGTATATATAGATGTCAAATAAACACTAACACACTCTGGTGTATATATGACATTTTATTATATGGACATAACAAAATACAAGGTGAACATGTAAAATAGCTCCCGTCTGACCAACAGGAGCCTGGGGAGAAACAATGAGAGGGAGGGGGGAGTGGGAGTGGGAGTGGCCAGAAGGACACCGTCTCTTCTGAGGCCTGAAGACAAAAACAACAAACACAAACACACGCATGCAGGTCAGCTGAGATCCGAAGTAAATGTGATTTTTAAATAATTTTAAATAATCATTTGTGCGGTACCTGATCTACTCGTCAATGTATTCGAAGGGCTCGGGGGGCTCCGGCTCCTGCTCCTCTTCCTCGATTTTGGGGCCGTGAGCCGACACGGGCTCGACCAGCTCCTCCTCTTCCTCGCTGGTGTCCTTCATGATGATGATGCCGCCTGTGTGCAGCTGAACAAACGATAGTCATCATTAATAATAGGCCATTAACTGTCCTCGATCCTCCTTTGGGAATAAGTCACACCAAAGAAAAACTCTCTCTCTCTTTCTTTTTAGATTTTTAGATGTGGAGATTTCCCAGAAATGCTGGCACTGGTAGTGTAGTAGTACATGCTGCCTCCTTTTGTGCAGAGTGCCAAGCCAGGTGGTAAGAAAAATGGGTGGGTACTTGGTAGCATCAGGAAGGGCATCCCGTATAAAAAACAGGATCTAACAAATCATACGAGGGACTCGCTGTGACGAGAACTGATGGCCCAGCTAAAATCACATTTCCTGGAAATATTGGCCACATTACAAAATCCATGGCCTCAGAAGCATAGTTCTTGGTTGGTCAAAATCGAAAATAAATGGTCTCAGAAGCGTACTTTCCCCCCCCCTTTTTTAAAATAAATGTTCAAATTCCAAATTGTACAACCTCGGAAGCATATATTTTCTGTCAATTTATAACTATGGTCCAGGAGGGTATTTCTCGTATATTTTAGTAAAAAAAAAAAAAAAAAATTGTTTAAATTAAATCAAAATCAAAATCAACAACCGTGAATGCGGGTGCCGAACTGCGAGTGTGCAGGAGTCAACGGTAGCGGGTAATGATGGTCATATTTGGAAATTTAAGGCCTCGGATGTACAGTGCCACCAGAAAGTATTCACACCCCTTCAAGTTTTCCACATTTGATTGTAATCTAAAGCTGATTTGAGTATAGTTTTCCACATAAAATATCCCATAATGACAAAATAAAAAACATTTCAGAAATGCGTGTAAATTTATAAAAAACAATTAAACATTCAAACGTAATAGGTACATCAGTATTCACACCCTTTGCTATGACACTCAAACTTAGGCTCAGGTGCATCGGATTTCTACCGATCATCCTTGAGATGCTTCTACAACTTGAATGGAGTCCACCTGTGGTAAATTCAGTTGATTGAACATCATTTGGAATGGCACACACCTGTCTATATAAGGTCAGTGCATATCAGAGCAGAAAGAAGCAAGCAAATGAAGGCGAAGGAATTGTCTGCAGACCTCTAAAACCGGATTGTGTCAAGGCACAAATCTGGGGAAGGATACAAAAGAATTTCAGCAGCATTGAAGGTCCCGAAAAGTACTGTGGTCTCGATTATTTTGAAACGTAAGGAGTTAGGAAGCACCGTGACCCTTCCTAGATCAGGCCGTCCGACCAAGCTGAATAACCCGGGAAGAAGGGCCTCGGTCAGAGAGGTGAACAAGAACCCTATGGTCACTAAGGCGGAGCTCTATTCTTCCCTTGCGGAGATAAAACCATCCAGAACATTTTCCAAACTGTCTGAAAATATCTTTTTACTTTGTCATTATGGGATGGTAGATTTAAAAAAAAAAAAAAAAAAAAAAAAAAAAGATACTCAAATCAAATCAGCTTTAGAATAAGTCTAACGGGAAAATGTGGAAAAAGTGAACGGGTGTGAATACTTTCTGGTGGCACTCGATATATTTTCTGGAAAGTTTGGTTTCCTACACAGTTTGTGTGTACATTTCTGGAAATGTTGGTCAAATTCTGACATCTATGTCCATCGAATGTCGGTCAATGTTTTAAATCTAACGCTGAAGTATACATTTAGAGGAAATGTTGGCCAAATTTAGAAATATGGCCCAGCATCATACACTTTGGTGACATTGCGAAGTGAATGAGCTCAGAGGCGTTCTGCTGTACAAGGTGCAATCATGAATGAAAGCTGATGCGAGTGTTTATTCTTCCAGTGCAGCCAACACGTAGCAGATGTCCAGCCAGGTCTATAAAAGTGCTCACTTCCTGTGAATGACATAACAAACCCTTACAAGGAGAGCGGGCCAATCAAAAGAGTACTTCCTCTTTGCCGCATGGCGTCGTGTGCTGATTGGCTCTAGCGTTTAGAGCAGGAAACACTGAGTAGATCTTTTATTGGCCTAACGTCGTGCTGCTGCATCTCGATGTTGCATTCCAACACACACGCAGAAGAACGCTCGAGCGGTGTGCGGTTGTTCAAGCTATTGTTGAACGCGTGTTTGCTGGTTCGGGTTTGGGTTACCTGTTTGAAGGGCTGGTAGCGGCACGTGTCAGGCATGATGAGGACTTTGAGCTGGGCCGGCATCACTCTGGCTGGGTTCTCCAGCAGCTGGAAGTTGGGCTCCGCTTCCTTCTTCTTCTCCTTCTCCTTCTCCTCGTCCTTCTTCTCCTTCTCGCCTTCCTGCACTTCCTGTCGCCACAAACAGACGAGCACAGAGTGGGTGTGTTCTTTGCTTTGTCGTAGCAGCTGATTTGTTGGCTTGTAAAAAAGCAATAGAAGGTAACTGTTGTCTTATAATGAAATTATGAACTGAAGGATGATTTATCAAATAGTTAAGCTGTTCTTTCCCTGCCAGATTTCCTCCATTCTTCTCATTTAACGTGGCTCTGTTGTTCTACTTGGCAAAGAAAGGAGAAATGTTAAACATAAAATTCCAAATAAACAATTTTATTGTACAGTTGGCTACATAAAAGTATCCGCACAGACGGAAATGCCCCGTGTGGCTCCCACCTTCTTCGGACTTTCAATCAAGCAAGAGGACTAAGACAGGAGTGAGACAGTTCCACATTTGACTCTGAGCACCAGAGCGGAGCTGTAACATGGCACGGAGAACCAAACGGGAAGTCTAGAGTTGTGGATGGCTGCCCGATTAAACATGCTCGCTTTGAAAAGTGCTCGTCTAAAATGAAGGAGCGCAAAGCAGCTCTGGCAGTCACCTAAAACGAGTGTAAAACTTTCTAAAAACAAATGGCACTCACCACTTCCATCTTCTCCTCCTCTTTTTCTTTCTTTTCCTTCTCCTTCTTCTTTGCTTTGGCTGTGATGGAGAGAACAGCAGTGGAGACCTGCCAGGCGCACACATCACAGTTATGTTATGATTAGAACACAATAACACAACATGCAAAAGGAAGAAGAGACGAGTGTCTATCTTACCTTCTCCTTCTCCTTCTCTTTGGGAACTTCCAGAGCCGGTGGGTAGGCGAAGGTGGAAGGTTTACAGTTGGACCGATACTGCACCTTGGGCATCTGAAGACGATCAAGGAGGGGAATTATTATTATTATTATTGTCCTGGTGAATTTGTAAGTTACTCTTAAGTCACGTACAAAGAAATTAATTGACAGTAGCGTTCCCCTTGTGAATGAATCTATCTGCAGTTGAAACCAGTGGTTTACATACACTAAACAGTATAAAAAGACACGTTATTTCCCCCACCTCACTGTCTGACATGAAATCAGACTAAACAGCCACTGGCAGAGTGGCTTTTCAGCTCATCTCTGTGTCAGCACCACATTTCACTGAGAATAATAAGACACACTCTTACCAGCTTCAGCCAGCACCTTTCATAGGGTCTTTTGATTTTGTTCTGTACCTTTTGAAAAGCACATTTCGGACCAAAGTATGTTCATGTCTGGAACACAGAACCTGTCTCCTTCCTGAGCGGTATGATCGCTGGACATTGCCATGGTGTTTATACTTTTGAATAATTGAAAAGATGAACGTGGCACCTTCAGGCATCTGGAAATTGCACCCAAGGATGAACCAGACTTGTGCACAAATCTCTTCTTGATATGTTGGCTGATGGGCCTTCAAATAAATCCACAGGTGTATTCAGAAGCTTCCATAGACATGACGTCATTTATCCGGGTTTTCCCCAAACAGTTGAAAGGCATAGTAATATTACTTTATGTAAACTTCTGACTTTGACTAAAATAATGAAAAAATATATATAGAAATATTCTCTCATTATTCTGGCATTTAGCAAATGGTAATAATTGTGGTAATCCTAATTGACCGAAAACAGGAAGTCTGATTAGTCTGATTGCATGTGAGACAGTGAGGGCGGAAAAAATGGTGTGTATTTTGATATAATGTAAAGCTCTGGTTTCAACTCCCTACCACTCTCCCTCAATCCAAATTTGTATCCTTGTTTATTGATCATGGTCAGACAGCATGTCACAAAATAAAAATGCATAGAAAACACAATATAAAAATAATAAGTTGTGCAGTTTGAATGAAACAAGTATTTGACCCTCTACGACTCAGACAAGATTTGGCTTTCACAGATTGGCTGGTCCCCATGTGCCGCACAGCTGTGCACAATTAACTAATTGCCTCCAAAGGTGAGCATCATCGTGAGAAAGGTAAAGGAGCCACTTCACAGTACACTGCAGGCTCTTTGTAATGATCTCATGCCAATTTGGACCATTTACCAGGGGGAAAAAAAGTCTCCAGACCTCAACCCAATAGAAAACCCGTGGAGAGAGCTGAAGCTTCGAGTTTCCAAGCACCAGCCAACAAACATGAAGGATTAGGAGAGTTTTTGCAAAGGGGAACCCTCGTGAGCTGTGTGCAAACCTGGTGACATGAAATGCCTCAATATCAATGTGCTTGCCAACAAGAATTTCTCCACCAATGATAAACTTATGTTTTGCTTGGGGATCAAAAAATTTATTTCACTCAATGAAATGCACAACATTTTATAACTTTTATACTATACATTTTGTTTTTAAAGCTTTTATAATGTGCATGTTAATTCAGCAGGGAATCAAATATTTCCCCCTGCTGTATTAAGAACCAATATGTCTGGTGGAAAATGTGCCCAATAGCTTTATATATTATTTTTTTTATATTTAGAACATGCCATTGATACTGTCAGGCATCTACATGGACACCTAAAAGGTACATGGTCATAGAGATGTTCCACAACTTCACATAGGTTGTTACCAAGGGTAATTAAGAGAGTTGAGAGAAATGACATTGCTATGTGTGACTAAAGTGTGGGAAGATTAAAAAAAAAAAGTATTTAATTTGCTTCAAGAACCTTTAGTCATTTACTTCATTACTTATTTATTTGTTTAAGTTTATTTAGTCATTTGGATTGAGTTTTATTGAGGCTCGCAGCTCATTAAAGATTTTGTCTCATTATTGTATGACAGTCAACAGGAATACATCAGAAAGACATCAGCGATAAAGCGTTTCGTTTGTGATTCATAATATTTGAATACTCAAAACATCTGTCACATGGTTGAAATTGTGGGAGATAAGCAGCTATAATATAATAATATATAAAAATACAGAAAACTGAAACTTATGGACGCCACCTTTTTGGTCTTGTTACACTAAAGAGGACTTTTATTGGAAGTGGAAAATTATCTTTGATTAATATGCATATGTACTAATAAACTACTTAACTCAAAAATGTGGTGGCTTTTCTTTTCCAGAGAAATAAAATACATGCTAGTCAGAATTGTTGTTTAACTGTTCAGGTCAAGTACGCGTTCAGACTTAAAGCAGACCTGCAGCTTTGATTGATGTGACAGAGAGAAACATCTCCAGCACAACACAAAATCTCAACATGATGATGTCTGGTCGTGTTAACCTCGACTGGTTCTGAAGACTGTTGGACCACACTCGCCCTGCTCACTATAGCTAACATTTAGAGTTTAACATGGTGAGGATTACTTATGAAATTTGAAGTAAACAATACAGTTACGAGTCTTCCGCTTGATGCTGGCAAGACAAACAGAAAAGACAATATAAATCCCATAAAGACTAAAAATATTCAGTGGTGGTGAGTCACGAGGCTCTTGGTAATGTGCCAGTACCTTGAGGTCCTTGTTAAGGCCAATGATGGCAGTGGGTGTGAAGGCCAAGGACAGGAAGTGGGAGAGGGGGAACCAGAACCAGAACTGGGTGAAGACAAGCAGGCCCACTACTGATGGCATGTGAGTGTGACCAGTCCTGGACTGAAGCGAGATGCTGACGTTGCGTCCACCTACAACACAGAGGGCACAACGCTTGGATACATGGTAACTGCTACTTTAACAAACCATTGAGTTAAAGGGGGCGGCACGGTGGCCGACTGGTTAGAGCGTCAGCCTCACAGTTCTGAGGTGTGGGGTTCAATCCCCGTCCCCGCCTGTGTGGAGTTTGCATTTTCTCCCCGTGTCTGCGTGGGTTTTCTCCGGGCACTCCGGTTTCCTCCCACATCCCAAAAACATGAATTAATTGGAGACTCTAAATTGCCCGTAGGCATGACTGTGAGTGCGAATGGTTGTTTGTTTCTATGTGCTCTGCGATTGGCTGGCAACCAGTTCGGGGTGTACCCCGCCTCCTGCCCGATGACAGCTGGGATAGGCTCCAGCACGCCCGCGACCCTCGTGAGGAGACGTGGCTCAGAAAATGGATGGATGGATGAGTTAAAGGGGACATATTACGGAAATGTATTGGTTAAATTAGCTATCGGTAGCTTTGGGCCTGCGCCATTATTTTACAATATGAAGGCGGACGGGTGAACAGCTCCTCTAGAATGGGTCCAAAAGTCTCCAATAATGCCACAAAAGTCACTAGATTTGGCAATACTGAGTAGCCGCTAACTTCACTGCGTGCCCTAATTTTGCCCCGGTGATCATGGGAACGAAAGCTACACTATACATTTGCATGAGACAAAACAAAAAGTAATTTGAACCAGATTGTGACGAGTGGATATTAAGCGTGGGGTAATGGTTTAGCCTTTGTTTATTTTGACAGAAGAATGTCAGTGAGACTGTGAAAACAACCTGTCTACTTCTTTAAGGTATTACAGTCAAAAACTAAAGTCAGAGCACTGGTGTGAGCAGTTAACACAATGATAGCACATTTACACGAATTTGTGACAACACAACTACTTGGAAATAAACAGTTGGATGAGCTCCCCTCACAATCAAAATATCGAGAGGCAATAAAACAAACTGAGAAGGGGGACCGTTAACAGCCACACAGAAGATAAATGAAAGAACAATACATCATTGCTAATAGATTGTGACTGACTGTGGACCAAACCCTTTCAAACTTGGCACAAGTTAAGGAAGGTGGAGAGGTTAATGTGGGGACCAGGGATCTATTGATCACGCTGTGGCTTGTAGATAACAGACATATTGCAATGGCAAGCCATAAAAATCAAAAAATGAATTGTCTGTAACATCCGGCATTAAATCACACATTCCTCATGTAATTGTTTGTGTCTGCTTGCTTGTCTAAAAATAATTCCTTATCAGATCATGAAAATGCTGAATATGTAAAAAAGAAAAGCATTGTGCTGAATTTTTAAAGTGTCTTCTTCTCCTTTTCTCACTGTTTACAGTTAAAAGAGCTTTCACAATGAGGGCAATAGTAGAATGAGTGTAACGAGATGTTGACACTGTTCTCCAAGAGTTGAAGATTAGTGACTTTTTATTCTGACAGTATCTGAACAGCGCGAAGAAGGTTCAGCGCAAACGCCCTCCTCCTAACAGAGGCAAACAACAGGGAGGTTTCTAAAAAGTTCAGACGCAAAGACAGTGACAGGAAGGACTTATAGGAGGGAACCAGGATAAATCTGTCATGTCCAGTCATGATGAACAGAAACGATGGTTCAAGGGAGTGGGCCGTACCGCTTCAAATTAAATCAGCCAAGACAATAGCAGGTAACCCATTCTTATCTGAGGTCAATCAACTAAATTTCCCCTGGTAGAGTGATTTGAACCACTTGAAACTCTTCCAATCCACTGACTTGAATGCTGGCCAAAAATCAGTCACATAGCCAGAACTCGTTTCTTAAGAGTCTCTTCAAAATGTGACAACGGGTTAAGAACACTTGACCAGTGAGTTCCCCAGACAGGAGGTTATTTCAAGTACAGTGGGACCGCTAATATACTAATAACAACAGGTCGACTTATTTTTACATTTTCCTGTGGGAAAATATTATCGAAATTCAAACAAGAGGGAGGTGGACCAGCATCCTGAAGCAGATTATGTTGGACCTTAGAGGTTGCAACAACCAGCGCCCTTTATGTCTCTGGGAAACCACCAAAGCACATTGTGTTTCTTTCTATTCGTGAAGGACATTCTGTAAAATCAAAAGAAGGGGAGGATAAAAATGTATAAGTGTAATGGACATGGAAAGAGGGAACATGAAACAAGGTCTAACATTTCCTTGGTAATAAGGCACAGCAATAATGAAATGGAGAGCTAATCGCCTCCGCCTGTCAAATCAAATACAATTACGACGACACCTCAAAAGTTTCAAGTAGACAACAAAATGCGTGATTAAGTGTGTCTGACACCCAAAGAGGAGGGGTGCGATTCCTGTTTGGATCTGTTTAAATTCCAGGTGCCAAAATGCCGTGTGAGTGTCCTAAAAACATGCAGAATCCCTGGAAGTTGAAGGAAGAGAGGGGAGATCGTCTTCGGTGTGAAAAACAATCCCAGCGATAAGTAACTGTCTGGATGCTCTCACGCGAGGTCATCATGGCATGTTGGTGACTGCACTGACTGTGCCTCGTTCGAGCTATGACTTGGCTGTTGTCCACTGTCAACAAATAAAAGCAACCAGGAGGGCTGAGAGACATTGGTATATGGTTGATAAATGTGAAAATGCTAAAGAGTGCACACCGCAGCGTGTAAAAACGTGGCTTCTTTCTGCATTAGCACAAAGTATTTTATGCTGGCACAGGAAAATTCTCCTGCCCACATCGAACGGTTTGTGTATACACGAGAAAATTGGTGCATTCTGTGTCAGTGTGAGTGTGGAGCTAGGACCTCACACATTTTTCACACCATTTTTGTGTGCTTAAGTCCACAAACAGCGGTGCAGGCACACAAACGCCAGAGACGATCAGACAAACATAATTACCAGTGGGACATCAATGTGCCATATGGCAGAGAATGTAGCAGAGCCGCGCTAAACGCCGGCTGCTAATGAACCTTAATGTGATCTGTTCCAGAGTCAGCGCACGGGTGGTCAAGCGTGGAGGCTTACTTTGGTTGCCTGAAGGAACTCAAATTAAGAGACGCTCGTACAAAAGCAAACACTCCTTGTTTTACAGTGCGGTTACAGTTTTCACATCCACCGAGAGATGAAAACAGGGTATCGTGTGCCAGTTTGAGCCACTACACTACAAGGCCAGAAGGTTAAATACCCTTGAGGGCAGTGAATCAATGCCAATTCCACTGAAAAGGTCATAAACCCCATTTAAAGAGGAGTCTACAATCGGGCATACAGCATTTACATGCCAATAATCATTGCCCTTTCTTTTAAACCTAAGTCAAACGTTGGCCGTTCTGTGGCACTGGCTGATTTCCAATCTTCTCTATAGGAAATCATCCATTTTCTTTACCGCTTATCCTCACTAGGGTCGCGGGGTGCTGGAGCCTATCCCAGCTATCTTCGGGTAGGAGGCGGGGTACACCCTGAACCGGTCGCCAGCCAATCGCTGGGCACATTGAAACAAACAACCATTCGCACTAACATTCACACCTACGGACAATTTAGAGTCTTCAATCAACCTACCACGCATGTTTTTGGGACGTGGGAGGAAACCGGAGTGCCTGTAGAAAACCCACCCAGGCACAAAGAGAACATGCAAACCCCACACAGGCGGGGCCGGGATTTGAACCCCGGACCCCAGAACTGTGAGGCAGATGTGCTAATCAGTCGGTTACCGTGCCGATAGAAAATAATGTAGTTAAGAAAAAAAAAATTTCAGGATCATAAAACCTTTATGGACAAAAATTTTTAACAATCCTTTTATAAGTGTAAACAGAAGTTAACTACTGAAACAAAAGTAAAACTACTTAGTTTTTGAAGCTAAATAATTGATTATGTCATTGATTAAAAAAAAGAATCAATCACATTTAGATACCTTCGAGGTACAGTTGGAATTTGTACAACTCTAACACCGATACAGGTGCTACAGTATTCTGTCTTTTTACTGGTACAGGAGGGCATTTGGTACATTTGCTGATAGCTGAAGGTTTAAGGCTGCTCGTCAGCTAGCATTAGTGGATGCCTTTACTGATAGGCATGAATAGCACATGCTTTTGTTGTAATTCAGGATGGACTTGGATGTTTTGCAAGTTACCATGCTACCAGTCTAATTTTCAAAGGTTCCCTTCTATCAAAACGCTATGAACGCTTGGCCGCCAAGATATCAGCAACAGCCAATGAGAGGGAAGCTGTTTACCGTATTTAAATTGAGAAGATCCGCTATCCAGTCAGTGCAAAGCTTAATTACAAGTCAGATATTAATGACAAATCCGGCCGTATAAACTACCAGGCAAAAAAAGACCAACTAGAATAGATTGAAAAAGGGCCTCCTGGGCATTTTCAGCCCAAATTATCTTGCAAACCCGATAAAAGGGCAAGGATTGCATGGGACCTTTAATAATATAATTTCATAAACTTGAGTCACATGATGGCTCCAAATTTTTTACCTTTGAGGCACATTTTTCATGAAAATTTTGTTTGAACTCCAAAATTGTCAGACTTTTGGGGAGTTCAACATGGGTGGTTAGACTGTGTGTCTACAAATATTAAACATAATATATAGTACACACTGACCTGCATCGAGGATTCCCTGGGCCAGGATGGCACCGAATTTGGCCATAACATCATCGTGCTTGTCATTGATTACCTTTGCATAAAGCTGTCTGAATTGATTCACCTGCAGAAAAAGAAGGAAGTTTATTAATATACAAACAACAGCACTTTATTTCCTTATAGAGATTTTGGGAAAACATGGCTTCAATAAGGCTGTTCAACTATCATGCTCAGCAGAACTTGTAAGAGCAACAACACTGTCCCTCCAAGTTCCTTTCCTGGATGCAGTACTTGCGCATAACTTCTTCATCACCCCTATTTCCTTCACCAACATGTCCATTACAATCTGCACCAATCACGACTCTCTCTGTCTGGGATGCTCAGAACTACTTCGTCTAGCTCCTTCCAGAATTTCTCTTTCACCTCTAGGCCACATCCTACCTGTGGGGCATAGCCACTAATCACATTATACATAACACCCTCAATTTAAAGTTTCAGCCTCATCACTCGATCTGGTACTCTTTTCACCTCCAAGACATTCTTAGCCAACTCTTCTTTTAAAATAACCTCAAATCCATTTCTCTTCCCATCTCCATCATGGTAAAATTATTTAAACCCTGCCCCTAAACTTCTAGCCTTACTGCCTTTCCTCCTGGTCTCCTGGACACACAATATATCAACCTTTCTCCTAAACATCATGTCAACCAACTCCTGAGATGTTCCTGTCATAGTCCCAACATTCAAAGTCCCCACATTCAGTTCTAGGCTCTGTGCTTTCCTCTTCTCTTTCTGCCTAAGAACCCGCTTTCCACCTCTTCTTCGACTTCGACCCACAGTAACTGAATTTCCAACGGCGCCCTGCAGGTTGACGGCGCCGGTGGCGGACGTTGTTAACCCGGGCCAGGACCGATCCAGTACGGAATTCTTTGGATGAACGGTCATTCATGTAAACCCCTAAATTCATTTCAAACAGTACTGTCTGTATCGAGATGTGATGTGTGCTATTTCTACCCCTGCGTGCCAGTAAAGCCTAAGGCATGAAGTTCAATGCCTGGATGGCATTTTATTCACATGTCGCGCGGCCTGAAAAAGCCCAATAGAAGCCTTTGTGTACAGACGTGACTTTCTTGTGTTGTCTGACTGGTGAACTTGAGTAAAAAATCAGCGTGCTCATCACAGTGGATTGAAGCAATGGCACCCGATGCGGAAGTCGAAAAAGAAAGTCAAAATTATTGAGAAATGAAAGTAGCAAGCGGCATGTAGATTATTGTAATGAAGTCAAAGTACCATTTCTTCTTCACATAAATACTCGAGTACAAGTAAAAAGTATGCTTCACTAAAACTACTCTGACAATTAAAATTTATCCAAAATGTTACTTGAGTAAATGTAGCGTGTTCCCAACAATCTCTGGCCATGACCTGGCCATTTCTTTCCCTTAATCTTCAAAAAGATGATGCCTTGAGCTTTCAATTTTCTCTCTTTGCTATCCTTTCATACAAAATACTAAGGCTGTTGCTATTGTTGATTGAATTGAATGTTTTTTTTTTTTCATTAACATGAGTTGTAGTTTAGGATGTTCGTTAAACCAAACAGTGGACAAACCTTGGGACAGGTGACTTCTGTTTGCTGGATCATGATGAGTGCAGAGGCAATGAGAGCACCCTGTCTCACGTAGTTCACTGGGTCATTGGTCATGGGCTCCAACAGATTAATGGCCTCCTGCAGAAACAACCACTGCGATGAAAAACTGCATCGTGCTCAAATCAAGAGATTTTATAAGCTTTGACTGATGTTCTCTTGGGTTAAAAAAAACAAACCCAGATGCTATTTATGAACATTTCAAATTTGCTATTTGTAACACTGCAACATTGTCACAACAAGGGGAACATGTGTTACGGAAAACGATTATTAACAGAGGAAACAAGACCATACTAATTAATGAGATTAGTTAGCATCCATATCTGGTTGCCCAGGACAACTGTGTCAGTGTTAAAACAAGGACCGCCTTCCACAATTTGCTCCTATTATGACAGAGAGATGATTTTTCTAGTTCTCACTCTGTTGCTCATTGAGCATTAAGGGTTATAAGATGTCTCTTGAGTCATGTGATGATAAGTTAGAGGTAAAGACAACACCAGTTGACCACATCATGCTCCCCACTGTTTTTTAGGTAATAAGTTTAATTTGAGGAAAGGGGTTCTGCTAAATGTTAATTAATATGGAATAGTATAAATATATAAAACAAGAATGTAATAATAAAGTCCTGCTCTACATTTCAACCAACAAGAACCCTCCATTTTTTACACACAAAAAGGTACAATGTTGCTATAATAATTTCCAAAGAACAAGTTGTATAAATTACAACAAAATCATTCATTCATTCATTTTCACTAGGGTCGTGGGCGTGGTGGAGCCTATCCCAGCTGACTTTCGGCGAGAGGTGGGGTACCTCCTGAACTGGTCGCCAGCCAATCACAGGGCACATATAAACAAACAACCATTCACACTCACATTCACACCTATGGAAAATTTAGAGTCGTCAATTAACCTACCATGCATGTTTCTGGAATGTGGGAGGAAACCGAAACCCACGCAGGTATGGGAAGAACATGCAAACTCCACACAGGCGAGGACAGATTTGAACCCGGGTCCTCAGAACTGTGAGGCACATGTACGAACCAGTCGTCCACAAAATAATTGATTCCTTTATACAGGTGACCTACTTCACTCGCCACAACACCATCAGTCTCCTAATAAAGGGTCTAATGAGCGTGGGCAGCAGTGCGTGCACGTGTGTGCACGTGTGTGCACGCGCACGCACGCGCACGCACGCACGCACGCACGCACGCACGCACGCACGCACGCACGCACGCACGCACGCACATCACACACACACACACACACACACACACACACACACACACACACACACACACACACACACACACACACAGTCCTTTTCTAACTGATGCTTTTGAAATGAGAACTACTTGAGGCATCACTTACATTGCTTGGTTGATAACCAGGTTTGTGTACATGCCCCATGTTTTGATTTTGTATGCGTCTTAGTATTGGAATATATATTTTTTCTCACCAAGTTCTTATTGGCATGTAAATAAAGTCATAATTACAGTAGATATTTGTATGAAAAACACTTCTAGGCCATACATATTCATAAAATAAAATCCATTAAGTACGGTGGTAGCTGAGCGTCACATTTTGCGCCGTGCAAACTAGTTTATTGCGCACTGTTCATAACATCGAAATGTCGTATGTCAGGACAAATGACCTCCTGAGCCTTGAGGATTTGCGGTTTAGTACTTTGACAACAGTTGTGGTCAACTTGTTCAACATTGTCTATGTTATTCTAAGTTTAATAAGTGTCAGGTGAGGTTGTTATATACATTTTTCAGTTTGATACAGTTCATTTGCCTCAAAAGTGAATTTAACCTAGATTGTTAACGTGAAAAATCTACTCTCTTTCACTTCAACAAGGTAGCTTACCTTGTTGCCTGTTCCAGCACAGCAGATGCCCAAAGCCATGGCAGCACCACAGCGAACATGAGGGTTGTAGCTCTCTGACAAAAGGGACACCACACTGGGACACTGCTCAGGAGTTCTGAAAAGAGAAGAAAAAAAATAAAAAACAAAAAAATAAAAACAACTTGTATGTTTCCATTTCCATTAAGCAGGTCACCTGTGTTCAGTTTGGAGGTGATTTTTCGGTTTTAAAGTTGTAAATGGTATCAAAATGAACTTTTTAACACCCATTTGTTTGGTTGGACCCAAACAAATGGGTGTTGGGTAGTAATTACAGTCTAAACACATTAACACTGTGTCACACCAGTATAATGCATTTTGCAAGCCAACTTAGCAATCACTTATACACCTCACAGTGGAAACACATGACAGTGTCGGGAAAGTTAATTTTCGACGCGAACTAGTTCAAAGTTGAGTTTACTGTTCCAAAAATTAGCTAGTTCAGTACATATTTCATAATTCTAAATTTTGAACAAAGTTCATTCAAGAATTAACTAGTTCACAGCTCTTTTTTTGTTTTCCCCTTCCTGTTGCTCGCAGGCTATTCCCCTTGAAATACTGGCATTTCATTTTTCCATTGTTGCCACCCAATCAGTCCACACTAACAGCCAGCTGCAGTTTTCACCCTAAAAACTCAAAAACATGAGGAAAAATTTCATCCTTAACACATTCATTGCCATTGACGGCTTTAGAAGTCAAATATCCGTGTTAACTGGGAGGGCTGGCAGTGATGTGCAAACAAAAACATGCAACACAGTATGACATGAACGATGGTGAAAGGACATTGATAACTTTGCATTTGCAACTGTGGCTCACTTTATTAAACAAAATATTTTATTTATTCTTATATTACAAAGCAAAATAAATTTTATTTTAATTAAAATAAATTACATATCATGACAGTGTGATCGTACAGTTTTAACTAAAGAATTCTGATACAAATAATTTTCCTAGTAGTCCTAATCAATGTTGATAATTATGGACTGTATTACAGAAGAACCACCAAAGAACATAGTCACTCCCATTTATGCAGTGCCCCTGAACGCACCTCGTGTACTCAAGCAGCTACTACGTGCCTGCCATGAATGGCGGCCATGGCCACACAGAATCGGTTGCCAAATACAGCGTTTATCCGTCGACAAATTAAAGCTCCTATATAGTGTGTTGAGATGGGGTTTTCCTGGAGTTCCCTAACAAAACATGACACTCTTGAATGAAAATCAACCTTCATGAGAAAACCGTTTACAGACGCTAGAATGAGTGCATTCTCAATTAGGTTTGCGCCCCGGGCACTTCAGCTGCCCCCTGCTCCAGTGTGTTCCATTAAAAAGTGTGTGTGTTCACTGTGATGGATAAAATGCAGAGGAAAAAAAAATTTGTGTTCATGACAATAAAGGTGATCCTTCTTCTTCAAAAGACCAGTGAAACAAATACGACATGGGCTGATCTGATGAGCAAAAATGTTGCTTAATCATAAGAGTAACAATAGAGGATGTCCGCTTATATATTGTATATTGTACTCAAGTTGTACTCAAGTAAGAGTACTTTTACTTGACAATAATGTGACTCAAGTAAAAGTGAAAAGTAGTCCTCCAAAAAATTACTTAAGAGTAAAAAGTACACAGTAAAATAATTACTCAAGTACTGAGTAACTTCAGATTTTTTTTTCCCGCAGCATGAGCATAAATAACAAAAAATTACAAAATAAAATGTGAATGTGCAAATTCTGATGTTGTAGTGTGTGTGTGTCACAACATCTGCAATATACTGCACAATGTTTTCTAAAGTTATAAGTGAGCTGAAATATCCACATTTGGGCAGACAGTGACAGACAAATACTACAATACGTGAAAGCTGTTGTTTTTGTTCATCTAAACTTAAACAAGAGTAGCGCGCCGTTGTCTTCATGATAACAACGACCTTCCCAACAGAGCCGCCACATAGGCATGACAATCAGTCGGGCTGGTTTATCTAGTGTTAATACATATGCCTGGGAAACCCAATAAAAGACGTTGTGTGAGGTCATGTGACTTTCTTGTGTCATTTGATTGGTGAACTAGGCTTAAACTGGATTGGCGCAAACAGTGCCCAATGCAGAAGTCGAAGTCATAGTCTCGCGCACGAAATAGTTGATAAATAAGCAATAATTGATAAAAGTAGCAAGTGACATTTAGATAATTGTAACAGAGTAAAAGTACCATTACTTCTTAATAGCAGAAGCGGCGTAAGAGTTTTTTCTGGTCTCGTCAACTCCTGTGACAGGCGGAACCTCAGGCCAATGCGCTCCCATATTAGTCCGCGGCGGAGTAATATTCACAATTACATCTGTGTGTGGATGGTGGATGTGTGCAATGGATCTAGCTCCCAGTGTTCAAGGAGTATGAAACAGTCTATGACGTCAGCGACTAGGCTACGGATTCTCCAAGAGCTAATCAGACTCAGGTGTGAGCTGACCTGGAGTACAATCAATGACAAGATTGGAGGTGTGGCTTAAAGATGCTCTGGCCAGTAGAAAACACACACCAGTTTCAAATTGTCTCTTGTCATGAAGCATTATTTGATGTGTAGCATGCCTTGCTCAGAAGAGCTCTCTGAAGACCTACAATTAAGAATTCTTGACTTGTATAAAGCTGGAAAAGGTTATCTCTAAAAGTTTTTATGTTCATCAGTACTGGGTTAGACAAACTGTTTAAAATGGACAAAGTTCAGCACTGTTGCTTCTCTTTCAAGGAGTGGCCGTCCTGATGACTGAAAGAGCACAGCGCAGAATGCTCAATGAGGTACAAAAGAACCTAGCTGTCAGCTGAAGACTTACAGAACTCACATGCCAATATCTCTGACGACAAACCTACCATACAGTCCACACCCACTCACTTGAAAAGTGGGTGGCTTCAAACAAAAGGTGCTCTGTCCTGAGTTGTTTAACACATCTACATAAAATAAAAGCCGGAATTATGAACTTTTGTCTCATAGTCATCTTTTGATCTGAAACCCAAACACCAAAATCAAAACCTTATCCCAACTGTGACGCATGGTGGAGGGAGCATCATGGTATGGGCGTGATTTGCTTCCTTTGGGCATGGACAGCTTGCTATCATCTATGGAAAATGAATTCACAAGTTTATCAAGATATTTTGCAGAAGAACTTGAGGACATCTGTCCAAGAGTTGAAGCTCAAAAAAGGATGCCTTTTTAAACTGGACAACGATCCAAAACACAGAAGCAAATCAACAACAGAATGGCTTCAGAAGAAGAAATTACGGTAAATGTTCTGGAGTTGCCCAGATAAAGTCCTGACCGCAACTTCAGTAAGATGCTGTGGTATGAGCTCAAGAAAGCTATTCACACCTGAAATCACTGGAATCTTGCTGAACTGCAACAGTTATGTAAAGAGGAAAAGTCCGATGTTAATCTAGATCATCGTGCATGTCTGATCTGCAACTACAGGAACCGTTTGGTTGAGGTTATTGCTGCCAAAGGAGTACAACCAGTTATTAAAACCAAAGGTTCACACATTTTTCCCCCTCCCTGTCCTGTGAATGTCTGCATGTTATTTTCAATACAAATATGAAAACAATTGTTTGTATGGTATTAGTTTAAGCAGACTGTTTTTTTTTGTCTTGTGATTTCGATGAAGACCAGACTACATTTCATGACCAATTTATGCAGGGATTTAAGAATACTTTACACATACTTTTTCCTCCCACTGTGTGTTGAATGCTTCGTAGTGTGCAATGGACAGTGCATGGAAAGTCTGCCAACACAATTGTTTTCAAAGAATGTGATTTAGGCATTGAACAAATGAGTCACAAACTCAAAACCACCAGTCAGACTGTAGATCTAGCTGTGTTAGGGAACGTCTGTTTCGGGCCATCTTTCAAAAAGAAGGAATTTGTTTCTGTACACAACCATGACAAGAAAAAAATTAAATACTGTGTTTGATGTGAAGAGAAACACAATGAGATGTGATTTGCAAATACTGTTACTTATACATAAGAACTAAAATGATAGCTCTACAATGAATGTTTTCAATTCTTCCAAGAGGTTGAACATGTTTCGCAAATACTGTTACTTATACATAAGAATTAAAATTATAGCTCTACAATGAATGTTTTCAATTTTTCCAAGATGTTGAACATGTTTAACAGGACTGCCTGCCTGTATGTTGTGTAAAGCAACAGGAGAAACCGAAGACTGTTTAGGTAGATAATTAATTGATCACAAAGGAAGTTCTGGGATTATACTTAAACATGATTGGGTTGCGCAGTGTCAAAACCTGTATTAACATAAAATAGGTTTTCTGTACATGCTAGGAATTCTACGTTCTGGATTCAAGAGATCAGCTCAAACACACAAGATGATCAAACTTGAGTCACATGGCGCTCAATGACAGATGTAGATGGGCTTTTGATTTCATTTCGAGAGCTCAAGTATTCTATTCTGGTGGTCAGATGACGTCCTACAATACCACCTGTGATGTCCTCTGAATGTATCATTGGACTGTTTAATTAAGTACTAAATCATTGTGTGCATGTCTCAAATGTATCATGAGGAGTGGCAGGAGCTGATACAGTTGCGGTTTAATCGCCCCTTCTGTCAACATATCCCAGGCCTTTGGAAGGAACGTCATAAAGTAAATGAAAGTGGCAGGAAAATGGATTATCGATGCATTTGTGTCTGAGATAAGATCTTAGTACATGCTTCCTGACTGTGACATGTAATCACCCATATACAGAATGAACACACCTGGACAGTGTTATAGTAAACAAGACACGATATAGGTTGACTTTTACAGGCAAGCTCTGTAACATATACTTATGTGTACTGGCCACCTTGATGTATAACAAAAATATTTTTGCTAAAGTGGATGGAGTGTAGACTACCCTTTATAAGGACATATACGTGAATGCATACAGGTTTACTGGTAACATTTCGTGTGCGGAAAAGAATCATTCACCATCTGGTTCCTGTAAAGTCCAAGGAATGTTAACTTTACATATTTTAATACCACACATCTGCTTTTAAAATTTTACTAAGACTGCAGAGACTTTTGAGGCTTCAAACAAAAGAAAATGTGGGAAAATAGATTTTCAACGTGTAAAATAGAGGTAAAAATTTACAATTCATTAATACTTCACCCCATGCATTGCTAGTGTTTGTGTAACTTTTAATGGAGGAGAGAAGAGAAAATGACAAATCTAAACATTGGGACAACTGGTTGAAGAAAACAACCCCAGGAACCACTGGCACGTGGCCACCATGAAGACATTCATGTTATGCACAGTGTGACTCACCAAGACTGAGGGGAGGGGAAAAGCGGGAGAGAGAGGGGGAGAAACAAGGAGCGATTGCAAGCTCTTTAGAGGCTGGAGAGAGAGAAGGAAAGAAGAAGGCAGAAGCCACAACACCTGAAAGTTCTAAAGCTGTGATCATGGGAGGTGATGCATAGCCCGACATTTTGGACACAAAACCAATCTCCCATCATGGACATGGAGAGAATGGTCTCATGTTCTCACTTGGGAGGGCTACAAATATGACGTTGCTCTGTTCCAAGTCTTTTTGGAAGGACACCTTCCAACTCATTCAGGAGAGGTAAGAAACCTTTGCAAAATTATACAGTATTTACTCTTCTCTGTGTGTTAATGGGTGTTTCGTTTGAGGATCGATCCCTATTTACTGGATGTGTTAAATAATTAAATTAAGTAAATAGAAAATGTTTTTACATTTTGAATGCTTACTAACATTTTCAGAGAGATGTTTCATGCACACAGTTAGTATTTGGTATTGGAAGAAAAGAAAAATCATGCAAGCCATCGTCACCCTTTTTACAACCATATCCCACTGTCATAATTATTGAGCAGAATAAGATAATATATTCCTGTTCCCCTGATGGATCTATTTGCCCTTTCAGGTGGGAAGAGTGGCTAGTATAATCTGCCAGGGAAAACGAGGGAACATGAGGACTCCAGCTGGTGTCTCCCTGTGGAAATACTTCACCTGTATGGATTAACAATACGGGGGCTTTTCCACAATCATCAAGAGGTTGTCAGATTTTTTTTAATGACAATATATTGTCCGAGGGGATGTGGCATCCGGTGAACTGCCCCTGAGCTTTTTTGGCCGACGTACCTGCCCTTCTCTGTGGCTACCAGTGACAATGCTGAACGAGCCTGCAAAACCACAGAGATCAGCGCCCAGACCCACATTAAGACCCGCTGGAAACTTTACAGCACTATGTCCCAGTCAGATGTGGCTCCACTGGCGGTTAACGGCTCACTATCAGAAGCCTCTGGGGTTCAGCTGAAGTGGGCTGCCCTGCTTATTGTTATGGTCATCATTCCCACCATTGGCGGAAACATCTTGGTCATCCTCGCTGTGTCAACTGAGAGGAAACTGCAGAATGCCACCAACTACTTCCTGATGTCCCTTGCTGTGGCTGATTTACTGGTGGGACTCCTGGTGATGCCAATTGCCCTGGTCACTGTTCTCTACAGTAAGTTAAGCATGTCCACTCTTAGCTAAGAAACACAGTTAACCACAAACCCGCGTGTAATAGGCCCTCCAATGAAATCCTAAACAGCACTTGACAAAAGAATTGCAAGACAGCAATTAACAGGACAAAGTTCAGAAATTTGAATTACAGAAGTGCATATTAAATGAAACATGCAACACATACATTTAGATGCTTAGGGTAAGATATTTTTGCTCCTTCAATGCAACTAAAACAATGGCTTCGCTGGCAACTCCTCCTCTTGAATTTAATGTAGATTTTTGCTGTAATCGTCAGACAAATATCGGTACTTTGAGTATCATGCGTCAGACTAAAGTTAAAGGTGTTAAAATATGTACATATACACTACAATTTCTTAAAAATGTATACCACCGATAGTTAAACTCTCGGAATGCTAAAGCTGTCATTTTAGTAAATACAGTTGTATTTGCGTTTAACAAAAAAAAAAAAAAGAAAAGAAAGAAAAAGCCAAGATTCAGTTACATATTTATATATAAGATTTTAGACTCCACTTTCAAGACTGACCAAGTTCCTGGAGATTTATTCACTTGTAGTACAATGTATTTTATCAATCTCACTAGGAAAGTTCAAAGATAAAATATAAACTGGGTGAACAGATACTCTGAAGGATATGAACAAATTAGCTTTGTGCCTGAATTGTGCTCAATATATTGGCTTATTAAAACAAAATCATTCTGAATTCATTAGGTTTGGTCATTAGTCTTGACTCGCGTAGACGGGCAACTTTAAGAACAAATGTTGTATTTAAATAAGGTTTTATTGAAAAGGAGACCAAAATCAAAACCACCATGAAAATAATCCAAGAGTCCCTCTTAAAACTAAAAGGGTGAGGGAATAAAAGTCTAAGTGCCAAACGAATGCCTGGGAGTGAAAATAAACATTACTGTAAGTCCCTAGGACCTCTAGATGAAGGGCTTTTAGCTCCATCAACAGCCTATGAACGCTCCTCTTTCCAGCACAGTCATACCTCACATATAAACAAACACAGATCTTCTTATTGAGTGCCACTTCTAATCATGTGCTGGGTGATACGTCTCTCACTGCAAGACCAGACCACCTTTTCAAACCAAAAATATGCTTTAAAAACAACTACTGTAGGGGGGGAAATGTCAATTGTGACTTGATATTCTCTATTATTTCTATAGATTCTGGGTGGCCCCTTCCAGACTTCATCTGTCCTATTTGGCTCTTTCTGGATGTGCTGTTTTCAACTGCATCCATCATGCACCTGTGCGCCATCTCACTGGATCGCTACATTGCCATCAAGAAACCCATACAGCACAGCCAGTACAAATCCAGAGCCAAGGCCATGGCCAAGATAGCACTGGTGTGGCTTATATCCATTTGTAAGCATATCACTTCACATCTTCTTACACTTTCCCATGTATTTCACTCATCTCTGTAGCAATTTCTTTAAATGAGAATTTCAAACACTGGCATAGCTTTGAAATACATTTCTTGACACAAGAGCCACGGCAGACCTGGTTTATAGGCTCATAAACACAAGCCGGATGGAATAAAAGCAGATACACTATAAACAGTTACATTCTCTGCAGCAGTGGGAGGCACACTGTGTAGGTGAGGTATACCGGGATAGGAAAAACCGAAGTAAAATAAATAAAATCAGACATCAAAGATGTTTCCAAAGATTTCTTATATCGGGTCAATAATGCCAGTTTAATAGAGACTCTTTGGCCACTATGACTGGTGCATGCATCTGAAAGAACAGACTACTTTCACATTTTACTATTTCATGTAAAAAAAAAAAGTGATTTTTTTTTTTTTACTGAAACCCTAAAGTAATTTGGCTAGGGTTCCAGCTAACACTAATAAATATTACTTCTTATTCTTCTCCAGGTATAGCAATCCCTATTCCAATCAAGGGGCTCCAGAACTACCAACCCAGAAACAACATCACCTTCAACAGTAACCACACATGCTTGCTTAAAACGGACACCTTCCGTGAATTCATCATGTTTGGGTCCATGGCAGCATTCTTTGTTCCATTGATCATAATGATGGTGATCTACCTTCTTACTGTCCACGTGCTGCGCAAAAAGGTTTATTTACTCAGGTCAAAGGTGATTCAGCGCTTCAGCTACCTGGCAGTGTCCACAGTATTCCAAAGGGAACATCCTGGGACTGCTAATCAAGTTGACCAGTTTCATGTGCTGGACAGAAGATTTCCAAGGATGCAAGAAAACCCCAATGTAGGCACAGAAAACCCTCCTCGCGTTGATGAAATCCCCTTTCGCAGAATGTCCACCATGGGGAAGAAGTCAATGCAGACTCTAACCAACGAGCAGCGTGCCTCAAAGGTGCTAGGCATAGTCTTCCTCCTTTTTGTGGTCATGTGGTGCCCCTTCTTCATCACTAATGTCACCTCTGTGCTATGTACCAGCTGTGATGTCAACATCATCGCTCGACTGATGGAGATCTTTGTGTGGGTGGGCTACGTGTCATCTGGGATTAACCCGCTGGTTTACACGCTCTTCAACAAGACGTTCAGGGAGGCATTCACACGCTACATTACCTGTAATTATAAGACCTGCACAAGTCATCAGCTGGACAGAAATCCAAAGGCATCAAACACAGATCGGACTCGTACAAGAATTTCATTCAGATCTTCTATGGCCGAAAACTCCAAACTCTTCATGAAGAGGGGTATGAGGAATGGCATTGGGGTAGTGAGCTACCAAAGTCCACTGAGATGCCAACCACCTGCCCAGTCATCTAGCGGTGTTGCGTTAGATACAATGCGCTTTCCTGACAACTACGACGCCAAGCAGGAAGAACATGTAAGCCGTGTATGAAGCTACAACAATCCAATCAACATGAAAGCATCAGCACCAATTTCAAAAGCTGGACTGATTGGATTGTGTTTGGCTACCCCTTTGTGATGTACTTCCCTTTTTAAACTAGACCAATCTACAGGAGTTGACCTCACAATTTTACAATGTTACACGAAAAAGACAAAATGCTAAATAAAGCATTAAGCCATCTGATGCCAAGGCCAATTTTTTTTACATCAGTCTCCCATTTAGGAAAATAGGATACGGTTTCTGATCATTGTTAAAGAAAAACAAACAGCTATTTATTGTAAAAGTCAGCATTTTGTCTTATTAAACAGACCACTTACTACGCGACAAGACCAAATTAACAATGTCAAGTACAGTGGAACCTCAATAAAACAGACAGCTATCGGATAAAACGGACTGCAGAGACTGAACATGTCCAAAAATAGTTTCCATTTGTCACTTAAAATGCCCTTGACAAAATCTGTCAGTTCCAGAATTGGCCGCTGTTGTTTACTGGCACTGTGGCACAATGCAGGCAGAGAATGGGGCTGAGGTTTTTCCGGGTCACAGGTATACAATATGACTAGATCTATTTCCAAAAGATGTACCCTCCATGCCTACGTGGTGGCCATGTTGAATGTGGGGCATTGACGTGGCGGCCATATGATGGTTCTATCTATTGTCTACTATACATAAACTGCTGGCAGAGAGAGCGCAGCATGGCTCTCAGGAATACAAAACAAGTCTTTGGAGTCTGGAACATCCTACTTTTGGCACAGGAACAGTTTTCTTTTGTCAAGCCGTTCATCTTTGGCAATAGATTTGGAACTAGGAAACGCACCAATTCCTCGCGGCTCATGAAAGCGCCTCGTCTATGATGAGGCACTGTACGTCAACAATGTCACCATAACAAACAACACCGGTGTGGTAAGTTTGGATCAAATGTTAAACTTTCAAACATTCTCAAGCTTATTTTATATTTAGTTAGAATAACTTCGTACTGTACTGAGAGAGTTTGGCCACGAAAAAAGACTACAAAACAATAATTTTGTACTGTACAGTAATATGGGGGCTTACGGCCTCAAAAAAAGAACAAAAAAGTCCTTTATTGTAACGGACAATCGGCTATATCGGATGACACCCTGCCCCTATCAGTCCGTTCAATTGAGGTTCCACTGAATTTAAAATTACAATGTCAAGAAGCACTTGAGATAAAAAGATAACATTAAATTCTTAATGAGGGATTGTAAATTGTCATTATTGGACCTATCATCCTTCTGTTTACGTTCTCCCAACTGTACAGAAAATGCACTTAATTTGGGCTATAAATGTGTGATAAAACCATCTCAGAACACATGTAGATTCACCTTTTCCAATATACATCTCTAGAAATTAGGATTTTTTTTTTTTTTTTTTACTGCCTGTGCCTGAAATGTAGGCTAGTGACATGCTCAAATGGTTTCTGTATAAAATGATTCTAAATAAGGAAATACATCAATAAGAACCTAAACATGCTTAATAAAATATGTTGCTGAACTCAAGTGTGGCTTCTCTCAGAAACATTTATTTTCTTTGACTGGTGATGTCCAGAGTTTATACTTAATGCTAATAAATTCTTTGCACAACACGGCCCAAGAAGACCTGTGGGACAGAAGGCCCAATTGGGTCTTTGCACGTCATCTTCAGCTCGGTCTGTTCCGGTTTAAAAAAATGGCTATATTGAAATGCTACATGCCATGTTTACATAACTTGCACAAACTAACCATCACAGATGTACATTGCCTTAAGGCAAAGCAAAGCACATTTCATACCCAAGGAAACTCAATGTGCTTTACATGATTAAAAGTGTTAAAGAAAATAGCTTATAAACAATTAAAACAAAGAGAAAAATAAAAATACAATAAAAACCGCACACAGTGCAAGAAAGACAATTTAAAAGTGGAAATGCCATGTTTGCTTTGAACTCCAGTGTCCTCCTCTATCAGACCTGAGGCTGTAGATCTCAGAGCCTTACTGGGTTTATATTCCATTCTTTCATGTATTCAGGACATAAACCATTTAGTGATTTCATCAACATAATAGCAAAAGAATCTCTATAAATATCAATGACAAAAATGTGCAATAAATAACAGACATGACCGATGAAATGTAAACAGAGGGGGCACTGGTGGGTGGGATTGAATTGTAAAGATGTTAGAGATTAATTTCTTCTGGTCCATACCTGAACAGGATGAACCCAATGGACTCAACAGCTGCTCTCCTGACGTCATCGTTTACATCACTCACCTTAAGATAAAGGAAGCAGTCATTTCAGTAATGCAAATACAGCAGCTCTTCAAACCCTGCAAATAATCCTCGTGTAGGCACTTCCTTCAAAGCTAATATGATACGCAATTTCTATTGATACTATTAATGTAGACAGTGCCATCCAGAGGACAAAGTCCTCATACATACCATAATGTGCTGCATTTATTTGAAACTACACTCTACCCCTGATGGGACAAGCTGAAAGCTGCAACTAATCTTGCAATTGTTGCAATGTAAAAATCAAGTGTTACAAAATTTAATCCAATCAATAATCAGTCATTTATATTATAAGGTCAGACACTTCTATGTCTCTGGCATTTGCGTCAGTCTGCGTAGTTAGTCAAGGTTTGTGAAGTGGACCAAACAAACACTTACAGCAACGTGTAGCAGGCGTCGGATGGCCTTGTTGTTCCCAGAGCCGCAGTAGGCCATGCCTACGGTGTACATACCGGACCTCCGCAGGATGGGGTCCTAAAATTTAGAAAGGGAAAGCAGTGCTCTCAGAATGGTAGTCTGAATTTGCAGCTGTAATTTGATGCTCTTACAATGTTTCAACAAGTACCCCCGTATAAGCTTTACCTTGTCTCTGCAGAGACTCTCAATGAGGGCATCGGCCTCCTCCATGCGTCCATACATGACCAGAGCGATTCCCACTGCCAGGCCACGCAAGATTTTCTCATGCTGGGTCTCCTGCGCGTAGCCCACCATGTCCTCAATGGCCTGAGCTGACTTGGAGCCCAACATGACGAGACCCAGGGCCAGGCCAGCAGCCTCACCTGGAAGGACATAAATGATAAAATAACTCTTGGCTGGCATGTATTTTTGGGTAGGACCTTACAGTAAATCACACCCTATGCATGACCTCACACTGAATAATTTTAAGACTGTTTTGAATACGGTATATAATAAAAGTGTGACCTAATTGTGTGTCATTTGATCACAATAGGCCTGAAGCTTGTCACAGAGGAAAGACAAACAATTGAAGGCCTGAAGCTTGTCGCAGTTTTTTTTCAAAACATGAAACTCGAGTTGGTTCCACATACCAGTGACAGCATCATCCTGATAGAGATTGGATTTGAGGAGGTCGTACACATCCTGTCTAGCGGTTCCAAGTGCAGCCAGACCGAGACCGAGAGCTCCCCCATGACGAACAATCTGCTCAAACGGCAGATGAAGCACAGCGTCGGGAAGGAAGCACAATAAGGTCACCTCAAGCATGAGTTACATATCAGGATTTGAATGTTCAAGGGTTTAGACGCTAACTTACATCATTGCTGGCATTTTTTAGTTGACTGAGCAGGTAGTCAATAATATCTCCGCCATGATTGGCATGGATGAGACCCAGAGCATACAGTCCTCCTCCCTCCTGGTATGCAGAGCCAGGGGAGGTGTCCTTTGGCAGGTATGTGGCCATTAACTGAAGGGCCTCTTTTTCATGCCCCTATGGAAGAAATGACAACAAGAATTTAACAAAAAGCACCACTTGGGATGTCCCGATCACATTTTTTTTTTTTGCACCAGAGTCTTTGATTTTCAGGATCTGCCTATAACGAGTCCTGACCTGATACTGCGACGATGCATTAAAAAAAAAAAAAAAGTGCACATACGAATCTTCTCAAATTAATATACATACATATACATTTTATGATAAAGTACAAATTGAACTACTCTGTACAACTCAGGTAACTTAATTCTAATAAAGAACAAAAAAACAGGAATGAGTTACTAACATAATAACAAATACATAAACTACAGCCACATGACATTTATACTAATAGAATGTTCACATTAATCAAATTACAGATTAATCTGCAGGAGTTTTAAGAATACTTTCATGTAATTATATGGTGCATTCATACATTTTATTTCCTGGAGACGCAAATAGCACGAATTTGGTGGAATGGCCCATATAAGCTTTAACATGGTATGGGCGGTTGCTCTGTTTGAGAGCATAGTAAACAATACATTTACATCATGCAGCTATGTAGTTGGTGGTTCTTCTACAAACGACACTATTTATTTATGACCTCGTTAAGTGCAACTGGTGCGCAAAAAGCTTTCTTGTCACAAAATAATTCACACTTTTTAAACTTTTATTTGAAGTTAAGTCGTTTGAATGCGTCAAAATTGTTTACCTGTCTGTCGTTCCCTCAACTCTTTGACGATCCAGTTCAGCGAAGCGGCTTTATACATATCAGGCTTTGCACTTATTTTCGAAGTATCTTTCGGCTCGCTCTGAGTGGCGTGTCAGCAAAATGTTTTTACACCGTTTTTTGTTATCTGAAAGCCTGTACAAGTTTAGGGGACAAAGACGTCGCTCCTTCTATGAGCTGTGGTTTTAGAGGGGCAATAGACTCAGCACAAGACTGTGTGCGCGCGCACACGCACGCACACGCATTCCATGTTACAGGCACTCTTTACTACTAAAATTCCCCCGAAAAGGTACATTATGTAATATACAGTGGATAAGGAAAATATTCAGACCCCCTTCAATTTTTCACTATTTGTTATATTGCAGCCATTTGCTAAAATCATTTAAGTTAATTTTTTCCCCCCTCAACGTACACACAGCACCACATATCGACAGAAAAAAATTGTATTGTTGAATATTTTGCAGATTTATTAAAAAAGAAAAACTGAAATATCACACAGCCATAAGTATTCAGACCCTTTGCTCTATATTTAGTAGAAGCACAATTTTGAGCTAATAGTCACAAGTCTTTTTGGGAATGATGCAACAAGTTTTTCACACCTGGATTTGGGGATCCTCTGCCATTCCTCCTTGCAGATCCTCTACAGTTCTGTCAGGTTGGATGTGAACGTTGGTGGACAACCATTTTCAGGTCTCTCCAGAAATGCTCAATTGGGTTTAAGTCAGGGCTGTGGCTGGGCCATTAAAGAACAGTCACCGAGTTGTTCTGAAGATACTCCTTCGGTATTTTATCTGTGTGCTTGAGGTCATTGTCTTCATGGAAGGTGAACCTTCGGGCCAATCTGAGGCCCTGCGCACTCTGGAGAAGGTTTTCGTCCAGGATATCCCTGTACTTGGCCGAATCTGTGCCTTGCCACAAGTCTGTCTCTGAGCTCTTCAGGCAGTTCCTTTGACCTCATGATTCTCATTTGCTCTGCCATGCACTGTGAGGTCTTATATAGACAGGTGTGTGGCTTTCCTAATTAAGTCCAATCAGCATAATCAAACACAGCTGGACTCCAATAAAGGTGTAGAACCATCTCAAGGACAATCAGAAGAAATGGACAGCACCTGAGTTAAATATGAGTGTTACAACAAAGGGTCTGAATACTTATGGCTGTGTGATATTTCAGTTTTTCTTTTTTAATAAATCTGCAAAAATTTCAACAATTCAGTTTTCTTTCTGTCAAAATGGGGTGCTGAGTGTACATTAATGAGGGGGGAAAAATTAACATGAACAAATGCCTGCAATATAACAAGAGTGAAAAACTAAGCTATAATGATTGCTTTTGGCAATATCTTTGTGGCTCTGGATTATTTTGCCACTTTGTAACCTTTAAAATGTAAAAAAAATAAAATAAATAAAAAAAAATAAAAAATAATAAAAAAAAAGAAAACCAATCTTTTTCACCCCATCTTGATCAGCTGAAAATCACACGATCGACCCCTGATTTTCGATCACGTGATCAGATAGGGACATCCCTAAGCACCACTATAGACTTCAATTATTTTTTTTTTACCGATATTAAATATTAAACTGTGCAAAATATATATTTTTTTGTGTTTCTATTGATTACTGTCACAATGACAGACCTTGTGAATGACACCAAGGCTGGCCGTTGCTGTGAATTTTGCCCAGTTGGTGGCTCTTGCAAGCCATTCAAGGTTTTCTCTGTAGAAAAAAAAAGAAAAAAAGAAGAAAAAAAAAAAGAATATTAGCTGGAAACATGAATAATTGTGAATATATTTCTCTTTGTAACTTTTTTCTCCTTTAATACAATACTTACCTGAGGAACTGGTCACTTGTGGTGCCAGTGTGCATGAAAGAGTTGGCTATGACGGTGGCCGTGTGGCACACTGAATTTCGGACCGCATCCTGAAATGAGACAGGAGAACTGGGATTAGAATTGCATACAAAAACGATTAAGCATATGACCAAATCCACATGAACGCAGGCATTTATATATGGCCTTTTTGTTCGCACACAGTGTGTTTTAGGGCACTGAAAATTGTACTTCTGGAGATATTCAAATGTTTGTGGGACTTTGTGGCCAATTTCACACTGCTATCTCATTTCAAAATCTTTTCATGGCAAATATTATTTACTTTATTTATTATAACAAAACATTTCCAAGCGCGTCATGCGCTCACATTAAGCTTTCATTTTGTGCAATGACATACTTGTACAATTGCATTCATCAGAGAGGCGAAAGTATGCATTTATTCTTTTGAGCTATCCATGTACTAATTTGTCTCCTTTCATTGGCGCTCCGTACACATTACCTTTGTGTTTTTGAGGATCATAAGATCAGTGTTGTTGTTTCGAATTAGGAACTGTAAGTGCAACTCGATGGCCATCTCCCCACTGAGGATTTTGATCATCTTGGCGTTCTGATCTTTGGGCTCTTCCTTCTAGGAATGTAATGAGATGCAAGATAATGACTTCAGGGCCAACTTGAGGTTTCTCTCCAGAGAAACACAACAAAAGCTACAGTAGTCTTTACCGTCTCTGTTTGCTTTCCTGCGGGGGAGCTGCCAGCTTTGTCATCAGTCTCCATTGCATCACTGGGAAAAGAAAATGGTTAATATACACAGCTGACTAAACAAGGTGAATTTTTTAAAAATTATTATTATTATAAGCCATAGGCTAGGAGACTCGTTCACATTTATTCAAACTATGTTTTATTTAACTTTATGCCCACCTGTCTTTATCTGTAGTGGAGACAGTGCCTGTATTAGTCGAACCAGGAACTGCTGGGATGGGTGTTCCGACTGTTCGCAAGTTCTGAATGACAGAGGAGAGGAACTGCTGGCTGGCGCTCTCATACAGGTCAAAGCAGATCTGGTAGGCCATTAACAGGTTGTCTTCCTTCACCAACTTTTCCAAGATGTCACTGACAGCTTGAGGATCATCCAGGAATATCAGGCACTATAATAGTAGTAGGAGGACAAAATGAAATAGAGCTGATCCAGTTGCAGCACATTAATGTAGGACTGACTCTTAAAGAGAATTTCTGTGGTTACCTGGCAGACATTGATGAAATCAGGCTTCTCTAGGTTCATATAGAGCTTGACCAGAACCCGCAGCACCTCATTGCGGAACTTTTTGTTCTGCATGAGGGACATGCACACCTTCAGACTGTAGGCAAGTAGCCCACTGACATCATTCTGCATAGGAGGAAAGGGCAGAAAACAAAATGCATAGAGCAGCCACTAACACAAATTATATCTCTCATAAAAGCTGCAAAGGATAAGAAGCGTTACCGATTCTAAGATGGTCTTCTCAAACATGTCAAGACGGCGAGTTTCCAGGGCAATGCCGATGGCCTGCTTATACTTGTGGTCGTTGAGGCACCGCAGGAACATCTTGTTGACAATACCCTCAAGGCGGGGGTCGATACCTTTCTTCTCTTCATCTTCTGGCAGCTCAGCGTTTTCCACACGCAGCTTGGTGTAATGATCGATACATTTGGCTAACAGAAGACATGAAAGTGGATCATGAGCGAATCCACCTTCCCTTCTCTGGTAGAGCCAGCCAACCACCACCATTATCACATCTTAATAATATGAGATAGTGATTGTCTTTCATCACTCACCAATGATTGTCTCCACATATTCAGAGTCATCAGTGACATTGAAAAGATCTCCAGCACCAAGTGCGTAGTTTAGAGACTCCTCAAAAGCTCCAAGATGATAGAAGACCTTTGAAGCTACCAGAGCGGCAAATTCTCTGTTTCGGAACGTCTCATCTTCATATAAGACCTCGCTACACGTGTTAGACACAGATGAGGAAAAAAAGAAACAGGATTATAGAAGCTTACTGGTTTACTCTGAACGCTGTTGTGTACTTTTTTTTTAACTTGGGGTACATACACATTTACATGACATCAATATAGTAAGTTTTATATTCTCAGAGAAAAAAATAAGTGACAATGCCTTTATATGTATGGGAGGCCAATAGTAAACACTATTCAAATGCACATCAAGTGCTTGTGAATGCAGGTCTTAATCAGAACAATATTTGAATACCCTTCCTCAGCATTTGTAATATTCATAATGTAGATGCGTCCTAAAAGTACACTTTGCTGGAGAAGTATTCCAAGTGCAAACATTACTACAGCACAGAGTTCTGACACTGTTTTCCAAGTACTCGCAACTGCCTACAATGGGCCCCCATCACGTGCACATCCATTTTCATTACCATTTTCAGCCTTTCCATGATATGATTTTGGTCACTGATGGTGTAGTGGTACACTCGCCTGACTTTGGTGCAGGCAGCGTGGGTTCAGTTCCCACTCAGTGACGGTGTGAATGTGAGTGCGAATGGTTGTCCGTGTCTATATGTGCCCTGCGATTGACTGGCGACCAGTTCAGGGTGTAGTCCGCCTTTTGCCTGAAGTCAGCTGGGATAGGCTCCAGCGCCCTGCAACCCCATCCAGGATAAGTGGTGTTGAAAATGGATGGATGGATGGATGGATGATATGATTTTCAAATACCTCCAGTTTAAAGAACATAATAGGAGTTCTTCTGTTTATGATGGTCCCAAAATACAACATTTCATTGTTACAAATGGTGCACCAACATACTTACTGTTGGTCATTTGTTTGTTTGATCGTTCTAGCTGGGAAGTTATTTTCTTACTAATGACGACTGTAATTATGAATTTACTACTGCGTTAGCATAGGATGCTTTTATCGCTGCGTCAGGAACAGAACTACACCAATGACTCCCTGGAATTCTCTGTCTATAAGAATTTGGTACAGAAGAAATACTTCCAACACAAATATTTACTGCAATTATGGCTTTAATACTCAGTTAGCATTAGATAGTCACATACAACGGCACATTCTTGCATAGGGTTATGTCACCACCGTAGGAATGGAACTCTCGTTTACTCTCGTAAGCTGAGGATCCCCTGTATTTTGTTGCAGAGTTACTCCCAAAACCCAAAGATGCTACGTCAGAAATGTTTTAAAAAAGTGTCACTTACATTTTGTCAACAGATCCTGATATTTCGGCCCAGAAGTCATTGACGAGGTAGTCAAGCTTCTGCAGTGCAAAAACCTGCAAATAGAATTGAAACCCATTTTAAAAAGGACTGTTTATTTGAAGGCAACAGCAGCTCAGAATTGGGCTGTGAGGTCTCCTACCTTGAGCTGGGGTTCCTCCTCATCAAGGAGGGAAATAATTCCAGCTGCAGGAAAAAAGGACAGTATGTTTATCTCCACACTTTGAGTTCATATGCGTTACTATACATGTTTTTGGGTTCGCTTGCTTATTGTCACTAGCATTTGTGTTTTTCTATATATTAATCGGCTCTCACACTATAGAAACCCAACACACGAGCTGTATCAAGAATGTAATACATTTTTAGATGCTCAATTTGAATATTCACAGTCATCAGGGAATTTATTTGAAAACATTTATTTTTATGCGGGGTATATACGAAGTGATGTGGAACTTTAAAATTTGATACTGAGAAAGGCAAGTGATATGTCGTTTTCTAAATAATCAGATGAGTTTGATACCAATGTTTAAATGGCTAACATTCGTAAAATAAAATCTGTACGATCCGTAATTAAGGAGTAGTAAGAAGAAATTCCTCCATACTGCATTTCCAACACGTAGCGCTACATTTAAAGTCACATTTTGTCACTTCATGGCAACGTATGTGTGTAAACTAGTGACAAATCTAAGATTTTGGAAGAGCTCTTGTAGGTTAGATGCTAACTGACAGCATCCAGTGATCTGTGTGACTCAGCTAAATCAATGGAAGCTAGCTAAACTCGAGCTAAGCTAGCAAACTGATATCAGTTCTTACAACTCACCGGCAGATGTTATCATGGTTGGGCTGTAGTCCCACCTCTGTCCCGAGTTAAGGGTTCCACAACGCAGTTACGTGTGGATTTTTAATGAATTACCTAAATTCAACTATGAGGAGCTGCAAAACAGTGCAAAGCGACGGAGCCACTGAGAAATTCTTTGACAAAAGCCGGAGGTCCCCGACACTAGGACCTCCAATTTTGCTGCCCTCATTGTAGCCTGACCAAAAACACAATTTAAAATCAATGTGTAAAATCTGGGCTGCTTTTCAAAACAATACTCACCAATAAAATAAGCTCAAATAAATCATATTAACAGAGAGGGGAATGAAAAATGAAAATATCTAAGGAGACAGGCTTTTCCACAAACGCATTTTTGTGAATCACTTCCTTCCTACCTTTCCACATGGGCATCCTCAGGGGTTGTTTATGCTAAAATAAATCAAAACGTTCCATAAATATAAAGGAAAGTAGATAATACAAATTTGAATTAATTAATTGAATACATAACTGATCGCGCCCACCACCTCTTCGATGGGTGACTTTGACATTTTAAAGCTTATTTCATTACGGGGTTTTAAATAATGTAAACATATATAACCCATTAAATAACAAATTGCATTTCATTGATTAAAGAAGTAATCCAAATAAATAATTACAAACGTTACAATAACTTTCAAATAAAAAATATGCTATAAAATAAAATATGAACTATATGAATAGGTCATGAAATAAAGAGAAAGTTAATTCACCATTTATTTAACATTTTAATATACTTAATTTTAATTTATTGGGGGGGGGGGTAGAATGTATTTTGACAACAGACCCAAAATTGTGAGCTTTTTTTAATTTACACATCATGAACAATCCATAAGCCTCATAAATACAAACAACCAAGCTAATTTGTTTACTACTACAGTTGTCAGAAGCATAAATCTAAGGCAGAATATAATGTTGACAACAACAACAAAAAATAGGCCAAATAACTTTAACCCAAAATACAGAATGCATAAGTTACAGTCGTTTCGTTCTACTGTTTATAATGTGTGCAATAACTGATTGTACTTCTTCAATAGTGTGTCATGATAAGGCAAGTCTGTATTATTGTGTTTTGTCTGGCTCAGCATTGAGAAACATGGAGCAGCAGGAATTGACATCCGTGACAACCCAAATGCTTTTGACACCAGCTTTTTCCCTTCGGAGTCACAACATTATTGTCCACGGTGATGGGCTCTTGGTCACATGACATCAGGCGTCTGCTCCAACTGATTCCTCGTTAGGCCCAGCGGACATGGAATTGTTTTTCAAAGGGATGCTCTCCTCTATGCTTCCAGAGTCACCTTAAAAGAAAAAGGTGATTGTGGTTATCTTATTGAAATAAATTGAAAGGCTATTAAACCGTTTCAGTCTCCCCCCAAAAAAGAACAAACATTTATGTAATGTGTTCTTTTAGTAGGAAAAATAGCCGTCTATAATATTGTGCTTTATAGAGACATATAGCAACAACATAAGAAAACAGAATGCAAAGAATTAAACACGAAGCACATCATGATTAATTCTTTGCGGCTCATCCTGGTGTGGGCACTATAATACAGTCATGCAGACAACCAAAGAAGAATTTCACAACTACATTGACTTAGTAAACTGCAGTAATATTAGTCATTTTCCACAAACGATAATGAATACATGCCTGTGAATAATGTTATATTATCGGTGTACAGTACATGTGATGCTCCACCGTTTGTGTTCATTTATCCATTGCTTAAAGCCTTGTAAAACTGCCACATAGATGATATTTGTTAACCTGTCTATGGCCTTTCCTATTATGCATTAGCATTAAGCTTTCTACTATAAGGCAAAGTTATATAATTTAGTTGTACACAACATGTAATTATTTTTGTTTTATGCTTAGTTTGACAGTAAACCTAATCTGGGAGTGGCATTTTTTTCCCCTTAAGAATTGTTTATTGTCTGCCAAAAGTTGAATTGACTGCAACCATACAGTGTTCGTCCGATCTGACATTATTGCTATTTACTGTGTGTGTATATATATATATATATATATATACACATACATATATATATTATTGCTAATGCAAGGCAAAAATCTCTTCTAAAATGAATTTCTTTTCTTTTAATCTTTGATTTTAAGCAGTTTTGTTGTGTTACATTGGTCTTATCTCATTATTGTTCTTATTTATTTGCCACGTCTTTTACAATATTGTGTCATTTTATTCAGTGTTTGTCTGTCGAGGCTGAATGTGGATTTGGACCTGGGAGCTGTAAACAAATTGCCGGCACAGGAATCAATAAAGTTGTCTGAATGTGAATTCAAAAACCTGTGAAATAAATGCATACATAATATGTCTCCTTGAACACAGGGGCACATTCCATGGAAAGTGTGCTGTCTTAACTGGGTGTTGACTGCTTTTCAACTGGAATAAATTTAGAAGTGAAAGTGTGGGAGAGATTGAATGGATAATGGTTTTGAAACAGATGGTGTGGGAGTGTTCAGGTCAGTCCTGTTAATGACAAATTGCTAACCTCTTTGCTTGCTGGTTGGAGGACTGTTGGCTGCTCCTCTGGATCCTCCTCGATGAGGCCTGAACAAACACTGGAATGGCCACAAAAGCGGGTTCCCGCTATCCCTGGTGATATCTGGAAGGCAATAATGGGCATTTAAAAATTTGGCAGCTTATCGTAAGTGCTTTAATATCCCATGAATGCTCCTTTTGTTCTTGGACCTTTTCAGTCATCATCAAGAGAAGTATTAGTCTTGTGAATGTCATGCTTTGACCTACTTTCATTTAGGTCTGCCCGGTGTTTGCACTCATTAGGGAATTTATGGCTGATGGCCCTTTACTTTAATCAACATAATCACCCACAAGACATGTTCCGAAAGCGGTTATCATAGGGGGAAAATGTGTATTGTCTTGTTGCAATGGGCGGTCAAAGCTTCATGTTGTCCTTCAGGTTAAAGACCCTAAAGTTTAAAACAAACATGTTGTGTTCAAAGCAGATAGTAGAAACACAGTTTATACGTGTTCACGTTTCACAATCTGACTTTAGCGCTACGCAAACTGCAGAAGACAGCCGCAGTGTATGCAATGAGACATCTTCTGGATTTCCTCCAAAGTACACTAAATGTTTCCTTTAAAAGTGTATCGTAGTGAGCAGTGGCGTCACTAAACCTAACGCCCCCCCACAAATTATTTGGTATAACTGACTATGGCTAAATTTGAATTGTCTTAACCCCCTTAAAACTGATCTCCAGCACCCTTAAAAAAAGTGGTTTATCCAAAATGCCTGCCCGGTCGACCGACGAAAATTAACATTCACTATAAGAGTACACCGGCAATGCAATACCCCTTTTCATGCTTGGAATTTCTCATCTGCACCCCACCCCACCCCCACACCCTAACCCCAGCAGGGGATTATTTGGGAATGTTGAGACCGTAGATGTATGTATGTAAATGTATGTCATTTCAATACCATTGAATCGCGGAGTTAAGATTAACTGCTAAGGAGAACTGAGGTCTTGGTATCAGAAAATCTAATGTGGGATATTAAAACACTGGTGTCAAACTCAAGGCTCGGGGGCCAGATGCAGCCTGCCACATTATTTAATGTGGGCCACTAAAAGAAAATTCAATGCATCTACTTCATGTTTCTTGCTAAATGAACTAGTTCTTTTGATTTTGGCAGAAGATTTGTGCTCAAGTTGCATTTTCCTTCACTTTAACCGATTTTACAATCATGCATTTTCAACAAATCCCCTCTTAATAGAAATTGGACAATATTTGCTTGCCACTATTTTTCATGTCAAATTCAATTTGTTGTTAAAACTATACATATTAACAATCAAATGCATGGGTAATTGCGTATATGTAATATGATGAGTTGCACGATGATACATTTATTTTCGCAGTTTGACACCCCTGATCCGTGCTTGATAAGGATTGGAGAAGCGAGTGTTTGATGCTTGCTGTGGTGCACACCTGCTGTTTGGGCACACGCTATGACCTTGCAGACGTTCTTCTTGATGTCGAGCACGCCGCTCGGCGTGCCGGGCACGAACGAGCCCACCCATATAGTGTCCGCTGGATGTTGCGGGAACACCTTGTGGAGGAGCGTCTCCAGGCGCTGCTCGCACCAGCGGCTCTCACCGTCGCGCTCCCCGGCGGTGATGCGCACTAATCCGATCAAGGCCGGCACGGCGCCGCTGGCTCGTTTGGTGCGCGCCTGGACGTCCTTGAGGACCTCCTTCAAGCACACTTCGCTGCTGATGAAAGTCTGCCTGAAGAGGAACACGATGGCGGGGCAGTCGATGGTCCTCCGGCGGCTGGAGCTGCTCACCTGCTGGGTCACTGTCCTGTGAGCGCCACTCTGGCGGGCTCCTGAGTCCAAATCGTCCGGCTTCCCCGGTAGAGGTTTATCGTCACTTTTAGCGCAGACGAGGCTCTGACCGCCCGCAGCGACACTGGAAATGGGCCGACGGTCGCCGAACAAATCGCCGATGAACTCCCGCAGCACGTCGGCGTCGCTCTGGCTCGCGTCCTTACTTTCGCCCGCATCGCTCACCAAATAGATCCTCTCTTTGCCTCCAATCGAGGCGAGCGTCTTCTCAAAGTCGCCCTCCTCCGACATAGCTGCCTGCGTGCTTTTGTTGACGGCAACTTGTCAAAGCAGACTCGAGGACAAAGCGGTGAGTGCCACCTCCATGCCAGGCAGACAGCCAGTGCCTGCCGACACGTTCGCACGGTTGTCAGTTACACGCGCGGCGGGCGTGGCTAAGGAGCGGAACCCGGAAGCTCAACGCCTATTTCTATTGGCTACTTCTCTTGGTAGGTGTGGCCTAATCGAAGGCTCCGAAATCATTTCTCGACACATTGAGATAAACTCAGCCTTGACATCTGAATCGTACGGTGACATTCCGCCATATAGGATGTGGAAAAGTGGAGCACTCTGTGGAGAGGCCTCATTCATCTGCTGCTTGAGATGTACCAATTGTTTTACAGTCCAAACCAGATCTCATTGCATTAAGACTGAATAAAATTTTTTGGAATGTACTTGACCATTATAACCTCATTTTGCAAATATAATATTCTTTTTTTGACTAATACTGTACCTATCAAAGTAGTCTTTCCTATTATATACCTTTAAAAAATATATATTTTTATTAAAAGGATTAACAAAGCAGTGCGAAGCAGCTGTGATTAGGGAGCGGTTTCTCTGCTTGTCTTCAGCAATTGCTGTTGGTAGTAGTCTAAATATAAAATGAAGACTCAATCATTGATTTCAATCACTAGATATAAAAATTATTAATCAAAATCAGAAAAATGTAAGCATTATTTCAAAATTAATTAAAAAAATTTTTGTCACATCGACATTTCAAGATCTGGTTACACCAGTAAAAGATTAAATATCTAATATTAACACTTCAATATTTATTGTCACAAACAGTGTTTCATACAGCGGTAGCTATAAACACTAGAATACACGCGCTATTGCGTTGGTTTGGTGCTCATCCATTCCCTAAACATAAGGAGTAAACTTCTCAATCTTCAAAATTACATACCTTGTATTTGGTATCAATCGATTTCATAAATATGTTAGTGTGTGAGTGTGTGTGTGAGAGAGAGAGAGAGAGAGAGAGCGAGAGAATCATTCACTGTGAATAAGAGGCACTGACTGTGCACTTTGTAAACAGGCGTTTTATGAAGTGCAGCCCATTTACCGCGATTGCCACCTCCAATATGGTGGACGCGCTGACGTATCGCAGGAATGGACCAACCCGCTCAATAACGCATTAATGGGAAATGTCAATGAAATGACCACGCCATCAGATCTCAATGGGACAAAATAAAATAAAATGAAGGTTTAATGATAAGAAAAACAAAATCACTTTTTCTTTAATTAAAGACAAATTATAGGAATGTTAGAAAACCACGATTAGAATCACATGTGTTTATAATAAAAAGTGGTATAAAGTTTGGATGATGAAATCTCAGGGTGCAGAGGTCACTCTTTTGACCGTGAGTATCCGCATGGAGAAAAGTCCTGCCTTCCCTCCTAAACTGTAGAGGCCGGCCTTTACAGTGAAAAGAAGGGACAAAAACACGAGAAAAAAATAAATGACTTCAACTCAAGATCAAGAGCCCTACTTGTAAGCATTGGGTAGAAAAAAGCCAAAGCCACCCTTGACTTACCATTATGATTAAAAAAAAAAAGACCTCTGCTGAGTTCCAAAGAGCCTAATCCATTAATCCACAAATGCCTTTTCCTTCATTAAAAAGGTGCTGTCAGTCTGAAATTCCATTGCACACTTCACATAAAGCTTCACTAGTGATGAATAAAAAATAGCCTGAAAGTCTGACCAAAACAAACACCTAAACAAATACTAACCTTTGGCCCAGCGTTGATTAGTTGTGTGAGCTGTGTTTGTTTCCAAAGTCTCTTTTGTGTTTGTGCTTGCTGTTGATATACTGACTTCCTTGTTTAAGTGCCGCAGCATCTGAGGGTCAAGAATATCTCTTGCACCAGTCACAGTAACACGGAGTCCCAAACGAACTGGTGGAGGTGGGGGTGGGGGGTGAAACACCGCTATGAATAGCAGCATAATCATGATAAAACAAGCTCATTTTCTACTGCAACAAATTAAAATTGTGTCAACAACATCAACAATACAGTAATAGTTATATTTGACTGGGCTGATTTGATGTTTTTTTTTTTGTCAACTGATGTCATCTAATAATGCAATGAAGTACAGTGGAACCTCAACCGTAGAATTTCCCCATAAGAAATTATCCAGCCATCCGTTTTCTGTAGTGCTTGACCTCATTAGTGTCACAGGTGAGCCGGATAGGAATCCTGTCTGAGTTTGGGTGAAAGGCAAGCTACACAATGGACTGGTCGCCAGTCCATTGCTGTCGGCCAAATGCTGCTCATAGAAATGAATAGAAATGATGTGTTTCAGCCTCCAGGGTCATCACAATAAACCCAGTGTTGACAGTAGAGGCAATGTTTTAAGTAACATTCTAACACTCTTAACTGTCATACAAATGTAAAAATAAAAAAAAATTAGAAAAGTAACAAATGCTAATGCAGAATGTGTAAAGATTCACATACAGGTCAACATCAAGATTTAATTCAGCTCACTTATTGTTGATTTAGCCATATTGTACTTAGCAGTCTGGACAGAGAAGCTATGGTAGCACTGCATCACAAGAAGTTCAATTTCTGGTACTATCATGGTAATGCTTCTCACTTGTCACTTCTCTTCTTTGTCATCACTGGTACCCTTCAGTGATGGCATCACAAAATGCAGAAGAATGAGAAACTTGAGGAGTTACTTCATTAGCTACTCATGGAGTTGAAGCCAACCTAAGAGGCACCTTTTTTTAATTTTGGATGAACACCAAATTGTTCAACTTGAGCGGCATTTCACTTCAGAGGTTCCACTATATTTAAGGCCATCATCCCACTGTATCAAAAGTAAAGTAAACATGCATTATATAACGTACATTTTTATAATTTAAATTCAAATCAAATGTTAAATAAAATACATACCACAATATATAATACAAATAGAATGTAAATAAAAACAGTGTGACAACAACACAATGATTTGCAAATCGTTTTCAAACTATATTCAATTGAATACTCTATACAAAGACAACATATTTAATGTTCAAACTGATAGACCTACCTGCAAAACGCTCTATAGCTGGGACAGGGGCACCTTTATCACTTTGTTACATCACTGTTCCTTTTAACAACACTCAATACGCATTTGGGAACTGAGGACACTAATTGTTGAAGCTTTGGATGTGGAATTCTTTCCTATTCTTGCTTGATGTACAACTTCAGTTGCTCAACAGTCTGGGGTCTCTGTTGTCATATTTTGCGATTCATAATGCGCCACACATTTTCAATGGTACACAGGTCTGAACTACTGGCAGGTCGGTCTAGTACGCACACTCTTACTACAAAGCCACCCTGTTGTAACACGTGCAGAATGTGGCTTGACATTGTCTTGCTAAAATAAGCTGGGACGTTCCGAAAAAGACGTTGCTTGGATGGCAGCATATGTTGCTCCAAAACCTGTATGTACCTTTCAGCATTAATGGTGCCTTCACAGATGTGCAAGTTACCCATGCCATGGCCACTAACACACCCCCTTAACATCACACAGATGTTGGCTTTTGAACTTTGCCCTGATAACAATCATATGGTCCTTTTCCTCTTTGGCCCATACCTACTGTAAAAAAAACTATTGGAAATGTGGACTTGTCAGACCACAGCACAGTTTTCCACTTTGCTTCAGTCCATCTCAGATGAGCATGGGGCCCAGAGAAACCAGCAGTGTTTGTGGGTGTTGTTGACGTACAGTATTGCGTTTCCTTTGCATGGTGGAGTTTTAACTTGCATTTGTGACGTAGCGGCAAACTGTGTTAACCGACAATGGTTTTCTGAAGTGTTCCTGAGCCGATGTGGCAATATCCTTTACACAATGATGCCAGTTCTTAATGCAGTGCCACTTGAGGGATCAAAGGGCACGGGCATTCAGTTTTGGTTTTCGGCCTTGCCACTTACGTCCAGAGATTTCTCCAGATTCTCTGAATCTTTTGATGATTTGGTGAAATCCCTAAATTCCTTGCAAATGTACTTGTACATTGAGAAACATTGCTCTTAAACTGTTGGACCAGTTGGTCACGCAGTTGTTCACAAACTGGTGAACCTGGCCCCATCCTTGCTTGTGAACAACTGAGCCTTTCCGGGATGCTTCTTTTATACCCAATAATGACAGTCACCTGTTTCCAATTAACCTGCTCAACTACAGAATGTTCCAAACAAGTGTTTTTGAGCGTTCCTCAACTTACCCAGTCTTTTGTTGCCCCTGTCCCAGCTAATCAAGCTAGTATATCGTATCATAGCATAGCATAGCATAGCATAGCATAGCATAGCATAGCATATGGTAATCAATGTTGAAAAAGCATCACAATTAACTAAAAATGTGTTATTTCTGTAACACAGTAATATAAGGTATTACTATAAAGATTGGGCATAAAGTAATTCTACCTGTTACAATCTTAGTAACGCATGTTACAATGCATTTAAACATTGCATTAACCAGATGTTCTGGTGCTGAGTGCCTTCCTTGAGTCAGACTGCACTGTCGTGAGTCAACTTTTCAGTCTCAGAATATATGTCATTGTACATAATAGATGTCAAATATTATAGCCGACCAATTGATTAACTGATTATTATTATTTATTATTTTTTTTTTTGCCAAAACAGAAGCTGCTCACCTTGGGCAAGAGGTGAGGTACCCAGGACTGGTTACTAGTCAATCACAGGGCACAAAGAGACAAACAAGCATTAACACTCACGTTCACGCCTACGTGCAATTTAGAGTCTTCAATGAACCCAACGTGCATGTTTTTAGAATGTGGAAGGAAGCCATAGTAAGTGGAAAAACCTCCACAAGCGCAGGAAGAACATTGACTGAGATTCAAATCTGGAACCTCTCGACTGTGAGGCAAATGTGCTAACCACTAACACACTTGTTACACTTAATTAAAATGTTTGTAAAGGACCTTTTATTTTGAATATCTAAAGATATAAACATGATATAGTTTAGGATTTACTTTTATGAAGTCTGAAAGTAAATGGAGAGTAGGTCAATTAAAATGATTTGCATCACATATTTTGGCTCTGTTACCTTTTTAAAGCTATCAGTGTATTAAAGTTAAACGTCATTCTTTTGAATTCAGCAGCTGTTTTGATGAAAGTAACTCAAAAGTACTGTTACAATTCAAAGGCGGTAATAGTGGAATAAAACTAATTTCTTTGAAATAACAAGTAGTATGTACTACATTTTGGAAGTAATTGCCCAACACAGATCAGAATGAGTTGAGAAAGTAAAATTGCACACTTGTGTTTTTGCTCTCTGACACCAGAACCCGGAGAGAGGAGAGAGGACAGATGCCTTCCTCTGTCGTGTTCCTCTGCGCTGGAAACTGCATAGGCAAGACTGTGGAGCAAAAATATCTTAATACTGTCATTTTAATCCTTGTTGGTTACTTGCCAGTCAAAGACACACACACACAATTGAATAATAACCACCTGTTTTAAAAGAATGCTGCGCGTGCGGTTGGTCCGCCGATGGCCACCCGGAAGTTTGTCTCCATGGCATGACTTCCCCGAAACCTGAGATGATGTATCTGGTGAACAATAGACGCACAAAACAAAAAGCAAAACAAAAACATGGCAAACCACAAAGCCTCTCCCCATATATGCATGCATATCATAGAAGAAAAATATACATGGAGTTCCTTGAGGGAGGGGTACAATTGCTTGTCACTAGCTTCCTACCCTTTGGAAAAAAGACCACTTTTGTACATAATTGAAAATTTTTACAAACTCACACGAGAGTCTAATATTACACAAACTTATGGAGTTATTTGGGTGTGAGTTTAACCTTGAGGGACGGAGTATTCCTTTTTCTCACATTTTATATATATAAGAAAAGAAGCATGCAACTGCTAAAGTATCACATCCCAATGTGTAATAGTTTCAAAGTTAATTCCTGTTTCATCCCACTTTTACAAGTTGTTGGGGTGAGCAAAGGGGTGAGCAAAGTACGGCCCATGGGCCACATGCAGCGTGCTCCATTTATGTCGCCCGCTGAGCATTTACTGTACATTACCAAGTGCCTGTAATGCTTTACATACACATTCAAACCTCATTTGCTAAGAACCTGACCTGACTGCCAATTTTAAAAATCAAATGGCCATTGAGCACCAACGTTTCCCTACCCCTGGTTTAAAATGTGTGGCACAAAGCACTAGAACTACAAAGAGTTAAAACCAGATGTACAGTAGTTGACATAGCTGCGTCTTTCTATGATTTACCAACACATTCAGTCCAAAGCAAGCAAGCAAACACGGAAACGCTCCACGTTGGAAAAGCGCCGAAACAAGCTTTCCTGTTTGTCATAGCAGGAAAGCAAGAGTCGCAGTGGTGAAGCAGACTAAAAAAAAGTGTGGGATGTGACAGTCTGACCCATTCTTGGAAATCCCAAGTGGCAGTGATGGGAATAATACGTTTTAAATTACAGCTGCACAAAGCTTTGGCCAGAGGGCTTACTATTGGCTGGAAAGAGCTAATGTTTTCCACAACTACAGTAAAACACATTTTGACCTAATTTAAAAACAATGATAGAGATAATCCCAGACATCAGCTACACAAGCTCTCAATAGTTGTGCACAGTCGTACATCTCCAATGTTACAGGAACACCATAGCTAAATTAAAATTAAGAATTAAAAGAGACATATGACAAATTTTTCCACAATATAAAGGAGTTATTTCTGAAACCAGTCCATTTTTAGGGGCCAGCCCTGTCTCATGCAAGTGAGCGACTATACACCCATGCCCATACGTATTCATTTGAAAACTTTAAATTCAATTTTCCACAATAAGCTCCCTTTAAATCGAGTGTGAACACACACACAAAAAAAATCTTATACAACTTGTGTGGTCACTTTTGGAATATTATATGAGAGATTAACATATATAAAATGCTCCTGGGGAAGGATTTACAGTTTGTACCATAATTTACTACATAAATATACTGTAATGTAATATGCAGTATTTAATATTCAAATTGTGTTATGGGTTGCCATAAACATCCTCTAGATGACACTAGAGTGCCATAATTTGAGGGTGGGACTGCTTGACGTTCCTTCCGTACTCGCTCGGTGGCAGCACATCCCTATTAAAAGTGATATGAAGGTAGTGGAACAGTACAATTAACAAGTATCCATCCATCCAGCATTCTGTCTATCTAACTAATTATTAATGATACTCATCTATGTTAAGAGGCTGATCATGATAATGATTTCTTACAAATTACAATAATGATTTAACAGGTTAGGAAAGCTAAATATCAATATGCAATGCTTTATTTCTGTAAAAGTCTGCAAGTCTTTACATTTTCAAATGATCAATTGCTTAAAATTTCTATAGAAAATCATAATGTCCCATCAGTACTGAACTATTTTTAGAACAGGCAGGCTCCATGTTGACCACTGATTTGGAGACTACAATGAACCTAACATGCATGTTTTTGGAATGTGGGAGGAAGCCGCAGTACCTGGAGAAAACACAGGCAAAGGCAGGGAGAACACATAAGCCCCACACAGGAAGGCGTGAACCGAGACTGAAACCCAGAACCTCTTGACTGCCTGGCAGACGTGCTAACCACTAGTCCTATATGCTTTTCCCTACTGCATTGTGGTTTATTAGTCGTAAATAAAGCGCCATTTAAAAAAAAAAAAAAAGTAAGTTTCATTTAAAGTTTTCATTGCTCTCCAATCTACATCGCTGGTTCTCAACTGTCGTCATTCTGGGACCCAGAAAAGGCAAGTCCGACCTGATACGTGTTAAATATTTCACCGTACACAAGTTTATCAGTTCTGAGTTCCGCTCCTTCAAATTTGTACATCATTCAGTTAACGCTATATTCCACAACTTGTCATTTTCACCCAAGCCACTGCGAAGATGCAGAATGCAAAATTCGAGCTTAAGGGGCGCCAAAGGTTACATACTATAGCTTTAATTATTACTAACCTACGCTCACGCTGTCATAATCATAATTATACAGTATTTTTATGGGGGAAAAAAATACTATATGTCATGTAAAAAAAGGACCCCTTGTAATTTTTTACTTACCACCCATAATGAATCAGAGACCGACTTTTTGGTCCCAATCCACTAGTTGAGAATCACTGCTCTACCTTATAGACAAGTTTAATGACAGTTACTATCAATCATTTACATGTGGGACATTTTAGAATGTTTATGAGTTCAATCATAATAAAAAATGCCAAATAGGATGAAACTAATATCAGAGCTACTGATGTCTTGCTTGATTTCAAGGAAAGCAAATGCAAAGACACAAACATATGCTAGCATTCTAACTGCTGTGGAAATATCAATTTAACAATAAAGATTAGTTATATTGAGTGAATTGTGAAATATGAGGCACAAAATCACTCAATAAAGACAGACTTGCCCATAAAGTGCTACGCCACACTTTACACAATTTTCTTCCTACATACAATCCTGCAGACCATAGTTGTTGCTGTTCACAATCTTTTACAGTAGATATTCATTCATGTAGCATTCATATTCACATCTGCATATACGTATTCTCACTGATTATTTATGTGCAGATGCCATATGCATGCTGCTCTCATTCAGTGTTCTCTCATTGCTTAATATTCAAAATACAGACAGACACTGTAATTGGAGATTTGGAATTCCTTGACAGTGTGAATCAATAAAGAGTGAGTACAGAAGATGGCAATAAATAACGGTGACAAGAATACTATTAATAAGTATAAGCTGAGATGTAAGAATGTTCACTATTTCTCACTTGTAAAGCTCCAGGGGCGCCCTTCTGTGTTCATACGTGGTATCTTCAGGAGTCTCTGCAGAAAAAAAAGTCATCCAGTTGTAGGATGGATAGATGGTTTCGACAGACAGTGAGACTAACTTAGTATACACGGAAATTGAACATGGATGTTTTGGGGACACAAGCAAAGTTAAGTTGGTAAACATGTATTGCTGTAAGGTCATTGGGTTAAAAGTTAACTCGTAGACTCACACACACACGAAGAAAAGCCATCTCTCTGTAGGCTCCGTGTGGTAGACAAAAAGCAAACAAACAAGCCACAGTGCAAGCAATTTTTCCAGGACAGTGAATGTGGACACTGACTATTTTTCCACTAAAAAGACACCAGGCCTCAGTGAGGCGCGGGGGCAGGAGACAGGGGGGGGGGGGGCGGGGGGGGGGGGGGGGGGGTCACAGATGGCAAAACCTTCAATACGTGAAGCCCGCAATCCGTGTCTGGTCAGAGGTCATGGAGCTGACAAGCTGCACAATCCTGAGAGGAAAATGAGATGATGTCATTCAAGTCAATGTTTGTTGTCAACAAATAGTAAAATTAGGAGTTTTGTGTGTGTTTTGTTTTTAGCCTCATTATTATTATTGGCAGCACAGTGGATAGTGGTTACCATGTCCTGTCAGGCTAGCAATCAAGAGGTTCTGGGTTCAAACCTGGTCTCCGACCTTCCTGTGAGAAGTTTGCCTGTTCTAGTTGCTTGTGTGGCCCCCGTCTTCCTCCAACATATGCAAAAACATGCATGTTTGGGTCAAGGAAGACTTCAGCTCAACCCATGACTCACCATTTGCACTATCGTCACTGTAACAGATCATTGCACTATTAGTCACTTTAAATTGCTCTAAATTGCTTGAAGACGGCATCATTTGCACAAGTTCCACTGTATCAGCCTCACCACAGTAGTGGTGCACTCTCATTGCTCAGTGACTCCCCATTATGTCCTAAATGTAGAAGACTTCAACCAATTTTGTTGTTCACGATATGACAACAAAGATATTGTATTCTAGCACCATACGTTTCAAAATTGTAAATGAGGTGCATTTATCCTATAAATTACAACATTAGTTGAAATACTTCAAGTTGAAGTATATATGAAAACAAAAACTATTTAAATAATTGTATGTTTTAATAAGGATATACAGTACTTGTATTTTCACGACAGTCTATAACATTTTTATTCATTTATGCTGGCAAGAGGATCCAATTGGTCCATGGCTGTGAACTGACTTTACATAATCACATTGTTTTGTCATGTCAACGATGGACCGAGTTAAAGAGGCTCCAAGCAGATATCCGTGTTTTGTTTCTAAATGCATTAAATATGTTTGAAGTGCTGAAAACATTTGCAAAGACTTATAACAATATAGTGCTGAATTGTTGAGATAAAAAAAAAAAAAAACACCCGGACTCACCCCTCATTATTCTCGGGGACTTTAACAAAGCTAAACTCAACCACGAACTCCCTAAATACAAGCAGCACATCGACTGTCCTACCAGGGAAAATAATACTTTAGACCACTGCTACACTACGGTAAAAAACGCATACCGTGCTATACCTCGTGCAGCCCTGGGCTCGTCTGATCACTGCTTAATTCACTTAATACCGACGTACAAGCAAGAACTTAAATGTGCGAAGCCTAGAGTGAAAACAGTCAAAAAGTGGACCAATGAAGCAAAGATGGAACTTCAAAGCTGTTTAGACTGCACAGACTGGAGTGTCTTTGAAAATTCAGCTGGCAGCCTGGATGAATATACGGACACTGTCACATCCTATATCAGTTTCTGTGAAGAGGTTTGTGTACCAACAAAATCATTTCGGACATTCCACAACAACAAGCCGTGGTTCACTGCTAAACTTAAGCAGCTTCGCCAAGCTAAGGAAGACGCATATCAGAGCGGGGACAGGGCCCTGTATAATCGAGCTAGAAACCAGCTGACTAAAGAAATTAACATTGCAAAGAGGATCTATGCAGCAAAGTTGGAAAAACAGTTTAGCGCGAACGACTCAAAATCAGTCTGGCGTGCATTCCAATCGCTGACTAATTACAAGCGACGATCCCCCCAAGCTGAGAACAATAGCACACTAGCCGACGACATGAATACCTTCTATTGCAGATTTGAAAAGGACAGTTTCACTCCACACACCCACCCGGCCGCACCCGCGACCACAACCACACCTCTGACTTCTGCGTTAACCATCCATGAACAGGATGTGAGACGCATCTTCAAACAACAGAAGATTAACAAAGCGACAGGACCGGACCATGTGTCCCCATCCTGCCTCAAAGTCTGCGCGGACCAGCTCGCTCCAGTCTTCACTCAGATCTTTAACAGATCTTTGGAAATGTGCGAAGTTCCATCCTGCTTCAAACGCTCCACCATCATTCCAGTCCCCAAGAAACCTGCAATCTCTGGTCTGAATGACTACAGGCCTGTCGCTTTGACATCTGTGGTCATGAAGTCCTTTGAACGTCTCGTGCTGGACCACCTCAAGAGTGTCACAGGTCCCCTGCTGGACCCCCTGCAGTTTGCCTACCAAGCGAACAGGTCTGCGGATGATGCAGTCAACATGGGACTGCACTTCATCCTAGAACACCTCGACAGTGCAGGGACCTACGCGAGGATCCTGTTCGTGGACTTCAGCTCAGCATTCAACACCATCATCCCTGAACTCCTTTCAACCAAGCTTCTCCAGCTCAGCGTCTCACCTGCCATCTGCCAGTGGATTTACAGCTTTCTGACGGGCAGGACACAGCAGGTCAGGCTGGGGGAGGCCACCTCATCCACACGCAGCATCAGCACTGGGGCGCCCCAAGGTTGTGTCCTCTCTCCGCTGCTCTTCTCTCTCTACACGAACGACTGCACCTCAGCGAACCCGACTGTCAAGCTCCTGAAGTTTGCAGATGACACCACTGTCATCGGCCTCATCAAGGACGGTGACGAGTCTGCATATCGACAGGAAGCGGAGCGGCCGACACAACCTGGAGCTGAACACGCTCAAGACGGTAGAGATGATCGTGGACTTCAGGAGGCATCCTTCGCCACAGCTGCCCCTCACGTTGTCCAGCTGCCTTGTGTCAACCGTCGAGACCTTCGAGTTCCTGGGAATTACAATCTCTCAGGACCTGAAGTGGGCGAACAACATCAACTCCGTCCTCAAAAAGGCCCACCAGAGGATGTACTTCCTGCGGCTTCTGAGAAAGCACGGCCTGCCACCGGAGCTGCTGAGACAGTTCTACACAGCGGTCATCGAATCAGTGGTGTGTCGAATTTACATGCCATTTTTTGAGCCTGCTTAAAGTCACTTTAACAGGTTTATGTTAGATGAACAAAATGCCAAGTGTGGAACAGATTGACATACAAATGTTTAGTTTTCTGTTTTTATTAAGCGCATCATAGATTTCAGACGTGTTAAACTGCTTTTTATTATTTTGAATCAATATTTACGATGGCTTCTACCGTATATTTTCTAATCATTAAAAAAAGTCTAACGTTTTTTCCCATTTCCTGTTTCCATGTTCTGTGATAGAAAGCGGACAGTACAATGAATAACATAATACAAAAATACAAGCACACTCTCCTTTTGTACACGGTGACATTGAACAAGCTGTGAAGCCTCAGATGGACGGATCTTGTTTCCAGCGTGAACATTTATTTCATCTGGCCGTCAGGGTCAATTATTGAAGCGGCTTTCTATTATGCAAATCAGGCCATGTTTGAAATGTGGACCTTGATCGCATCAATTGAAGGTTGGCTTCCGATGTGTAGGCGCAAATCTGCATGAATAAGAATAACAACCTTGAGTTCAGAAGCCCAATATTTAGAGGTAGCCTAAAGTTGTGCCCAGAAATAAAATATATCAAATGTAAGTGGTGAGATATGACTAAACTCTTTTTAGTCATATCACAATTACAATGGAACCTCCAAAGTCAAATGCTAGACAATTTGGAGTTCAACAAGACAAAAATATATCTCAAAAATCTCATAAGACTTCAGAGCTCAGTGAGCATCAAAGGGATTAAATCCACTCTTTTTTTGTTTTGTTATCACTGTAGAAAGTGATGGCAAAAAGCAAAAGTGTGCAGATAACCCAAAAACCAGAAATGGAGCATTGAAGAGCCTGCTTGTTCAGTACAATGCATTTCATCCATCTACAGTATATACAACTTATTGTGTTAGGTGAAAGAGGGACTAAACACTGGCCAGTCGATCACAGCAGTATAGAGACAGCCAACCATTCACATTCACGAGTCTACCTTTCCAGGTATAGTGTAGCATCAGTGACTCAATACTCAATCATGAAATATTGATTACATTAATTATTTTACCGAGCACATAGTGTAAATAGACTTAACATACGCGACACAACAAAACATAAAAACATCCCCTTTGTGACTGTATCGCTGTGGAAATACTTTCCTGTTTCCTTTCATTAATTGTCTGTCAGGTGGCTTTGTAAGCTGAGTAGTTTTACTTTACCCATCCATATAGCTTCTTCTCATCCATCTTGCGGGTGAGCTGGAGTCTATCCCAGCTGACTGTGGACAAGACACCGTGGACTGAACTTCTATGAACCTGACATACTGTATACGTCTTTGGAAAGTGGGAGGAAACCAGGGAAAAAAATAAATAAATAAAAGCGATTTGAGCCCAATAGCTGGATAGCGTTTATATTTACAGTTAATTGACTGAAATTTTTTTGAAATGTTACTTACACGCTGCCTGCACAGTTAATAAAGGCACCAGTTTGAGCTTAGGACAAATACATTTCCTTGACATTGAAAAAAAAAAAAAAAAAAACAGTCACTTGAATAGAATATGTGTTCACCTTCAGAGGTTCCACTGTCTTTGTGGCCACTGTGTGAAGAAAAGACAAAAACTGTTACTAACAAGGCTAATTTTCTAATCACTCGCCCTAATTTGCGGTTCTTGAGGAGATGACAAATTGTCCTTTTGGGTACCGCTGACCAAATGTCATCTGTCCTGAACCCTAAATGAGTTATCATATCAACAAATGTCCCATCAGGGGCCCGACGGGGTAACGCTCCGAAAAAGACACCCAGAGGAGACAACACATTTCTAGCAGCGGGACACTTGGAATGTCGTCCAGGGAGGCTTGAAAAGAAGTGGCCGCCCCTGTGGGGGATCCCTCTCGTGGTGAGTCCAAACTCCTGCCCTCAGGCGCTGGACATGGCCAGGAGGTTAGCATGGGGAATGCACATGAGTTAGCGCTGCACACACACACATACACACACACACACACACACACTATATGGGCCTTCCCAGCACAATGTGCATGTTGCAGAGGGGACAGCGTTGACTGAAGGCTCACTGTGGTGGTGTGAGGGGACATGGGTCAGGGTTTAAGAGGCTCATGTACTGTTAATGTGAGGTCACACTCATACATCACCGACATGACAGCACCCATCTCTAACAGCTCTCCTCTGGGGTAAACATGAAACTGGTGCTATAGTGACATCGAACTCCTTTGTGCACTCAGAACTCTTCAACATGGGGAAGTCCACTCCAGAAAAGGAGGAATTTAGCAATAATGGAACCTGTGTCATAGGTGTAATGTGTTCCCTTATGTCTGGATAGTGTGTATGGACATGAACAACAGACAGAAAATGAAGAAAGACAATTATTAAAGAATGTGGAAAAACAAAAAGGCTACTGTAATTACATTTCATTATAAAATGTATTTTATCTGTCGGTACGACATCTCAGTTCAGCAAGCGTGAAAGAGCTGTTTTGTTTTCATATCTTCTCTTTTTGCTTTATGTATTATTTGTTTTGTACAACCCTAAATCCAATGAAGTTGGGAAGTTGTGTTAAACATAAATAAAAACAGAATACAATGATTTGCAAATCATGTTCAACCTATATTTAATTGAATACACTACAGAGACAAGATATTTAATGTTCAGACTGATAAACTTTGTTTTTAGCAAATAATCATTAACTTTTAATTTTATGGCTGCAACACGTTCCAAAAAAGCTGGGACAGGTGTCAAAAAAGACTGAGAAAGTTGAGGAATGCCCATCAAACACCTGTTCGGAACATCCCACAGGTGAACAGGCTAATTGGGAACAGGTGGGTGCCATAATTGGGTCTAAAAGGAGCTTCCCTGAATTGCTCAGATCATTCACAAGCAAAGATGGGGCGAGGTTCACCTCTTTGTGAACAAGTGCGTGAGAAAATAGTCGAACAGTTTAAGGACAATGTTCCTCAACGTACAATTGCAAGGAATTTAGGGATTTCATCATCTAAGGTCCATAATATCATCAAAAGGTTCAGAGAATCTGGAGAAATCACTGCATGTCAGCGGCAAGGCCGAAAACCAACATTGAATGCCCGTGACCTTCGATCCCTCAGGCAGGGACTGCATCAAAAACCGACATCAATGTGTAAAGGATATCACCACATGGGCTCAGGAACACTTCAGAAAACCAATGTCAGTAAATATAGTTTGGCGCTACATCCGTAAGTGCAACTTAAAACTCTACTATGCAAAGCAAAAGCCATTTATCAACAACACCCAGAAACGCCGCCGGCTTCTCTGGGCCCGAGCTCATCTATGATGGACTGATGCAAAGTGGAAAAGTGTTCTGTGGTCCGACGAGTCCACATTTCAAATTGTTTTTGGAAATTGTGGACGTCGCGTCCTCCGGGCCAAAGAGGAAAAGAACCATCCGGACTGTTATGGACCCAAAGTTCAAAAGCCAGCATCTGTGATGGTATGGAGCTGTGTTAGTGCAAATGCCATGGGTAACTTACACATCTGTGAAGGCCCCATTAATGCTGAAAGGTACATACAGGTTTTGGAGAAACATATGCTGCCATCCAAGCAAGGTCTTTTTTCCACCAAAAAAAGCAAAACAAAACAAAAACATCGGTTTTACTTGTTGTGGCACTGATTTAAGAGTAGGACCCACTTCAAAAAGAGAAAATAAGATGGAGGTAAGAAGAGAAGGACAGACACTAAGTTTTCCTATTAACAGTGGTTAACTTCTTTTTAGTCTTGCATGACCTCACAGCATGATAAAATGTGACTTAAAGGTTAACATGAACCATATGTAAGACTTTTAAAGACCACTTCAATCGAATATTCAAAAGACTTATGATTCATTGTGACCACCAATGTGGCAATGAGTTCAATACGGTAGTATACTGTATTTTATCATAATGTTTAATGATATTTTGCAATAATATTTACTCATATTAATAATACTAATTCTGATACTAATTTGATGTAAGTATGAAACATTTGTATATATAGTGTTTGCAGCTTCCAGGTAGCAACATTAATGTGGACTACACAAATGACACTTATCTATAATGTTATACAGTATATAGACCGAACAATGTAGGATTTTTAAGATCTTTAAAAGGAAGACATATTTAAGGATAATTATGTATTTACTTTTCATCCATCCATTATCTATCATATTTATCCTGTTCAGGGTCACAGCTGACGACGGGTGAAGAACTGGTTCATTAATTTCAAAACTCTCAGAATTATTTTTTTTTTGTCATATATTTAACATTTGGCGGCAAGCTGGCCGACTGGTTAGAGCGTCTGCCTCACAGTTCTGAGGACCGGGGTTCAATCCCCGGCCCCGCCTGTGTGGAGTTTGCATGTTCTCCCCGTGCCTGCGTGGGTTTTCTCCGGGCACTCCGGTTTCCTCCTACATCCTAAAAACATGCATTAATTGGGGACTCTAAATTGCCCATAGGTGTGAATGTGAGTGCGAATGGTTGTTTGTTTATGTGTGCCCTGCGATTGGCTGGCAACCAGTTCAGGTTGTACCCCGCCTCCTGCCCGATGATAGACTCCAGCACTCCCCTTGTGAGGATAAGCAGCTCAGAAAATGGATGGGTGGATGGATGTTAAATCCGCTTCTCCTCACTAGGGTCGCGGGCATGTTGGAGCCTATCCCAGCTATCATCGGGCTGGAGGCGGGGTACACCCTGAACTGGTTGCCAGCCAATCGCAGGGCACATACAAACAAACAACCATTTGCACTCACATTCACACCTACGGGCAATTTAGAGTTGTCAATTAACCTACCGTGCATGTTTTTGGGATGTGGGAGGAAACCGGAGTGTCCGGAGAAAACCCACATAGGCCCAGGGAGAACATGCAAACTCCACACAGGCGGGGCCGGGGATAGAACCCCGGTCCTCAGAACTGTGAGGCAGACGCTCTAACCAGTCGTCCACCGTGCCTATGTATGGCTATATCCTTCTTAAAGGAGGCAAAGCTATTTCCTAGCTGTTTGTTTCTCCAAGGGCTTGTGTTCTACTTGCGTGTTTATGCTGAGCATGGAGGCATGAGAGCCAGCATTCCCCCCATGCACAAGTGTGTCCAGATAAGCACATGACATGAGGTCTGGCTCAGCATAGATGCAAATGTTTGACAAGCTCTTTCACCATCTGAGTTATCAAACTTGTACACCTGTATACACACACACACACACACACACACACACACACACACAATTGTGACTCATAAACCCACGTCAACAATGTCAAAGCTTTTTTTGTGTTTTGATAAGATTTGAATACTGCTCAAGTGCTGAGAGCTGGTAAAATACACACAGGAGCTTGTGACCTGCTCTGCTCGTTAGTTCCTCCATTAATTGTATTAGCCATTCGTGGAAAAGTGTACTCAAGTAGCCTCTCCGCTCTGCTACCTCTCAATGTTAAGAGTTTGATTAGTAGTGTGCTGACTGCCTTCCTTTGTATGTGCCTGTGTATCCGCGTGGAGGGAAAGGGGGAACACGGGCAAGGCAGGTACAGAGCAACCCGCGAGGTGGTGGGGGTTCAACTTTGACCCTTTTGCGGAGAGTGACATGGGTCTATGCAGCAACACAATACTTCCAGCGTGCAGCCCTCGCTGGCTGCCTGCTGCTACCCACAATGAAGGCCTTTGGCGAGGGCTCTGCGGGTGGAAAGGCCCCCTGGAGTGCCGATTGCCATCCGGGGGTCTTTCAGTGCTTTCGTGCCTCTCCAGCTCGCCAAGCGAGGCAGGAAAAACTCAATAAGAGAGAAGCTGCAAGGGGAACAATGCGCTATAGAGGGCATTTTAACCCGCAACAAACGGTGTCAACGTGTGGGGAGCGGATGGAAAGACAGACACAGAGTCCGCCAAGCACAGAAAGGACTGTTTCCATGTGGGCCGCCACACTGAAAGGGCTACAGTCTTGTTTTGTTGCATGCGAGAAGGATTTGGTCTCTTTTCAGCCGCAATTGAAGCGGACCGCAGCGGCCGCGAAGCATTTTGGGGGGCAAAAGATAAAGCGTCAAGAGCAGGGCCTTTCTTTCCCTGGCCCGCTTTTTTTCAGAGAGGTGAAGAAGATTATTGTCGTACATGCAAAGACATAAAGCCTGCGTCAAAGTCGGCGAGGAGTGTGTCCCGGATTGAGAGAGCGAAGGCTAGATGTTAGGATGAGGGGTGAACACGGACACATGTGGCGTGTGTCTGCGTGTGTGGCCCAGACACGTGGGACTGTATTAGATCCTCTGAGAAACAGTGTCTTTCCATTTTCAACCTCACTCTGTCCAGCGTGCGCTCCTCTCATGTGAGCATAAAGGATCTGTTCATCTCGCGCTTTCAGTTCCAGTTTGCATCCCGTTGTGAAAATACTTCATTCAGCACTTCCCTGTAGTAATGCTAGCCACCTCTCCAATTTACCAGTTTAGCAACAAAGTGGGAGCGTGTGGGAATCCAGGTGCTTATCATTGTGGTTTTTCATGACACAGGGAAGGAATGATGTATGCACGCTCCTGCATGCCTGCATATACAACATGCACACACATGCAGCTGAATACGGAAGTACATGTACCTTGTCTATGTCTTTGCAAAATATACAGCTCTTCTCATGCACCAGTCTTACATTGTTTTCTTCAGTTTACAGCTTTGTCTGTTTTATATGTGCAAGATTAACAGTGGTGGCAAAAGTTCGGATTTACAATCCGTACATAAGTAGAAATAATACAAAAAGTACTGATTCAACTTCTGTACTTATGTAAAAGTAAAAAAAAATACATAATCTGAAATGTACTTAAGTACTTGGGTATAGAGTAAAAATGTATATTTACTACACAGTAGTTTCCCTTGTTTCAGTTGAACAATTTCAACTCCCAAACTTTGTGCGAAAAAGCATCACACATGCAGAGTTAATACAAATTAATACGCCGAACTGAGCTAAATTGTACAACCTTTTAGTTGTACATCTTTAGAGTTTGTCCCCCTGCATATTTTTATTTTTTTTGTAACCTATCCTTCGTTAGTCACTGATAAACTCACCTATTTGCAGTTTTTGTGCTCAGGCCAAAACCCTGTCTAATAAAAAAGTGTTACTTTGGTGCCATCTTGTGGTATCTTGGTGCCAAGGACCTACAGTGCATGTTGAAGTAACGAGAGGAGCTTTATTAAGTCAGGCCACAGTCCTTTCTAATAGAAAAACAATGCGTTGCTGCTAAAGGCAATTATTAACCTTATTTGGCCATTGGGGCGGGGGTCAATTACTCGAGGATCTCCGCTATTTGCGACAGGGCTCAGTTCTGACTCCCCATACACTGTATTCCATTTTACAACCAACGATGGCTTCCTGTTTGGACGTCCAGTATAGCATTAGCTGCATAGTTCTGAGGGAGGAATCTACTACTATCTGCCATCATTATTTGGCCTTGGTGGAGGTCTACGCTCCACTGACTTTTCTATTTGGACATTGGTTTCTTTTTCCGGATTATGAAAATATTGTGTTATCATTAAGGTGTTTTAACTTTGTATCCAGTTTCTGGTGGCGATGAAGTACCCTGTAGCATTTGACGACATGAAAGGGAAAAAAAGGCTAATGATAAACAAAGACAGTCTGTAGCTGAGTGCATCATCACAGATGAAATTCATCCAGAAAAACCACATCCTGAATATTTACCACCCTGACAGACAACCGGGGCCCGCTTGGCGCTCGCACTTCCCGTTGGACGTTTTTGGAGGCGACACAAATAGACGCGTTCATTACTGCGATCAAAGAAGACATTCCTAGGGTGTCCGAGCAGCCGGAGTTTTCCGTTTCCACACTCAGCATCTTTACTGTCAAGCAGGAACACTTTGAAAAGCCTCCACGTGAATCCACACATACGATTGTATTTTGCCAAACTAACATTTTCCAAGTATTTGGGATGTAATATTGTCTCTATGGCGCCTAAGTAAACATGTGAAATATGAGTTAAAATCGTCCCCGCATTCTTAGTTCCAGACGTTTTTCTGCCGTGACGCCTGAAATCAGGTCACTGGAATTTTTCGAGGTTATCTACGTCACTAGGAAAGCTCTCCTCCTACATCTCTGCTTCCGAGCGTGTGCTCTCACAAGTGGGTCTTCTACACAGAGGCAAGCAATCAGAGGGAAAGGGAGCAGTCGTAGCCAAATGTGGACATAGTGGATACAAAACTGGGTCAAACAGAAGTAGCTGTCAGAAGGGCCTTCTCTGGATACCCGTATGACTAAACCAAGGTGCTTTTTAAAGTTAAATTAACACCATCCATCCATCCATTTTCCCTACCGCTTATCCTCGCTACGGTCGCGGGCCGTTGCAGCCTATCCCACTGTACCGGTCGCCTGAAATTGACACGCTTATACTAATTCCATGTTAGAGAGCCACTATGGAGGTCTAAATTGCCAAAATATGGGACCTTACAGTCTTGCAAGATGGAACCACGCTAAGATGGGCTTGACATTTGAACAATTACTGTATATTACATCGCCCGAAGATAGCTGGGATAGGCTCCAGCATGTCCACGACCCTAGTGAGGATAAACGGCACAGAAAATGGATACGATGGATGTATGTATGTTACATGCACATGCAGAAGTGGTCCTCACAGGAGAAAACAGATATGAGCATTTCTTTTGCACAAGTTGTGAACGGCACCCAGTTTTGCCGTGAAGCTAAATTTGACATCCAAGCTGTTTTTGTTGCTACGTGTTGCAACAAGGGATGGAAAACATGCCTAATAAGAACTTGATTAGTTAAACATATTATCACATACAAAAGTCCATACTACAGCTTGTGTCTCATGAATGGTTTTACAGTACGTTGTGATGAACAACCTGGATGTTGCTTTTCCTCTTTGGCTCGGAGGACACGACATCCATGATTTCCAAAAACAATTTGAAATGTGGATTCGTCAGACCACAGCACACTTTTCCACTTTGCGTCAGTCCGTCTCAGATGAGATCGGGCCCACAGAAGCCGGTGGCGTTTCTAGGTGTTATTGATATATGGCTTTCTCTTCTGCATGCTGGAGTTTTCAACATGCATTTGTGATGTAGTGACGAACTGTGTTAAGTGAAAATGGTTTTCTGAAACTTTCCTGTTTTTTAAGCATTCCTAAACTTTCCCAATTTTTTGTTGCCCCCGTCCCAGCTTTTTTGGAACGTGTTGCAGGCATCGAATTCAAAATGAGAGAATACTTGCAAAAAAACAATAACACGTTCATCAGTTTGAACATTAAATACAGTATATATATTTTTGTAGTGTATTCAATTGACTGTAGGTTGAAAAGGATTTGCAAATCATTTTAATCTTTTTTTATTTACATTTTACACAGTGTCCAACTTTCTGATTCTGATCTGAAATAACTGATTATAGGAATTTCTTCCAGTGACGCTACCATGATGCATATCACAACTATAGCATTTGAGAGAGAAAACATTTTAATTTGTCACTCGAGCAATGCAAAAAGTGGAAATCCAGACACACAGTAGATGTAACAAAGCTTCATTCACTGTTCTTTCCTGGCACTCAAAACCGAAAAGGAAGGAACATGGTTTTTCTGTTAAGGTGGGACCATCCTTTTCCGGTCCCACAAGCAAAAAGAGGACTAAACTAAAAAAAGTGAAAGGATTGTATGAAAAAAAACCTTCCACTTAAGGGGCGAGTGTTAACTACAGGGGGGAGTGACTACTGCTTGCGAGCATCTTTTGTTTGTCACTGAACCGCTCTGTAATGTTCATTAACAGACCTGAAGAGACGTGAATGGGATTTTCTTTTTTTTTTTTTTTAAATTACAAATTGAGAGTGGTCCAGCAACGTTAGATGTGGATGACCTGGAGGTGAATGTTGTCCTGTGAGGCCCAACAGTGAAATAGCTGGGGGTTGGGGTGATGAGGCTCTTACTTCCTACTTATTGCCAAATTACAATTATCCAATCATCCATTTTGTATACCACTTATCCTGTTGAGGGTCGCTGGTTGGAACCAATCACATCTCACATTGTCCAAAAAGACAGATTCTAACTTGGACTGGTTGCCAGTCAATAACAGGGCACATTAAGAGACAGACAACTATTTATGCTCACAGTTACTCTGTCACTGAGTGCGAACTAAACCCAGGCTGCCTGCATGGAAGTCAGGCGAGTGAACTACTAAACCATTAGGGACTCCAAATTACAACTACCGTGTTCCCCAGCTATATCACTACTCATCATTCGCAGTCCCGCGACATTGCATATTTTTAATTGTGTGCAAACTAGTCAGAATTTACCGCATTTGCCACTACCTACTTGGAACCAGCACTGAGGTCTACTGGAAGACATGCGGCATAATTGGGAGCAAGAACAAGAAGATGATTCAGTGTACAGAAATCCATGTGTGTTAAAGTAGCAGTAGTTGGAAGGTTTAAAATTAGTGTCATTTCCGTGCGCCCGTTTCGCATTTTACGTTAACGTTAAGATAGCAGGATTTCGTTAGACAAAATGATAGGGTCAGTTTTACAGTGAACCTCACTTGGAAGTGACGAAGAAATAAACTGCCTGAAGCAAGCACTCGGCGCCTGTCATTTGGAGAACTGTGGGAGAGTTGTCTTTGTTTCTCCAAAGTGATGTTACAGGTATAAGATAGGCTCTGTTTCCTGAGAGCAAGAGGGAGGGATGCCAAGGAATACTTTACAAAGTTTTTTTTTTTTTTTTTTTTAAATAAGTTCGGGTGAGTTTTAATGAGTTTGAAAGTGTTTAAAGTGTGTGGGATGGATGAAACTAAATACAGCAGCAGCTTCAGACATGAGTGACCCATCTTTCAAGTTTCTTTTTTTTAGATACAAGCTGTTCTTTGACCAATTTTTTGCTTTGAGATATGAGCGCTGTGTAGTGGCAGTTAACTCAACTCACTTTATAACAAGCAGCATTTTGGGAGATAGTGAACAATTCTTCAAAAACGAGGCTTCATGCTGTTTAATGCCACTCACAGTCGAAGTTTACTGTCAAATTGAAAATAAAAGAATTACAAGTGGCCAAGGCGCGCACACCACAAAACGTTGCTCAATCACAACAAATTAATCATGAAGTACAAACAGTTTCATTCTTGATATGCTATTTAATTATGTTATTATTATATCTTTATACAAACTACAATATTATTTAGTGCTGTTTTCCTTATTAGAAAACACATTGCAAAATATTCCGTTGTATTTTGGGGGGCTGGAATGGGTTAATGGCATTTAGATTAATTTCTGTGGGGAAGGGTGATTTGAAATTCTGATCTTTTAAGTTAGGAGCGTGGTCACGGAACAAATTAAACTCATATCTCAAGGCAACAGTGTTGTTTCTGGACCATGAATTTTCAGCTATTGCATGTCAGTCTGGAACGTATGCACCAAGATAGATGGGGCTTCACTGTATTGCATTTGATAACCCCCCTGAGGATGTGACGCACACACTCCCACAACGGAAGTGTGGATCAATCGGCCCTCCACACACACTTAACCCCTCAGGGAAACGTCAGACCGCACCATGCATGGGTTCTACACCACATCAAACATTTAAGATAGAGTGCTAATATAACAGACCTGAGTTTGGGACACGGAAACAACACCACAAATAAGGTGGTTGTGATGGTGGTAAGCACCAGACTATATTCATATATAAAAAGCCAATAAATGAGTGTGAATGAATGTGTAGTTTTGGACTAGATTTTATATGGAAGGCAGCTGACCTCCCCCTCAACTTGTGTTACCTCCTCTTCCAGGCAGCCTTGTGGTTTAGCATGGCTACACACACTTCTACACCACAAGAGCAAACCTGGATGCTCGTGTTGTCAGGCTGGCAGGCACCTGGAGTAGCTGCTGGCCCGTAAAGCGCCAACACCGTCAGGGACGATCAGAAAGCCCTCACAGGCAGCCATCTTTCTTCCCTGCCTGCAAAAACAATGAACAGCATCCTTCCATTTATAGCCCCTTTTTACCTCCAAAGTCATGGCACGTTTTTGCACATGGACCCGCAGCATTAGAATGTTCTCACACACTCTCCAAACCACAAACACACGTATACCCTCAGGTGAGTCAAACACACACCTCTTTTTTCCCCTCTATTTACTTTCCCAGAAGCAGAGAGCAGTCATTGTGTGTTTGTTTGTGGGGTTGGGCGTGTGTGTTGAGGCGGTATATCAGGCTCGGCATCAGCACAAGGATGCTTGAACTCAAATGGTGGAATAACACACGAAGACAGACAATATAACAATACTCACAGGCATATATTCCTAATCCTTTGTGAAAAATCATTAATTTTACTGCATCCTACTGAGTCAGTTGTGAAACTCTTCTTTGTGTGTCTCGAGGTTTGTATTATACTGACCCCAGGAGGCCAAGGCGTGCACTCCAGAAGGAGCAGCACAATGTCCAGTGAATTGAAGCCCAAAAAAAAAAGCCCCCCAAAAATGTTTTATTCTTGAAATGTAATTAATGCATTTATAAAGTACATTATATGAGAGTGCTATCTTTCTAATTAAAAATATACTTTTTTTTTTTTTTCAAACCCAGAACCTCTCAACTGTGAGGCAGATGAGCTAACCACTAGGGCGAAGTGCTGCCCCTTGTCATTAACACTGGCCTTGAAATCCACAGAGACAGGTACCATAAAATCATCTCAATACTGTAAATAGAATAACTCACAGGCTGACAAATCAATGTGAGCAGAGTTTATTTTTAATGCTGTGCAGTCTGCTTACAATTTAACTATAAACTTAATAAAAGGTGGCATGACCTTTGTATAGACAGTAGAAGGAGCTTTCACTAGCAAAGGAATGTTTGGTGGAACTTAGTTAAATTGTAATCTAACTGTAATTGGAGATTAGCTAAAGTATTTAGTGATACACTACGCAGTGGAAACTCCAAGATGGAACGCCATCTGTTCCGTGACGCTAGTTGACTTCCAAGTTGTTCTTATTTCAAAATCATTTATTCCACATAGGAAATAATGTAAAGGGAATTAATTCGTTTTAGGCTCAAACTGTCCCCATCATATAACCGCTATTAAATATACACACAATCTTTTAACATTTTAAATTGCATAACAGTAAGACAAGTGTAGGGATTTTATAACCACTGAAATAATGAAATAAACCTAAAGTAAAACAGTACGACTTCAAGTTAGAAGGTGTTTCCGGCGTCTTTCCACCGGTGGTATTTTATAGGTATTGCTGCAAAAAGTGTTGTGTATCTGTCATCAGGTTTTGCGGTTGCTTTTTAGTACACATTTACTACACAGTAAAAAGCTTGAAGTTTGTTAGCAAGCCTCTCATTTTGTTTCTGGTTACATGCTATTCACACTACCAAATGTTTGGTCAAATTAATTTCTGACATGACAAAAAAAGTGAAAAAACGAAAACACGGTGGAAATGTTAATCTTTTAAATGTGCATCTGTATAGTGACAATAAAAGGCATTCAAATTATTTTGACGCTCACTGAGAAAAAGTATTTTGGTGGTCCATCATATAATATTTGTTTGACTTTAGAAGGACATTTTTTTGGAACTCTTCGGTAAACCTCTAAATAACGCAACGTGGGATGTTTGTTATCGGAGGTTCCACTGCATATTTTTTTAATTTATTTTTTAAAAAATGTTTCGTTTTGTTTGTGCAAATCTGGCACCCCAGTCTGGTATGATGCGCTCTCTCGTAGCGTGTGGGCCACTGAAACACAAACAGTGATGGAAGGAGTTTCGAAGATGATTACATTTGGATTTAAGGATTGTGTTTCCAGCAAAAACAGAACAGCAACATGCCAGATTTGCAAGTCATTATTCATCATGACAAAAACAGGTAAGCTAACTTAATAGTTTAGCTAGCTGATAGCTGGTCAAACATCAAATTTAATGTCGGGTTATGCATTTAATTTAAAAGACAATAAAGTAATAGACAATACGAAAACTCTTTTGGGAACATGAAAAAGGATGTGATTCCAAATGTGTTAGTGCAGCTAAGTAAGTTAGTTGCTAAGTTAGTTGCAAAAAATAGTAGAGTTTCAAGTTGCACTTACGGATGTAGCGCCGAACTGTATTTACTGACATTGGTTTTCTGAAGTGTTCCTGAGCCCGTGTGGTGATGTCCTTTACACATTGATGTCGGTTTTTGATGCAGTGCCGCCTGAGGGATCGAAGGTCACGGGCATTCAATGTCGGTTTTCGGCCTTGCCGCTTACATCCAGTGATTTCTCCAGATTCTCTGAACCTTTTGATGATATTCATAGACCGTAGACGATGAAATCCCTCAATTCCTTGCAATTGTACGTTGAGGAACATTGTCCTTAAACTGTTCGACTATTTACTCACGCATTTGTTCACAAAGAGGTGAACCTCGCCCCATCGTTGCTTGAGTAATTCAGGGAAGCTCCTTTTCTACCCAATCATGGCACCCACCTGTTCCCAATTAGCCTGTTCACCTGTGGGATGTTCCAAACAGGTGTTTGATGAGCATTCCTCAACTTTCTCAGTCTTTTTTGCCACCTGTCCCAGCTTTTTTGGAACGTGTTGCAGCCATAAAATTCTAAGTTAATGATTATTTGCTAAAGACAATAAACTTTAGCAGTTTGAACAGTAAATATCTTGTCTTTGTAGTCTATTCAATTAAATTTAGGTTGAACACGATTTGCAAATCATTGTATTCTGTTTTTCTTGATGTTTAACACAACGTCCCAACTCCATTGGAATTGGGGTTGTAGTTAATATGTGTCTATATACGCTTGTTACCACACTGTGACATGTTAAGCAGCTCAGCTGGATGTTGGCCAGCCACAAGTGAAGATTGACTGCCTCTCAGTCATGGTCCATGTAACGGAGTGAGAGGCAGATTGAGAAAGTATGTGTTGGCTTGTGAGTGTGAATGCCAGTGACAGGGCATCTGTTTGCACACTACTACTGACATCTATGCTTTAAAAAGTCCAGCAAACGACCGCATTCCACTCTGTACAAATACTGTATGTGTGATAGTGAATTTTAGAGTTGTGATGGAAGTTATCAAGGCAAAGTGGGTTGGAGTAGGGTTAACAGTATTGGATTTTGCTCTCCGTCGACAAACACGCAGTCACCATGGTTCATGCACAATGTAAATCACATAGATCAGTGGTTCTCAAAGTGTGGTACGACTCGAGTACCACGAGCGGTACGCGGGCTACTTCTACATAGTACAGTTGGATTTAATGTTTAAGTTCAATACGTTTGCATTTCATTTTTTAGAACCGTTTGAGAGAAATTGCTAGAGACGATGGATGGGTGGATATATCAAGAGATTTTGGACAATTGTGGGATTGCAAATTTGTGGGAACAGTTCAGGGATGATTCTTGTCCATCAAGGCATGTTTGGTTAAGTTTGGTGGGAATGAACCTGAGAGGATGGACAAGAATTCCCATAGACAAACTCCAACATCTTGTAAAGACGTGAAAAATGTTGCACCTACAAATGCTAACTCCGTATTTTCTACCACTTTTCAGTTCAACATAATGTACGTATGCATGTGAACCTCCTTTAGACAGGATTATATGGACATTTCTCCAAAGAACAATTCCAGACTGTGATTCATGACACAGGTGCTGAGTGTCAATACGGACAGGCTCTAGTAGGATGAGCGATGGGCCCGAAGCACAGCTGCTTGAGGTATATTCGTGTATTTGACCGTCGCCAGAGTGGCCCTCTCAGCACCATCATCATTTGTAACACAAGACAGGTCCACAGAGAAGACGTGGAGAGCGGAGATCTAAGAGATACTTAAGTACAAGCCCTGATCTTATTGCTCCTATTATTTTCATGTCAAAGAGTTCATAAATGATTGAGCAGACAATCTCTCCAATTTAGTTAAAGCTTGCGGTCACATGACTGGCCGAAAAAGAGCACAGATCTAAGGACCTGTAGCTGTCAACTCCCTCAAAAGTTGCTCTTTGTGGAGAGAGCTAAGAAGAAAGAGACACAATCCTCTTACTATCAGGCACATTAAAAAAAAAAAGCAAAGTACGGCAGACAGCTTCAGGAGCAATTTCCCAGCAAAGCATCTTTGGACTTCAGTGGAAGAGTTGATGAGGTGATTCTCTTTTGAAGGCTCTCGTTTATGTGACCACTAAAGGAAGCTGGATGAAAAGGATGGCGAAACGGCTGCTAAGTGACGGACGGATGGAGGGAGAGCTGGCTTCTGTCGACATCCCATGTCAACGCAAATAAGGCGATCTGACTGGCCAGCGAACAACAACAACACGGCTCTTTGTGTCTCACATGGTCAGATGGATGTGTTATGCCCGCATATCTCCTCAGCCTTTTAATTACAATAAATTGGTGCCATAATAGGATTGCCGAGCTGCAAGGAGTGACAGCTTAAAAGGAAGGCTTTCCAGTTGAAATGTGCCTTTGAGGGCCGATTTTCCAGAGCTTTCTTGCTTCACTTTAAAGCTCCATCCAATTGAGCAGGCCTTTCAGTGTAGCCGGGATACAAATCCATTGCCAGCCCAGCTATCACAGGCCCAAAATGAGCATAAAAAGCTGCATTACATCTTCTCCTTGGCTTCTCATGTGCCGGACCCTTCTATTGCGCGAGGCAGCCCACTTTGGCGTGCCAAATGACTGTGTTACTCGGATTGGTCATAGGGAAGTCAATGAATCGCTGGGAAGACAATGCTAACGGCTCTCCATCTTACAGTATTTGAGAAGTGCAATTGTCATGGTGCCGCCTGCCAAGATGACTCCTCGGGGCCAGCCACCAATCACACATTTGCAGAGGCTTATTTTTCTCCATTGTACCGTCGAGGTACTCCACGACTCTCACTTTCGTTTACAGCTGATAGATTCCATAAGTGCCAGGGTGTCACTCGGCAACTCTGCGAGGCGCAGGATCCGTGCAAGTGATAACTGGGCAGTCAAGCGTCTCTCGAGTGCCACGGTCCATTTGTGGGTAGCATTCAAGGCACGCTCAGCCAACACTCCTCAACATTCCACAATCGGACGCATTTTACAACATTCATTTATGATGTTCCGCTCGTTTTGTGCTGCCGAAAGACCAATGACCAAAAACACAAGTTGTCTTTGGATTACATTTTAAAAGACTTAACAGTCATACATGTATAAAAGTTCAAAGTTATCACTGTAAGAGTAATACATTAAAGCATGCATTAAACACTGCTAACTAATGAGGAGGGAATAATGTAATCCAATAAATCAACGAAAGACTTGACCTTTCTCCAACTCTTCTGTGATGCTGGATGGCGATTTCATTGGGACATGCTCATGGGACATGTCTTACTCATAAAAACCAAAGAAAAAGAAAACCTGCAGAGTTAATCCTTTGATGCTGGCTGTACTGAACTCCAAAAGAAGAGAGCCAGAAAGAAGACAGGAGGCCTCAGAAAGAGCATTTTCTATTCGGGCTCAATACTCTGGAATGTCATACCTGCGGCTATTAGAGCTGCTACCTCAGTAGAAATGTTTACATTTTCACAGTTTCGCAAGGATTTAGTTAAAGCACACTAAGGCCTGTTTTACTGCTGCTTCTCCTCTCTCCTCTCCCCTCTCCCCTCCCCTCCTGCTCGGAGATGGGCTGGGTGGCGATGACCAAATCTGAGGCTGTTGCTGTACGGATTCTGCACAGACCGACCGGGGCAAGATCTGAAGGGGATCACTTCCCTGGAGGCACTTCTGTGGAGGATTCTGCATCGACCGACCAGGCCAGGCCCGGAGAAAGAACCACTTTCCTGAGGCATCTACCTGCTACACTTCATAGCATCTCCTTTCAATGGACTTTCATGCTGCTTCAGCTAACATTGTAAAAATGTTGCCCACTCGGCATCAATTGCAGCCCGGTCATCCCGGAAGAGGGATCCCCTCCATCTGTGGTCTCTTCTCAAGGTTTTTTATTTTTTCCCCAAATGTGGTTTTGAGTTTTTCCTTGCGCGGTTGGAGGGTTTACCTCGGGGGATGTCGCCGATCTTTGTCAACTGTAGGCCCTTGAAGCCGTTAGAGACTATTTTGTGATTAAGAGCTACATAAATAAAATTGACTTGACAACAGTACAGTTTGCTCAAATTTCATTCGAATTGCCCGCATGTGTTAGACCCCAAATCCTTTGTCTGACTTTTGAGGCATATTTTCCCTCAAAAACATTAGACTGTTTCTAAATCGTACAAAATTTGGGCGTCCCAATCTGGAAATACCACACTATATAAATGTTTGGATAGTTTGAAATTAACCAGTGTTTGAAAATGCACTTAATAGCTTAGGATGCTGGTGGACTGAATGAATTTAATCAGAAAATCTTTGAAAAAAAGAAGCCTTTGCCTCAAACTGTTGTATTTTCATCTAAAATGAACATTATGCGCCCTCAAGAATGCCAAGGAGTTGAATGAATGCAATGGACAAGAAGGCAAGAAAAATAGAAGAGCCTGAAAGGAATGATGCACAAGTTGAGAAAATATTGAAAAGTGTGAGCGGGTATGTGTGTGTGTGTGTCAGCAAACAAAGAGAACAACCCAAAAGAAATAGAGCAAGAAAAAAAGTGTGAGTGAGTGGAGGGCGCTGCAGAGCAGCCAAACCCCGCGGCTCTAACCTCAACCACATCTTCATAAGCTGCAGCGGCTCCCTTTTCCCTCTCCCTTGACCAGCCTCTGGGCCTGCAATAAATACATTTTCAATTACAAGCACCGGGGACCACAAGAGGAAGAGGAGGAATGAGGGAGGAAGGAAGGTGGAGCGCCCTCCAGGAGTCTGACACAATCCCTTGGCTTGACACCTCTGACCATATCATGATGTTTATCAGTGTGTATTGCAGTCTAATCACTGGCTGACTATTTGCACACACTCACATGCAACAGCCATAGAACACCTGCAGTGACTTTGGAGCTGCACTACACACACAGGTAGTCGGGGGTCAGGAACTTAGATGTGCGTTAGATAGATATACAGTAGCATCACAACTGGTTCCTTTGAATATCATTATAGTCAGGGCTCATATCATATTCATTCATTCCTAAATTGTCACCATATAATCCAACATATCCCAGTTAACTCACTAGATATGACATTAGGTACACTTCTACAACAATATAATAACATTAAATATTAAGTATTAAGTTGTATACAAATAGTATCAAAGGGCTCAGTTTCGGTTGATACTGTCAGAGTAACAAATTGTGGCCCCCACTCTTATGAGGTCATTCCCTTTCCTATGACATCTGAAACAAGGCATCACGATGGATGGATAGATGACTGGTGAGCACACCTGCCTCAAAGTTCTCAATTTTAGGGTTCAAATCTAAGATCCCTCCTTCCTGTGTGGAGTTTGCATGTCCTCCCTGTGCTTGTAGGGGTTTTGTCCAGGTACTCTGGCTTCCTCCCACATTCCGTAAACATGCATTTTAGGCTCAATGAAGAAATTCAATTGTCCATAGGTGTGAATGCTGTGGTTGCTGTCATGATCTGTGTTTTTTGTTGACGTGTTTAGTTTGTCGCTGTCAAGTTTTCCTGTGTTACGTTCATGTCTTGTCTGCTCCTTTGGTTTTCGTCTCCTTGTGTCAACCAAACAGCTTCCTCCAGCCACACTTGTCCAGGTGTTCCTCAATGTCTCATCAATTTGCTTGGATTTAGTTCCCTAGTTTCTTTCAGTCTTGGTCAGCTTATTGCTGCTGTCCGTCTCATTTCTCTCATCCTGTTATGGTTTATGTTGCTTTAGAAAATCTACGACTTCGGATACTACCATGTGTCGCAATCGATGCCATTACCATGACATACAGTGCCAGCGGCATCTGTAAATAGGAGATGACAGTGGGGTATCGAGAGGAAGTTACATTTCAAGAATAATCTAGAACAATATGTCCTGAAATATGTGCCCTGCGATTGGCTGGCGACCAGTTCAGGTTGTACTCCGCCTCTCGCCCGAAGATACCTGGGATAGGCTCCAGAACAATTGTTAAAGAGTCTAGATATTTGAGCACAAGTAATGTTACAACAGTCAAATCGTGCTCTTATTTGTGGAAGGGGGGTTGTAACACCAGGTGAGGACATGCAACGCCTAACCAATAGAACAAGATGAGAGAGGACAGGACAGGATGTGGGAAATGAGCAACAATTAGCTGTAAATTACTGTTTTTGCCATTTAGAATGTATTTATGGAGATTTTTGCACAGTTAATCATTGTCAGTAGACACAGAGTTATTTTTCCCATTTTGCGATTGGTAAGTGTATTGAATTAGTTCTTGAGATTAATTTGTATACTTTTGAAAGCATTTTTTGTTTTTGTTTCGTGTGAGTAGTTCCACTATTTTCTGCACAAAGTTCTTAAGTAATCAGGTGCAATCTTTTTAGGATTGCTGTTCTTACTTTATAGTATTGAAGGAAAGTTACCACCTCGAATTGGAAATTCTTGGAATAAGCTTTCACCTGACAGGAGTACATTTTTTTTGACTAAGTGATGTAGACGGTCAATTCCACTTTGTTGCCATGTGCTGCAGTAAAGAGGTATTTTGTTCATCTCAAAATCGAGATTGTGCCAAACTGGGGATGAATGATATGGTGCTGATTGAGACTGCATGGTTTCTAGACTTTTCCACCAAACTGATAAAGTGGTTGTAATAATCGGATTCTTAAAACAATAGTGGCGTTTGAGACCTGTGCTGATAAATATGAGGTCTGAACGTTTGGTGCTCTTGCTGTCCATCTGTTCTAGTTCTAGCCAAGATTGTCGTTCAACATTTGGATGTAGCCATTTAATGAGGTAATGTATTTGGCTAGCTAAGTAATAGTGTTTGAAGTTGGGTGCATCAAGTCCCCCTTCTGTTTTACCTTTCTAAAGGGTAGAAAGGCTAGTTCTATTTTTCTTATTTTTAGAGTAAAATTTTAAAATGGCAGAGTCTAGGATTTGGAACCATTTTAACTTTTGAATTTGAATGGGATCATTGAAAATAAATAGTTAATGAGAAAAATGAGATAGCTGGGCTGTTCCAACGTTTTAAATCATCACAATTTTTTTTCCAGTACGGGTATGTGATTTAGATGATTCAACTCTGTAGGTTTTGGTGAGATATTAATGCTTAGATATTTGATATTCCCTGTCGGAATAGAGTCACTGATGGTGTAGTGGTACACTCGCCTGACTTTGGTGCAGGCAGCGTGGGTTCAGTTCCCACTCAGTGACGGTGTGAATGTGAGTGCGAATGGTTGTCCGTGTCTATGTGTGCCCTGCGACTGACTGCCGACCAGTTCAGGGTTTAGTCTGCCTTTTGCCCGAAGTCAGCTGGGATAGGCTCCAGCGGTGTTGAAAATGGATGGATGGATGTCGGAATAGGAAAGTTTGGATTTTGGTCCACAGGATTCCATGAGTTAGTTTGTCACCTCTAAAACTCGTATGTTGGGGCCATTTGTGAAAAATGAAAATCACTGACTACGGCCCACCATACACTGAGCAACAGGACCGAAACGGACTGAACTGTCGGGCGGTGTGTACGTTTCTGCCACTAGTTTAACTGAATGACCAACTGTTGGCCACTGATTTTGTTGCAATTCAAAATTCGAACCAATGCTGAATGGTGCCGCACCATCTTAGATGTAACAGTCGATCAGAAATGCATATCAGCTTCTCCAACCCCCCCCCCCCCCCGCAAAAAATACATAAATAAAAAAATAAAAAAGTTTACGATCTTTAAGCATAAGCGAGACCTAGCTAGCTGGCGCCCATGCCATGCCGATACCATATCACTAGCGTCAGGCAGGATCCTCACACCTTCAAAATATCCTCAGGAAAAACAAAAAACGACATGTTTGTTCAGCAATTCACATTGCATCGTCAGAGAGAGCAAGCCTTTTTCAACACTTTGGATTGATCAATAATTTTGAAAAATAAGACACCGACGTGGGGACTGACCAATATTATAGATTTGTGAAAAGATGTGAAATTGACCAAATTGGGACATACTTTAGGAGGTTTCCGCCTGACAGTGATAATCAAAATATCCACACTATCTGGTCATTCTAAGAATATTTTTTTTTGTTAAAGCCCAAAATTACTCTCCTCCACTCTTTCACCAAAATGCAAAGCGCCGGACATTCAGGGCTAGCCGCACATGACAGAGTAGGACGTAGTAGGCTGAAGTGAGAGGGACATTTGGTAGTTTCTCATTGTAAGCTATTCCTTTTTTTGACCCCCCCCCCCCCCCAAAAAAAACTGTCTTGCTTGTTTAGCGGGTGATGAGACAGCAGATATGTGAGAAATTGTTCTTATCGATGTGGCAGTTCATAGCCGCAGGCAAAAACCAGGCCACAACTCCTAAATATTTGCTTGCACTCACTGTTTGCTTGTGAGAAGCCAAATGACACATGACGTTTAGGACAAAGCACCTAAATTGTATGATTTGCCAAGCATAACTGTTGCAGTTTATGTTTGAGATTTGATCCTGCCTCCTTACGCTCACTCAGGACGCTAGTTCCGTCGCCTCATATTCTGTAGAATTCAGAACTCTTGCGGGTGAATGTGGGTGGGATGACGCTGCGCTTAGGTGTATTTTTATTTTAACGGTCTGTCTGAACAGCTGAAGGATGAGCTCGCTGCTCGAGACGGGCCCTCCTCTCTCGAGGATCGTATTTCCCTTTCCAACCGGCTTGACAACTGGCTACGGGACAGAGCGCGAGAAAGGGGGGTTAGAGTGCGCAAGATCACTTCCATCATGGGCACAGCACCGTCAGCATCTCACCGACCTTCTGCACCTCTGACTGCCACTTTGTCACCCCCCACTGCACCAGACGAGCCCATGCAACTAGGTAAGACACGACTAAAATCTCAGGAACATCTGCGTCGCGTCACCCAGCGATTGTGTATTTATTGCGGTAAATCCGGTCACTTCATTGCTCCCCTTATGCCCAAAAGACCAGGCTCACTATGCCCCGAGAGCGCCGTGGTGACCCAAACCAATACTTCCTCAAGCTCTTCCCATCTGACCGTTCCCGCTTGCATTCTTGGTCCCGCTCAAAACACACTCGTAGTTGCCCTCATTGATTCTGGTGCAGACGACAATTTCATTTATGAAGGACTGGCACTTCACCTCCAACTCCCTCTCCAACTACTTCCGTCTCCCAAGAAAGTTACAGCCCTGGATGGGCGAGTCATATCTACTGTCACCCACCAAACAGTTCCATCCACCCTGCTTACTTCCGGACATCATCATGAGGACATCCCTCTTTTTTTCATCCCTTCCCCTGAGACCACACTAGTCCTCGGAATTCCCTGGCTCAAAAAATATAACCCCACCATAGACTGGACCCACTTGTCGATCAATGGACGGAGCCCTCACTGCCATTCACACTGCCTGCTCTCTGCCATACCACACCTGTTGACCTCTCCCAGGTACCTGAGGAATATCATAATCTCTCCCTTGTTTTCAGCAAAGACCTGGCCATTTCTACCCCCTCCCCCACCGCCCTTACGACTGCGCAATGAATCTTCTACTGGGGGCCCCACTTCCCTCCATCCAGCCGCCTCTTCAACCTTTCCCACCCTGAGAAAATAGCAATCGAGGACTATATCAGTGACTCTCTGGCTTCCGGACTCATTTGACCTTCCTCGTCTCCAGGCTTCTTCCTTGTAGAGAAAAAAGACTCTCCGCCCCTGCATAGACTACCGTGGACTCAATGACATTACCGTGAAGAATAAATCACCACTACCCCTCATCGACCCCTCTTTTGAACCGCTCTGTGACACCCAGAATTTCATCAAATTTGACCAACGAAATACCTACCACCTCATCCGTAACTGAGAGGGGGATGAATGGAAAACTGCTTTCAATAACTGCTTTCCTCTCGGACACTTTGAATACTTGGTCATGCCGTTCGGATTAACCAACGCCCCCGCAGTCTTCCAATCCTTCATCAATGACATTCTCCGTGATATGTTAAACCGGTTTGTTTTTGTTTACTTGGACGACATCCTCATTTTATCCAGCTCCCCCGAAGAACACCGCAGTCATGTACGCCAAGTCCGCCAGCGTCTCCTTGAAATTGAGGAATGGCGGGACTGCCTGGAGGACACTGAAGTACAGTTTGTCTTCTGAACCGATCACAAGAACCTTGTTTACCTCCAATCCGCCAAAAGCCTTAACTCCCGACAAGCACGGCCCTTTTCTTGAGCCGATTTAATTTTAGCCTCTCCTTCCGTCCTGGATCCAGCAACGGCAAACCTAACGCCCTCTCTCTCATATACTCACCCCCCTTCAGCCCTGCAGAACAAGAACCTATCCTCCCTTCCTCCTGTTTCGTGGGGGCAGCCAGCTGGAAAATAGAACAGATTGTCAAACACGCTCAAGAAACACACCCTGATCCCAAGACCGGACTTCTGAACCGACTATTCATACCTGATTCCGCACGCTCTGACGTCCTTCAGTGGGACCACAACTCCAAGCTCACCTGTCATCTCGGTATCAACCCCACCATCCATTTCATCCAAAAACATTTCTGGTGGCCCAGCCTGGTCAAAGACACCCGGGAATTCGTCCAAGCCTGCTCCGTCGGTGCCCGAGGGAAGGCTTCACACCTGCCTCCAGCTGGTCTGCTGCGCCCCTTTCCCATCCCAAGCCGCCCTTGGTCCCACATCGCTTTGGACTTTGTTACCAGCCTACCCCCTTCTGAAGGTAACACTATAGTTTTCACCATTATCTATCGAATTTTTAAGTACGTCCATTACATTCCCTTTCCCAATCTTCCTTCTGCCTTTGAAACTGCTAACCTCCTTGTTCTTCATGTTTTCACACTCCACGGTATCCCCATTGACATCGTCTCGGACAGAGGTCCTCAGTTCTCCTCCCTTGCTTGGAAGGAGTTCTGTAAAGCGGTGGGCGCAGCAGCCATCCTGTCTTCCGGGTACCACTCTCAGACCAACGGACAGATGGAGCGGGCGAATCAGTCTCTGGAATCAGCTCTTCGCTATGTTGCCGCACGCAAACCCACCTCCTGGAGCTCATTCCTCCCTTGGATTGAGTACGTCCACAACTCCCAACTCCAGCTCCGCTACCGGCATGTTTCCATTTATGGCCTGCTACGGTTTCCTCGATGGGAGGCCCAGGGGGAGGGGGTACCAGTACCTGGTAGACCGCGAGGGGTATGATCTGGAGGAGCGCTCTTGGATTTCCTGTAAGCTTATCCTTGACGACTCCCTTCTTTCAGATTTTTAAGTGGCTCACCCAGGGAGCCCGGGCAGGACGCCGGGAGGCGTCCGTTGAGAGGAGGGTACTGTCATGAGCTGTGCCCTGCAATAATTCTGTTGGAGCTCGGGCCCTCTCCATTTCTCCCGCACCCTCTGTCTTCGGAGTAATCAGCACCTCCTCGGCCACGCACTTGTCACCAATCAACCTTCATTACCACCTGCATTAAAGCCTGCCAGATCCTGGAAATCTTCGCCAGAGTATTAGCATTTCTCCTGCGGTACAACAGGTCTCAACTTACACGTAAAATATGCCAGTCTCAGATTCCCTTCTGACCCGCCGCCAAGCCATCAACCTGCTCACGCCACCGCCTGCTGCATGTTCCCCGCTTAGACGACCTGCCAATACCCCCCAAGTAGCCATCCTCATATCCGCTGCAACCTTTCACCCCAACGCTTTCAGCCTCTATTTGCTTCTGGGTCCCGTTAACATCAGATCGTGATAAAATTTGACTCAAGTAAAAGTAAAAATATTGTCCTCTAAATATTTACTTGAGTAAGAGTATTCAGTAAAAACATACTTAAGTACTGAGTAAATGGTGAGTAACTTCTGATGTATTCAGAGCATGAATGCCAAATAAATAAAAATTTTAAATGTGAATGTGTAAATTCAAAGTTTTTCCAACAATATCAAATTTAACTAAAACAATAATAAAATGCTTATAAAAACAAAATAAATTGGGGCAACTTCAGCCACAAGAAATGGTCTTAAATTAACTTAGTTTTCACTTATGAAACAGCACAATCGGCTCAACAGGCAGCGATTACATTTTCTCAACGCAACATTATTTCTAGAGTACATAAAAAAACAACAGCAGCTAGAACGAACTGCTGCGCATAATGAAGAAGTTCAAAGTTGAGTTCTTGTAGGCTGAAATGCTAACATTCTTAGGCAGACACAGATGGCAGCGCATGGCATTCTTTTTTGCAGTCTAATCGGTAAACAGATTGGATGTGAGGCCAGGAGTGTTTGTTTCTCTTCTAACTGAGTCGCACGCTGTTGTTTCCTCCATTGTTTCTGCCATGCTTCACATACAGTAGAGTTTGCTTTAAAATATTTGGCTTCTGAGTGGGGCCGCGGAGAGTTTATGTGCGGTCAAGTGACTGTCTGGCTCTGTTTGATTGGTGACATGAAGTCAAACATCACTAGAGATTACGTTGGATTGGTAAAACAGTCATGTGACAGCGCCCAAGACACAAGTCTCTGACAAACCAAAACAGATTGCGCAAGGAATAATACATACAGTATATAAAAATAAAAACAGCAAGTAGAATGTAGCACAGTGTAACACAGTGAAAGTAGTGTTTCTTCCTTAAAGAAAAAAAAAAAGAAAAAAAAGAAAAAATGAAAGGATGAAAGCTACTCTGACAAGTACAATTTCTCCCAAAAGATGGTAAAATGTAACGGAATAAATGTAACACGCTACGACTCACCTCTGCTCTTTCACATCACAATCATGTATGTAAGGAATTGTGATTGTAAATATTGAACATATTTAACATTTATGATTGTCGTCCCCGACCGTCTTCCGAGCAGATTGGAAAGAAAAAAGAATTACTCCTAACACCCCACACCACAGGATAATTGCGCATGACCTTATCGGACCTTTGCTGACTTTGATCAGAAGGGTGTGCAAATCCTCAAAATTCAGCCCGATTGAGATACGTGTTAACCTCACGTTAGTCAACGTAAGACGGTGAAGAACATTTTCGTTCTGTGGGAATGTTGGCTTGTCCAATAAAACACATAACTCAAGTCGGCAGGCAAAAACCACCATGGAGCAAAGGTGTTGTGTTTTTCCAACACAAAGCGGAGTGCTGCCTCAGCTCCTGTCACTATTGCGCCGCCCTGGGCGACGCTCTCTTTTCTGAGCACCGTGACCACTGTGGTAATTACCTGAAGGAAAAAAAAAGGGAGAGGGGAGCCAGCATTCCGGGAGTGTCACAGAGGCTGTTTGTGTGGGCTGCCCAATTCCCTGATTCCAGGGTGGATGTGAAGGGATTTAGCACTCCGAAAATTCCCCTGCGCCTCATGCTCGCCTGTCACTCGTCCACGGCTCACCCCACCCACTCACTCCTTGATCTGCCCTTGCCTCCCAACAGGGGAGGAGAAAGCGGGTGGGAGGGGAACGACGTGCTGGAGGTCAACAGAAGTATGTGGCTAGGCCTCCCTGGCTGTGAAAGGTCAGTAGGTTGGGCGAGCGGATGTTGTCATGACTGCTGATGCTGTAATGAGAGAAAAGTGGTACAGTTTGAGGTCACATTCAAAATCGAATCATGTGCGTGTGACGATTTCATTGTCTGGCAGCGGCGGAGACGGCCAGTTTGCTGGCGTCATTGGCGTTAACGAGCAGCGCGCTGTTGCTGTTTCCACAGGGCTTGCCAAAACAGCTCCCACGCAGGGCCCCATTTCACGGCTGCGTGCTCAAGGTGTGGGACCCAGCGTGGGCCCTGAGCAGCTGAGAAAAATGATGTTTGGATTGTGTGTGCGTATGTGTGGACAAGACGCGGCCGCCGCTGTAAAACCCCACGGCGTTCTTCCTCCTCCATCCAATCAGCCCGCCTGGGGGGGCCACCAGCCTCGCCAGGCAGGGGGTTATGGGAGATGTGGTCTGACTACGGGAGTCGATGTGATTGAGGTCTCACTTGAAGCGAACACACAGCTATTTTGACAGATGCTCGGGCTGAGGTCTGCAATTACTCAGGACATAAACACAGTAAGCAGACGCCAAGCTGGAGCTCTGAAAGCCCCCGGCAAGACAAAATGGCACACAGCGACGTTGCGGAGGCCGCTGCGGCTTTGGCAGGGACCCACAGACGGCCGTTGCGTGACTGAGGCAAAATGACCAGAGCGTAACACTGAATGAGAGCGAGTGTCTGAGGAACACACCCACCATTACATCCAACTGGATTGTCTTGTGCAAGAGTCTGAGGTCACCACTAGGGTCATTTTAATGATATTTTCCAGAGCAGTCATTTTGACACAGTAAAAAAGTAAACAGTAGGACACATACAGTTAGCTGGATTGGCACACTAATAAAAACAACTTTTTTGAATGGTGCAATTTATTTTCCAGATTTCATATCACTTTGACACCAATGGACAGTGTAGCTACCAAATTTAAAATGTAAAGACCATGTGAATTAAATGTAAAACCTTTAGGGGCTCAAAATTATATGACAATATTCACCCAAGACACACAGAGAAATATTCACATTCACGCCTATGGACAATTTAGTCTTTCAATGAAACCAAGGCCTGCCCCACTGCATCTATACATCAGTCTAGCTGTCTGTCTGGCTGCCAGCGTGCGTGCGTGTGTGTGTGTTCAGAGGTAGATGTGGCAGTGCTCAAACACTTGAAGTGAGAAGGGCCTAACATGCATGTTTTTGGAATATAGGAGGAAGACAGACAAACTAGACAAAACCCATGCAAGCAAAGGAAGAATATGCAATCTCCATACAGAGGTCATCGTGCTGCTTTGTGTACTCTCTACAGTAATCCGTACTATATTTACATTTGCAGCCGGTTGTTGAAATTAATTTCCATGTAATTTATATTTAATTGATTGTTTTGCTTGTATTGTACTTAACTGCCAAGCACATTCTTATGTTGCAGTAAGTTCCATTTCTGTTTCCAAGGCTATCCGTTCTGTGGTGGTGTCAAAAAAAAAAAAAAAAAGCCAAAAAAAAAAAACAAACAGTAAACTTTTAGTTTTGTTGGACTTTTGAGGCCTACTTTTGTCAGAACATTAGGGTTGTTTAACAACATTTGGGTCATATGACGTCCACTATAAGTCGGCACACAACATAATTTTATTTTTCTAGTCCACAGTAGGTCTTACCTTTCTCCCTTTTAAAAGCCTCTCTCCCACCCGCCCCCTCCTCCTATACTGGGAGAGGAAGCTGCATTGGTGCTAAAACAATTCCCCATTTAAAGCGTGCTGAATCAACGTGCACCATGGAGACAATTCGGCGGCTGCCACTGTTATTTACTGTAATGAAGTGGGGCCCTATTGTGAGCAAAGTGCTCTTTGGAGCCCTCAAATTTTGAGAATTTGAATGGAACCCGCTCTGAATGCATGTCAGGCTACATAAAGCTTTTTGACCTGCAGCCAGTGTCGCCCTCCGCACTAAAAGAGTGCTGAAGAGATCATATTTACCCACCATTCAGACTGCTTTATGTGCGCCCATCAGCCACATCCTATTCGGATAAATCAAGGAAACGGGGAGCGGCCGGCACACTGGAGCGTATTTTCCACAGTCAATTAACAGCGGGGCCTGACACAAGCCTGGGAAAGCAAATAATGCGGATTAGGCTTCTTCAAAGGACGGGCCATGAGAAAGATGGAAGCAGGAGGAGCAGACAAAGGTGGGGGTTAGCACTACATACATATCTTATATATTATGACGCTAAGATACACACAGAAAACTTGGATGATGTATTGAACCACACAAGTAAGGTGTGGGCCTCAGGTGGATCAGGAAGGAGGAAGATAACATGTTGAGGCATCGACAGGATAACGTGTCACCTCACTTGTACCGTGCGTGTGTGTGTGTGTGTGTGTGTGTGTGTACATGGAAACAGCTTATCTGCAGTTTGAGTGCACAAAAAGTTCAACTGAGGATGTCTGTGTCTCATTAAAACCATCAGTGTCCCACTGCAGCAGACAAACATGGATCACTGGCAGGACCGCTTCCCCCCGAAATGTGAAGGAATCTGCATTGCAACACACATGGACAACACTGGGTCGGGCAGCACACGCCGCACGTGACCTCGAACCGCAACCATAATAACAGTGAATTGGGATAATTTCTAAGACATGAAGCAGTTTAGATTGTCATGAAAGATGCCCACGCACACACCCATGCATGCACACGCACGCACACACACGTTATACAGTGAGTAAAGTACTTTACTTCATGATGTGTGTGCTAGTGTTTGTCTAGCATAGCATTTACAATTAGAAATGACGAGATGAGAGAGGCTGAATGCTGAAAATTGGCAGAAAGAATTGATAACTATATGGCATATACTGGTAACAAAGCATAGCATTACAGTCCCATGGGAATGCGAACAAAATGCTCCCTCACCCCCAAAAAGCTGTAAACTGCTATGAGAGATGAGATGAGATTGGGCGCTAAATACAGTGGTGCCTAGACATACACAAGACCCGTTGTTCGGACAATTGTTTGCTTTGACTTGCGAGTAAAATTTTGAGATATGAGCACTGTACGGTGGCAGCTAAACTCACTTCACAAGAAGCAACAGTTTGGCAAGTAGTCAAGAAATCTTCAAAAATGAGGCTTCAAGCCATGTAATGCCACTCCCAGTTGAAGTTTACTAACTAAAACAGTGAATGCCATGTCTTTAAAACAACCACATAACTTAATGCCAACACATAATAGGAAATTCCATAGATGGGCTAATGAATAGCATCTATATGGCAGTGTTATAACGCTTTATATGTATATTTATATGTATATATATCTCATCAATTTTTTAAATTTATTTTTCAGAATCTGTGATGCCCTTTTATCGGGTTTGCGAGATAATTTGTATCGGAAATGCCCAGGATGTCCTTTTGGAAGCTATTCTAGTTGGTGTTTTACACATTTCTCATTAATATGTGACATGTAAATGAGCTTTACTCTGATTGGATCCCTCATCTTCCCCAATTTAAATATGGAAAACAACTTGGTCCTTATCACGGCATCTACTAGCGTGTACAAGCTTGGGGCGGCCAAGCATTCAGAGCGAACGTTGCGTCCTTCGATGGCTTACCATTAATGGGAAGCACAATTCACCAAGCGTTGGATTGTTAGCCCATTAATAGGGAACAGGGAGGTTATGCTCGTCATCCGCTCCTATTCATTGGACTTGAACCTGCTGCGACGATCACCGCGGGTGAGTGGTGACAATGAATGCAAGCCTTGCTATTTCATCCACCACAGTTATTAACAATTACAAATTACAAATATGGTTAAGTATTGTTGTTAAACACAACATATGTACATTTATAGACCATAAACGTATGGCTGAAATGCACTTGCTTAAAACCTGGAAATGCCGTGATTCCGTTCAGCTGAGTTGAGTGGGTGGGTACCAACCACGAAGTAGTGTACGTCACACCGTCGGCGATTTCAAATCCTGTCGTTTGCAAGCCTTTTTGGTCTGTTGCATTCAATCGACAAACCGCATAGATGTCAAACTTAAACCAGGTCACAGACACACAGACCTATGGTGTGTATAAAACTGTAGGGGGGGGGGGATTTTGATAGCATGAAGCCTTTACACAAAGAATATTTTAACACAAACAGTGCTTCAACACATGCAGAGAGACAATACAACTATACTCACATGGATTTTGTTTTTTACAGATTACTGATGAGTCAGTTGTGATATTGTTCTTTGTTTGTGACTGTATGACTTCGAGTAATTATACTGCCGAGAGTGGTCAAGTTGCAGATACCAGAAGGAGCCGCAATGAAGTAATCATGATGCACTAGCTGTTTAGTTCTTTACAGTCTATTTAATTATGTTATTACTATATGTTTTCAGAGAGTACCAAATTTTATAGTGATATCTTCCTTATTAAAAAGGCATCATATCTCTCTCTCTCTCTCTCTCTCTCTCTCTCTCTCTCTCTCTCTCTCTCTCTCTCTCTCTCTCTCTCTCTCTCTCTCTCTCTCTCTCTCTCTCTCTATATATATATATATATATATATATATATATATATATATATATATATATTTTATTAATTTTATTTTGGGTGGGGGTGAGCTTTAACAGATTAATGGCATTTCCATTAATTTCAATGGGGAAAGTTGCTTTGCGATGTTTTGAGTTATGAGCGTGGTCACAGAACGAATTAAACTCATATCTCCAGGCACCACTGTATATGCTTTGTGGTGATGTCCTGACAACATTGACACAGTAAGTTCCAATTCTGGTTATTGGGCTCTCAATCTTTTTGTCTTTGCCATCTGTGGGACAATAAATACAAACGAAGGCTAAAGAAGAAGCAACAAATACTTCAGGCGTTAATCCTTTAGCTTTTTCCCCCCTTTTTTTTTTTTTTTTTTTAACTTAAGTGGCCTATATTTTCAGACCTTTTTGGTTGAACTCAAACTCCATCTATTTTTTAGAGTGCTTCTCCTCACTAGGCAAATTAACTGTAGCCTATCCCAACTGAAATTGTTCTTTTTTTGCTTTCCAGTGTGGCCCAAACTCCTATGAACAAGACCTCTCGACTGTGGGGCAGATGTGTAAACAACTAGGACACACTGTGCTGCCCTGAACTCAACACCTCAGAAGGGCAAGTACAGTCCAGTACAAAAAGACACAACATTTTCTTCTTAAACTGAGTTTGAGTCTGTTGATCATATGAATAATAAGACAAAATATATTTTAGGACACACAACAACATTAGCGCGAATGCTTGTCTCTCAGCACGCATAAAATGACTTCCTCTTCTTTTCATCTTTCACGGCATTTCCCCTCTCTGCTTAGCATCATTTCCCAAAAGTAGCCCCCCCCCCAAATGCGAGCGCACATGCATGCAAACACGAGGCATAAACACACACGCGCGAAAACACTTACACATGCAGGCACAGCGTACTTTTCCTAAGGTGGTTTTGGCTGTAAGATGATACCTCATCTCGGAGCATTTCACACATGCCTTCCCGGACAGTTCCCACACTCCCGGCTGCCTCAGCCTGTCTGACCTTTGTCAAGCCCGCCACCCCTCCACCCCCGGCCTACTCCTGTGCTGCCTCCCCCCCCCCCTTCCACTTCTCCCGGGGTCTGCGGTTTGGACAGCTGTGGCCAAGCTGGCTGATCAGCGTGTGGAAAACATCCGCCACACATGGCAGGCTGCACTGGGATCTTCTCAGCCTATACTCATTGGCTGGCTGGCTCCGTCTCACCCTTTTGAACATTTCATTCTTTTATTTGAGCATCTGCGTCTGATGCACCACAACAGTTACAGGGAAACCTAACCAAATGTAATTAGTAGAAAAAGCAACACATTTTTTTTGTGTCTGTATTACTTGACAAAAACACCACCACCATCACCACCACAATGTATGCCAGCAGTTATACTAGAATTGTTTGGGATACACTGTATTATGGACATGTATCTCCAAAGTAGTCAGAGTGATCAGTATCCACAATTAAAGTTGTAAGCAGTTTCCAAGTAAGTTGTAAAAACTGCTTTCTTTTTTACATGCTGTATGTATTATACTTCTGTAAGCGAAATCAGCTTCTTCTCGATTTTGTTTGGCAATGCAAAACACCATCAATGTGATGTGAGTAACAGACAATATGTGAATAGTGTGTATTCCCCCAAAGAATTGACACCTGTAAACTTTTCATCCATGCTTGTGTCAAAACAATTTTTGTTTTGTCCTGTTATGAACAGTCAGGTACACTGTGAAAAATCCTTTGCCGAAAACTGACACTGATAAGTCATCAAAGCTTTGCTGGCATCCCACTTGTCCAAAGTAAAGGTGCACAGATGACGCTTGCTTTCATTAACCCAATGATTTTTGCTCATGTAAAGCCATTCTCACACCTTGACTGAAGTGATTGCTCCAGTGACATACATGTGGGAGGTTTGCATTAAGAACACCAATCTTGGAATTTTGGCCTGGAGCAAGTTCAATGCGGTAGGTAAGTGATTAATAATGCCTTGCTTGAGAGGATATCTCAGATGTTTTTGCTCTTTTCCAAAATTTTGCTTGAGGCTACTTTTGTATCCAGTGGAAGGATCTGTGTTTGACTACTTCAGTGACTGTGTAGTATTTATGTTATTTGTGCCTAACAAAAAAAACAAAAACAAAAAATTGGAATCGATGATTCATTCGGCTTAAAAATTAAATGGGCATGTATGAATAGAGTTCGCAAGGGGTTTCTCTAGGTACTATGGCTTCCTAGGTTCATTGAAAAATAAATTGTCTATCGGTTTGAATGTGAGTGTGAATGCTTGTTGTAAGAAAGTGTATGTGAACCCTTCAGAATTATGTGGACTTCTGTATAAACTGGTCATAAATTGTGTTTAAATGAGACAAATGTAGTCTGCTTAAACTAATAGCACACAAACAATTATGTTTTCATATTTTTATTGGACATTATGTAAACAGAGTGAGGAGTCAGTCAACCTAGAGTCCAATCAATGTGATGATATTGAAGGTATTGGTTAAGGCTGCCCTACCTTATTAAAAGCCACACCAGTTTTAAGTTTTCTATTCTCAAGAAGCACGTGGAATTTGTATCGGTCCGTTGTGGTACAGAAGGAGCTAAGCCGAAAGGCGAAGCTCTCAATTTACCGGTCGATCTACGTTCCTACCCTCACCTATGGTCACGAGCTGTGGGTCGTGACCAAAAGAACAACATTCCAGGTACAAGCGGCCGAAATGAGTTTCCTCCGCAGGGTGTCCTTGAATGTCAGCTAAAAACTTATATCTCTGTTTTCAAACTTACAATAGATAAAACAAACATGAATGGATGTCATTGGAGGACACCACAGAAGAAGCCACAGTTGTCAAAAAACATTACTACAGGTTTGCAAAACAGGGCCTGGATGTTCCATAGCACTACTGGCAAACTATTGTGTGGACAGAGGAAAGGTGAGTTGTTTGGAAGGAACACAATGTTATTTGTGGAGAAAAAAGGCACAGGACACCGCCATCAAAACTTCCTCCCAACTGTGAAGTATGGTCGAGGGGATATCATGGTTTGGGAATGCTTTGCTTCCACTTGGTCTGGACACATTTCTATTATCAACAGATAAAGAATTTACCAAGTTTATCAAAACATTTTGTTGGACAACTTAAGACCAAACAGACAAAGGACAAAAGTAAGTCAACAATTAAATTGAGTCAACAGAAGAAAATACACCTTCCAGAGTGGCCCAGTCAGAGTCCTGAATTCTATTTGATAGAGATGCTGCAGCAAGACTTCGAGGGAGCTTGTCACACCAGACATCCCAAGAGTATTGCTGAAATGAAAATGTTCTGCAAAGGGGAATGGTGCAAAATTCTGTCCTGTTTGGTATAAACTACAAATGTATTTTCATGTTATTATTATTACATGTATTCCAGTGAAATTACATTTTTCTTATATTATTATTCTTTTTTTGTGTGTTTTCAATGTGGCCCTAACTTACTTCTACATGAGGAATAGTGAAAATGTGATTTATGTCCTTTCAGTATTTCTATTTCTTTTTATTTTGTTTTATTTTATTTATTTTATTCGATACTGATTATGAGGTTTTTTGTTTCACACTGCAGACAACCAAACCTCACACGCGCCCCTCCGGTTCCAAAGCCCAAGTTCTCACTCGTCTGTGAGGACTTGGTTACTGCTACCCTGAATTCTGATTCCTGAGTCCTGAAGACTCATGGACCAGCAATAAAATAAGTTAAATTCCAGAACAAAGGTCTGGCTATTTTTTGCAGCGCAGTCCTAATCCCCCGCAGCATAGCTCCAATTTAAGGTACATAAACAGGCCCAGTCACACCCAAGCAAACACACATCCACATTTTGCACACTCTTTACAGACCCTTTATCAGCATCAGCACTGCCAACACACTCGGCCTCCACATGTGAGATTGATTTGATTTTGGACTTTTTCCAAAGCTTTTCTCCCCCTTTTTCACACACACACACACACACACACACACACACACACACACACACACACACACACAGATAGAATGTGAGCATGACCGAAGGCAGTGGACAACATGTGAGTGAGGAAACATCCAAATGGAGCCGCCAAGATGACTCACACACTGCATCGACTGAATGTGTGTCTATATGAGTTCACGTCTCCAGCAGCGGGCACACAAAAGCAGACATGGTATTTTCTGATCCAACTCCTCCTTTGAGTCCCCTCTCTGATTGTGTGTTCTCTTTCGGATATAAACACTGTGAAGTCTTTCCTTTAGTTTCCTCACCTTGGCTTCTTTACACCCTATGAAAAATGGAGTGTGATGAATAGACAAAACAGTGTAAAACGGAGGATTACCCCCCTGGATGGGATTGGAGAAAACTGTACTGTTAAAATACACACACCATCTTGATGGTGTTGCTGACACCTTGCATCACATTTCCATGCTGTATGAGACAGGATTATGTTAGGAAACCAAAGTCTTGGCAGGGCGCTCATAGCCTGACCTGAGAATTGGGGGATTGTGCCTGTGTGTTTGAATTCAGCATTGTCTCAAGCACACAAACTGGAAGAAAGCTCAACTACACAAAGCTTTGGCAAATTCCAACAAAGCTGTAGATTTTGTCACTTCCATTCAAGTCTTCTACTGCATAGCAATTCAGTGTGTAAGGACTTGACTTAGGGAACTAAAGGGTAGTTGCTGTCCAGTTCAGATTTCTGTCTCTGTGATGATGGACAATTATATTTTTCTGTTTTAGTGTGAGGAAGCACTTATTAGTTAAGCTACTGTATATGTCACCAACCGCTCTCTTTCTCCCCCTTGTAGCAGGTGCTCCTGCTTCCTGTCCCACAGACAACAACAATGCTATGACATTCGTTGTTCCTTTATCCCTTTCACTTGTAATAGGTGCGCAAATTTGCACAAGTGCAGCCAACAAGTGCAATATTTACGTCTGTTACAATGAATTTAGTAGTGGTAATATATTTGTATTGCTCATGCATGGTTCAGTTGCTTTCTTAATGTTTGAGGAACAGGGTTCTGGACCTGCGCCATATGAAAAATGTCTTGAGATAACCTTTGTTCCGAATTGGCGCAGTATAAATGAAATTGACTTGACTTGACTTGTTGTTTCAAGTCCCACTGCAGTTCAGCACATTGGTTGAGACAAAGTAAAAGAAAAAAGTTGCACTCATTCAAGGCGGGTTTGCTTAGTATTCACAAGGGCATTTTTTATCGTCAAAACAAATGCTGCACAGTAAGAAAAGAAGGGAAAAAACAACAACATAAAATGTCAGCTTAACTGGACTGCACTAGTAAATTACATACATTTATTACTTTATATTTTGCTTTCCGAGATGATCCGAGATGGTGGTACTCATATTAGTAATTGTTAGCTCATAGCCCATGCGCTCTACTCACGTATATTTTGTTGCAATTATTTTGAATGTTTACACACAGAGATTTCAGTAATAAATCAGTGGCTAATTACAGAAACAGTTGAGGAAGTCCATAAAGGCACCTGGACAGCTATGTGGTCCTCTAAATACAGAAAAGGCGTCCTGTAACATTCAGCAGACACTGGGCAGCTTTTCTTGTCACGTGTTGCCGTAATACATACCTCGATAAATAGTTACACTTAGATACTGTAGCTAGATAGCGAGATAAATTTAAGATAAATGTATTCTAACGATTATGTATCACTGTATTAGATTAGCATGCAAATATTAGCAGTAGCAAGGTCTGAATTAGCTTTCCTGAACTAATTAAACTAACAGACAGACATACTAGATAGATACTTTACTCATCTTGTGAGGTTACGTAAATAGTCGCTAAAGTGCTGCATGTTGCTGTAAAAGAGTCCATGTCTCAAAAAACACAAGCTTTCATATATTTGTGTCCATGCGTGTGACAAATGTAAAGATACATTTTCATCAAATTGCGCTTTGAATACTCATCGACTGAAGTCAAGACGCACGTACCGATCTCGTGCTTTCTGCTGTCATTTTAACTCTCCTTGATTTTGTTTTTTGACACATTTTGCACGAGGAGTAATATTAGCTACAGACCCCCAGGAGATCATGGGGTCTAAACTGTCCGCTCTGCTGGGAGTGAACAGCTTTTTAGTAAAACCTATTTTTCGTCATAAAGCTTAAAAAATAAAAAAAAACTTCCTAAACAGTAGCACCCAAGTTGTCTTTGTAAGGCAAGCCGCTGAGTCCATTGTTCATGTTATTTATTTCACCGGTTGAGTGAGATAAAGACATATGGGGAATGGTTGGGTTAGTTATTGCTGTAATTACTCCTAGGATTATTACTCGCATGCAATAAGTTGATATAGGAGCACAAAAATGAATACAAATTACTCAATCAATCAATTACTCTTTCAGGGGTTGGTGTCATGATCTGTGTTTTCGTTGTTTCGATTATATTTGGTTGTGTTTCATGTTGTCTTGTTTCCCTGTGTCCCATGTTCATGTCGTCTTGCTCGTTAGGTTTTCGTTTCCACCTGTTCTCGTTAGCCCTGTTCCTTGTATCTACCAATCAGCTCCCTTCAAGCCACTCGTGTCTTGTCCAGGTGTGCCTGGTTGTCTTGTCAGTTAGCTTGTATTCAGTTCGCTTGTTTCTTTTAGTTTGTGTCTGTTCATTGATGTTGCTATTCATGCTAATCTTGTCATGTTATGTTTCCTTTTGTAGGGAGTTATTCCCCGTGTTTCTTTGCTAGTTTGAATCTTGATTTTCTGGACTGATTTAGTGTTTTGATTCTATTACATACCTTGTTTGCCGTTTTTGTTTTTAAAATGAAATACCTTTTTGAGACTCCTGCACTCCTCCTTGCCAAATCCACCGCACAAACCAGCATTTGTGATAGTTGGCTTGGACCTTGTAGTTCCCCATCTATCAATGAATTCCTTACACTGCTTATCTTGTTCATGGCAGTGAGGAGCTGGACCTTATCCCAGGTGACTTTGGGTGAAAGGCACCCTGGACTGGTTGCCAGTCAATCAGAGGGCACATGCAGTGTACAGACAGACAAACAATCATTGACACTCATTACTGAGTAGGAACTGACCCCATGACGCCGGCATGGAAATCAGGCAAATGAACCACTACACCATCAGTGAATGCTTTAGTTCCCCACGGCCCTTAATTAACATCTTCCCAAAATGTATAGTTTACTTCCAACTGTGGGGGAGAGTTTTGGGAAGGCCCTTTTCTGTTCCAGCATGACTGGAGAGCATGCATGCACAAAGTAAGGTAAAAAGAGGAAACAAAAAAGATCAAAGACATTTGGGTTGAACGTGATCAGAGCATGTGAGCAAACATCCTGACCTCTGATGTCACAAATGTTATTCTGCATTAAAACAGACACAACATATTGTAGAAAGTCTTCCCAGAAGAGTGAAAGCTGCAATAACTGCAAGTTGAGTGAGAGTGTTCTTAAATGTTTACCTCCTATCCTAGGCGTATTGGTCTGATGTACCAATACAGCATATCAGATGTCCTCGAAAAGGGCTTGGAGAATCAAATAATTGGTATCATCTACTCTTTGTGGATAATGTGGTGCTGTGATTACAACCAAGCATCACTAAAAATTTATCATCTCTTCTGTGGATACAAATCATTGTTTAAACATAGTATTGAGGGGTGAGGGGCATGTAAGAATTGCCGATATTAAGAATTGCCCACCCACGTTAGCGCTGCATCCCCACAATCCACACATACACACTCCCACACAAACACTCAATAGCCTCCTTTTGGCCTTCTCCTCCTGCTCCTCTTCCTCCTCCACACTACTTCCAACCACTCGTCTCCCACGAGGAGCTCTTGTTACAAGCCTCTGGTAAAATCTCTCACAAAATAGAGAAATAAAATAGCAATTGCTCAACCCAGTGATGGAAAAAGGACATACCAAAAAAAAAAAAGCGCCAGAGAAGAAACATGGCAGGAAAAAAAGCGTTAAGTTTAAGAGCGAGCGTTTTCTTTCTCGCTCTGAGCTTTTGGTCCAGGCCCACGGTGTCCCTGGATGCCAGAGTCTTTCATCACTTGGCAGCCTGGCTCTACTGTTCACTTCTACCTCCTGGCTTTAGGCAAGCGAAGCACAGAAAACATGAAAAAACAAAGGAGAAAGGACGGCTGAGACAAAGAATGTGAGGTAGGCTTTCATGCAAAAAGCACCTCTGGACTTGTCCGTGGTCTCTTCACTGTGTGCCCTCCTCCTCCTCCTCATGTTCTGATGTGCTTTAGCTCCACAAGTAAACCACTTGTTGTTATATAATCTTCAGCTGTGGATCGCTTCCAGTGGTGAAGATCTCCTTAAGCAAAACAAGAGATATGATCCTGAGAGGCAGATCCTTTTGCTAAGCCTCTCTAATAACATCATCGAAATCGCAAAATAAATAATAATAATCATAACTATTAAAAATAATAATAATCACAAGTTTGATGCCTTTTGGGAAATAGGCAGATTTCACATGCTGATCTTCAAAAGGCTACCTGAAACCATCATCGTGAGGGTGAGTGAATTTACTGACAGTACATACAGTATATTGAATTTTTGTGTCATCTCATTAGGTAAGCCCATTGTAGTCTGGTTCTATAACCTTTGAGCAATTATCTCCAAATTCTATCCCAGCTGACGTTGGGCATAAGGTACTGTAGGTCACACCCTGGACTGGTCGTCAGGCAAATACAGGGCACATGCGGGCAAACAATCATTCACATTCACATCTATGGACAATTTAGAGTATTCAGTTAACCTGAGAAGCATGTTTTTGGAATGTAAACAGAGAAAACCCACGGAAGCACGTGGAGAACATGCAAACTCGACACATAAGGCCAGAGCTGAAAGTCAAACCCCAAACCTCAGAATTATGAGGTAGGCGTGCTAACCACAAGTCCACAGTGCTGTATACAAAGTTAAAACACCTTTGTTCCATTTAGAATGACTTGTTTAAGTGTTCAGTAGCAATAAAAGAGTAAAGTCGGTAGCAGGTAAATGAGATCACAACCTCCTGCAAGGCGAACAAACTGCACCAACTGTGCTGAACAATCTTTAATACTCTCACTGCTGAGTTTGAACACAGGGTCCCAAAGGGTTTTATAAAGGACCCCCACCATATGCATTCTTTCGCCGTGGATATGCCACCATGACCAAGACACTTGGGCATGTCATACAGGGCTTGAGAGGAAGACTGATGCATCTCGTCATTAAAGGCTGGTGGGCTTCTCCCACGGCGAGATGTATGTTCCTACTGTGAGGGCCCAGCGGGAATCCCCGGGCACCCCCGCTACGACTTCTGGGAGCGAAGGCATCTGGTGGATGACATCTTCCTCCCACACTCCGGCCAAGTAGGAAGAGACACAGATGCCTATACAGGGATTCCGTCAAGTAGTATATGTGCTGAGAGTGTGGTTATAGCTCACACACTCAAACATGCAGACACAAACAAACGTTTGAAGCAAAATGGCTGCAACGCGGTCCCATGGGACCCTGCCCGCTGCCCACAGCTCCTGCTGAGTCTGCCCAGTGGGAGCTCCGCTGCTAGCGGCTAGCTGCTCAGCGGGGTATCAGGGAGATGAAGTCCTGGAGACTATAGGCCTAAGGGCGGTGTGGTGACCATGAAGGCCTTGCGCCTCATACAGGGCCGAAAAAAGCGAGCATTTATCAGGCCCAGGGCATATGATCTTAGACATGGACGACTGTGTCCATTCCTTTGCAAAAACTGTTCCCATGGCCTCAAACCGAAGGGTCCTGAGAAATGATTTCAGACAGCTTAATCATCGTCGGGATCGCTAAAGGGCCATGACTAAAAATTTACAATGACTATATTTCATATGTCTGTGAGTAATTGCTAAACCAAATGTGTCATTTGTGGTAAGAGTTAAGGCAGAGACAGCTGCCTTTCATTCATAAAGTCCCGAAACATTTTAGTTTAACTTTAACTGAAAACAACCACTGATCAAATGGTAAAGCTCTGACTAACAAGACTAACTAAGGAAGAGCAATATAACTACATTCTACTTCATGATTGGATTCACATTGTAAACTTGTGTAATCATGTCAACACAATCTGTGGCTGATCAAAGATTCAACGAGACATTTGTCACTTTTGAAATCAATGAGTCCACAAGAAAAAGAAATAACAGGAACAGAATGGGTTCATCATTTAGGCGGAGAGAAACAGTCCCTATAATCTTCTTAAAATTAGGATTAAACTGCTCTATTACTATTTATCATGCTCTCCTGGTTCTGCATATTTCCGCTTCTAAATTGGTATTATTCTGCATTATGCTATGTGGTACTATTGGTTTTCTTAAATGTTTGTCTTTTCTGCACTTTGGTGGCACTTTTGTTGTGACTGTTCTTTACAGGTAGCACCTTAGCCTGTATGAAACAGCTAAAACAAATAAAAACAAATAAAAACAAAATACAATGATTTGCAAATCATGTGCAACCTATATTTAATTGAATACACTACAAAGACAAGATATTTAATGTTCAAACTGATAAACTTTATTGTTTTTAGCAAATAATCATTAACTTAGAATTTTATGGCTGCAACACGTTCCAAAAAAGCGGGCACAGGGTCATGTTTACCACTGTGTTACATCACCTTTTCTTTTAACAACATTCAATAAAAGTTTGGGAACTGAGGACACTAATTGTTGAAGCTCGAACACGATTTGCAAATCATTGTATTCTGTTTTTATTTATGTTTAACAACGTCCCAACTTCATTGGAATTGGGGTTGTATATACTATGCATGTGTAAGAATGACAATAACATTTTCTGAGACTTGTGTTTCTCAAGGTGAACAATCCCATCTAAATTCGCAAATCCAAACTCAGTGAAGTACAATACACTCAATATTAATCGGTTGAAGAATGTGTTTCTTTATATGATATTTCAATGTTTTGACAACCAAGCAAATTCAAGTATTAACCTTCTTCTTCTTCACCTTATTATTATTATTGTTAGTATTATTGTTGTGATTGTGGAAAACTGATAGTCCTACTTGAAGAACTGCAGTTGTTATATTAAACAAGTCTCTAACGGAGATGTTATTCAAGAAAGCAGTCGATATAGTTTCTATATCTCCAGTGTGAGAACGATAGATACATTTGTCAAGGCACACATATCATTATCTCCAAAGAAAGCAACTGTACACACATACCTACAAAACTGACAAGAACTGTGATAATGAATGTAGGCAAAATGTCTTGGGTGCTGAGGCCTTGTAGGTTAAACCCTTCTTGTTATCCCTGATGCCGACACTGGCGCTGAGGATCGAGCCAAGATTGATGAGCCATCTCATGGCGGCTGCAGTTACCTGCCACAGCTCAGAAAGGACAAAACCTCTGGGCCGGGCCAGAACTAACTTAATTCTTGTCGTCCGCCCCTTTGCAAGGTATGGGAAAAATGGCCCGGACAGAAGAGTTTGAGAGATGAGAGAAGTGGAATGTGAATGGAGCCCAATAGAGAAAAGGGCTGAAAGGAAAAGGAACTCGGTCAATGGGAAGGGGGCAGGAGAGGCTGAATGCACCACTGCGTTGTCTACAGTGTTGATATTTGCCTCAATGGTTTCTTCTAAAGTGAGCACTTTAAGCCGGCCCGACACACTAAATTTAGCCTTTGTGCACGGGGAGGCCCCTAGCTATCGTGATACAAGGTGAGGAGGCACTGGGGTCAGATGGAACCTGCTTGTCACCTCAATGGTCTCCTTTTTACCCCCCTGCATGGCCTCCATGGCCCGATCCGCCCATCGCAACCATTCACGCAATGCTCCAGTGGGAACGTTCGTGGACCCCGCGCTTTGGGACGACCCAATATAATGAGCCCTTCTGCATGGCTTGAATGTGGCACCATTGTTCTTTGCAGAGCCATTAAACCACCTCCTGGGCAAACAAGAGCGTCCCTCTTCCTTTATGAGGCCGAAGAAGGCAACAAAGAGAGGAGTCATTGAGACACAGAGGAGCCGCCCTTTGTTTGGTGTCCTTTTTGCTGCTCCTCAATGCCTGGGCTGGAAAGGGGAGGATACTGTTGGTCTTTAGCTCTGCTCATATCGCCACAATCCCTTGTTTGGCCAAAGTGGAGATGTGAACTTAATTGACTTGAGTGGTCCCAGTGCACCGCATAACCAATAACCTGGATGAGAGACAGAGAAGGTATTGTCCGTCCTCAAGTGTTTTTGCCCGTCCTGACCGAAGATGCTGAGAACCTGCAAGGAAAAGGTCGACAGCGGCTAATGAAAGCTGGGGGAATTTTAGATCGCCTGTGAACAGTTGTTGAAATAGCGTTGGCAGTGAACGGGAACTACAGTGGTACCTTGATTTACGAGTGCCCCAATTTATAGGTTTTTTGAATTATGAGTCATAACTTGGTCAATTTTTTTGCTTTGTGTTGTGTTGAGCTTCAGATACGCTGCTGCTCCAGTGAAGTGAAAACAAACGTGGGCGAGGAGAACCCACTCGCTGATGCACTTTCAGCCGATTAATGAACGGGACACAAACACAAATACAAAATTACAAAACTCGCAAGGAGTTGCTCTAGGCCACCACTCACGCCCAGTCACTCACACGCTAACTGACTAACCGGCCAACATGTTTCCAGCTCCCGACGTCACTCACTAGGCCACACCCCTTAAAAGCACACATCCAAAACACAACTACTATGTACTACAACTACTAATGGATGCACCACAATGAGGAGCATCATTCTTGGCTAGAATTAGAACAGACAGACTGCAACCCAATAATCCCATCCACCTTAACGGCTTGGTGGAAAGGTTTGGATGCTACAGGATCTCAATTAGCTCCCAGTATGATCTCCCCAATCTGGTACAATCCAGATTTTGAAATTAACAATATACCCCTTTATTTTAGCACATGGGAACAACGTGGAATTGACCACTTACAACAACTAGTTAACTATTTTTTTTTCACATGTCCTAAATATTTTTAGGACATGTGATGAACTGTTACAAGCATTCCTAATAACAGGCGTAAACTTTCTTCAATACAATACATTAAAAGCAGCAATAAAAAAAAAAAGAATACCAACACTCCAGAGCACCCTCGAACCGCCGGAGTTTGTTAAGCCAATAGTGAAGCTTCTCCCGCAAAGGAAAAAAAAAATCTCTCAAAAGTTTATAAATTAATTTCATGCACTAAATAAATGCACTTACCAATCACTAAATGGGAAGAAGACCTTTTGATGTTCGCTGACCGTAATTACTGGATACAGATTTGCAGCAATACGTTTAAAATGACAAAAAACACAAATTTACAACTGGTACAATATAAAGTGCTCCATAGCACAAACGTTACTCAATACACTATGCATAAAATGGGCTTCTCTCCATCTAATATATGCGCGCAATGCACCAAAAATTCCCGAGAGACCTATTTTCATGCTTTTGGTCTTTGGTTACGCAGAAACTCTCGTATATTTTGGACTGTGGGATTCCACTTTCCCCGGAATTCTGCATACTTGGCGACCCAAGCATAATTGAGCTCCCAAATAAATATTCACAATCATTACTCGTCACGTTAGCTACCGCTAAGAAAACCATTTTATTAAACTGGAAAAATAATTATTCATTTATGTACTTGTTTTGTTTGTTTTTTTCTCACACTTTAGACTGATTTGCATGATGAAAGGATATTTATTTCATCAGCATGAGGTTCTCTTCAAGTCCCTGTGTTTGCGGTCCGTCGTCTGTGGGGGCGGGACTTTCTTTACTCCTTCCCAATCTCGGGGGGTGTCAATGGATGGACCTCCCGGATGGCATCGGTGGTGGACTCGCCCATGTTCCACGGGTGCTGGTTGTTGAAATATGGTTGTTTGTTTGTATGTGCCCTGCGATTGGCTGCCAACTAGTTCAGGGTGTACCCCGCCTCCTGCCCGATGACAGCTGGGATAGGCTGCAGCACGCCCGCGACCCTAATGAGGAGAAGCGGCTCAGAAAATGAGCCGCTTCTCTAACCAGTCGCCCACCGTGCCGCCCAAAACAAAAGCTACTACATTATGCACAGTAATTAACCGATTTCTTTGTTCATTCCTTTTCCGTACTGCTTATTCTCACTTGGGTTGCGGGTGATTTATTTCTTTTCTCTTTTTTTATGTTTTGCAGTCCATTGTTCCCTCACCATATTGCAGATTTTTTGGCACATATAATTCACCATATCGCAGGAGTTTGAGTGTATGCTGTAATGTTTTGGGTGATGAAATAAACACTTCCTAAAAAAACATTAAAATTAAAAATAAACAAGAAAAAAATCATTAAAACATATCACAAGAAATAAAATGTACATAGTGTACAAAACTATTGTGTATTAATGTATCTTTAATAGTTTAATAAGAGTATAGAAAGTGTTTATAGGAATACGGTAGAGGTTAATAGGAGTGTGGGGAAGATTAATAATAGTCTGTGGTGATTCATACAGCTTCAAAATATGTATAAATATACCCCAAAATATGTAGGAGTTACTTTGCGGATTTCACCTATTGCGGGGATGGTCCAGAACATAACCCCCGCAATAAACGAGCGATTACTGTATTATGTGTTTGACAATACAGTGCCATTTTTCTTTTTTAAAAACAAGAAATTGTGGTGCTTTTTTGGTGGCTGGAACAAATAATTGGCAATTCAATTAATTTCAATGGGCAAATTCGATTTGATAAGGAAGTAAATTAAGTTACAACTCGGTCACGGATGTAATTAAACTTGTAAGTCAAGGTAGCGCATGAACAATTCAATAGATAAATAATAAATTTAATAATAAATTGCTTCGCTGCAAGAACACTGAAACCAGCTGACCAAATTCCATGAAAACCTTGTGGTTAACATCAATTGAGAGGGAATTAAAAACACATTGAGAGACGGTGACTAAAAGTTGTGTCTCGAGGCTGCAGCGCAACAAGTCTCATAATCCGCATCAAAACAGGCATCTGGAGAGGCGAGGCTGATTGATTGCGAGGTTAAGGAGAGGAGTCATCACTTTCCTAGGCGCTGCCAATGGCCGCCGCGTCATCCATCTTGTCGTCTAATCAAGTTATCATATCAACAAATCTCCCGCCGGGGCCCCAGCGGCTGACACTGCCTAGAAAGAAACTCTGAGGGGGATAACAAATTTTTGAGCAGCAGGACACAGAGAGAAAGGCGCTGGCCTGCCAGGCGCCAATGAAAGGTACCTGCGGCCTTCGGTCAAGCTCCCCTCTCGGAGTAACACTCACGCTGGGCACCATGCTGGGGGCGTTATTCGTTAAGGCTTCCAGTTATGTGGGCAACGCTATTCTGCTACCCGGTGGCCCCACGAGCCACCCGCTGAGACAAGCGCTGAAGAGAAAAGGTGGCAATCATTGAACGTGGAGACCTGTTAGAATATGCTGATGGGTTATAAAGTATACTGGCTGCAAAGTGTCATCGAAACGTCATCATTTCTTAAATGGTAATAGATTGTGCTACGTCACCAAAGAAAGAAAGGCAGCCCAAAGACAAGTGGAGCAACACATCAAATTCCAAGAGTCACACATGCTACGTTATATTCTAAAAGTACAATTTTATGGTAGTGGAGAATTCCCGCTCCCACGTCGGTGAGCAGTGCGCTGACAGCAAAACTCAGCAGGGGTCAGTGGGAGAAAGGGGGTTGCTGGCTTGGCCCAACAGTTGACCTGCCACTCCACCGCTACCTGCTGCTCGGCCACAAAGGAGCCCTTCGGCGAGGCGCGTCGGGAAGAAAAGCCAGCCGGAGAATGACGGAGCTTCGGCTCAACTGAGCGGTGGACCTTCGCCTATCCTCCATAACCACTCTGTCAATCCATGAATACTATTTGCGCCCCGGGAAGCCACTTTCCTTTTATCTCCCTAATAGCCCCCCTGTTCTCCCATCTTTGCATTGCACCCTCGCCACATTCACAGGAACCCTTCTTCTCTCTCCCCTCTTCTTTATAGGCCAAATGATGAGAGCGGCTCCCCAAGCATTGCAAATTGATTATGGCCCTAAATATTTATTACATGACAGCAGGAGGTCTGCGTGGCGGCGATGTGAAAGAGAGGGAAGCGTGCTAAGGAGAGGAATGCAGGCTCATCCTCATCATTATGATCACACACTTTGTAAGTGTCACAGGGATACACGCATACACGCACACACACACACAAACGCAAGCTAAAATGAGGACATGCTATGAAGATAACTCACTCTGGGCATTAGGAACGGAGATCTACTTGCATCACGGTGGCGTTAACAACCAATTTGGTCATTTTCATGCTCAGACTTCAGTGAGGATCACACATAATTACATTACACGTGGCTTACAAATACACCGTAGTTAGGGCATTTCAAGAGCTAAGAGATTGCGTGACCAACTAATGTGTAAAATTTACAAACAAATAGCTGAATGTTTGCGTTTGCTGTAAATAATTTCACATATTTTAATCATATCTTTAATTGCCACGTCATCTCTTTCATAGACTATAATGTAGTTATACTGTACTGCTGGCTCATAGAGACATAAACATCAATGTTTTTTGTTTTGTTTTGTTTTTTTACTGCAACTGTGTGTAGTGATGGTACAGGTTATGTCTATTTTGTCTGTGGGAAGTACACCTGGACCAAATCCAAAGCTCTAACAGCCTAGAAAATGTGCATTTGTAGGTCTCGGGCATTAACTTCTCTGCCTCCTTCATAAGAGTTCGGTTGTTGTTTTTTTTAAACTTTGAGGTACGTACTACTTACTAGTCAAAAAAAGCAAACAAACCCAAAAACAATCAATTCAATAATGCTGGTTGACTTCCATGTTGTTCTAAATTTGCTCCAGGCCCAAAAAATTGCAGTTATAAAACATGTATTAACGGTTCAGGTACTATTTTAACATCTTCACGTTCTTAACTGTCATACAGGTGTAAAGGGAACTTAACGATGGTATAATAAAACAAAATAAAATTCAAATAAGAATAACTTGAGAAGCACAGCTTCTGGTTGCGCCTCTCTGTTCTTGCTCCATCTGTTGCCTTCTTTACCTTGATAATTTGCTGAGGAAAGCAGATTCCTCACAGATCCCAGACGAGAGCGATGTAAAGTGACAAGATGGTGTTGGTGGTGGTGGCGGAGGGGGGACTTTCACCTAAAAGCTCCATCAAAGTTGGCGTGGGCCAGACCTGGCCCAAGATGCTCTTGTTGCTCTGCTAATAGCCCGCATCAGCAGAAAGACAAAGGCAACTTGTTAATTATTAGACTCAAAGACTGGCTGCAGTGAATGGGGACGTCTAGAAGTAGTCATTGTACACTGATAGAGAGGTTAGCCGTTAGTTGTGGTTCAGATGCAGTCCAAAGTCCAGCTATGGAATAATTAACCATAGACAGCCATTTATCTTGAACCGAAGACAAAGGTGCCTGACCCATCATTGATGGTAATGTCCACTCTGAGGACCATGATCCACAGCTGTGGGACTGTGCCCGACACAGGGAAGAAGGGACGTGGTAGTTTAACCACAATGCATCAATTTTACTGGGTACACTGATGGATGAGGAAAGTGAATGAATGTCAAATCAAGTAACACAGTTTGCTAACAATGCAGTTAGCAATGCAGTTTCTTCCTCTAAAAAAAAGGAAAAAATACCATCGGCAAAAAGTCACTCACTTAGTGGCAGTGGTTCACTCTCAAGAGTGGTTCACCGTCAAGAGCCCAATGAATGAATACTGTGTGAATGTAAGTGTAAATGCTTGTTTATTTGCTTTATATACAGTATGTGCCCTGGATTGACTATCGACCAAGACTTTCACCTAAGGTCAGCTCGGATAAGCTCCAGCTCCCCGCAACCGTAAACAGGATAAGCGGTGTTGAAAATGGAAGGATGGAATTGAATCCAAATGCATATTCAATGTGTCATTCTGCTGCAATAGAAATAAATCTACAGGGTCTACAGTGTAGACTATCCATCCATCCATCCATCCATTTTTCTATCCCAGCTATCATCGGGCAGGACTGGTTGCCAGCCAATCGCAGGGCACATACAAACAAACAACCGTTCGTACTCACATTCACACCTACGGGCAATTTACTTTTTCGGCCAAACCGGATGAAGCACTTCCTCCCAGTTCAGGTAACTGGCGGAGCCCTTTGGCTGGAGACTGGGACAAAGCACCCATAGGAACGTGAAACATCTGCAGTGCTTTCCACAAATGTCTTAAAGTTTTTTTCAAAATCATTTTTCATAATCTTTGATGTCCTTTTAATGGGTTTTCAAGAAAATTTAGGTTGGAAATGCCCAGGATGTTATTTTTAAGCTCTTCTAGTTGTTCTTTTACACTTGGCAAATGAGATGGCCGGATTTCTCATTAATATTCGGTATGTACAATAAATGAGCTTTGCTCTGACTGGATCTCTGTTATTTTTAATTTAAAGATGGAAAACAGCTTTGATTGGTCCTTGGCGATATCACGGCGTCTTGTGGCAGCCAATCGTTCATTGCATGTGGATCCTCTTTTCTTTCTATCATTGTGAAGAAAACTCACCAAGGGTTGGATTGTTGGCCAACGAACAGGGAACGTGAGCTGAAAGGGGGTAAAAATCAAAAGAGAGGGGCGTGGGGACGTAACCATAAGCCAAAATGCAGGATGCGGCTGGACACTATCACATTCACTTGAATATAACCGAGGCGCGATCTTCATCGCCTGCGCACATTTTGGCGACAGTGACAGCAAGCTTCGCTATTTCATTCAAAGTTACATTTTAAATTACAAATATAGTTAAGTATTGTTGTAAAACACAACAGATGTATACTTGTTTGAGTAAACATCAAACGAAACAAACTCTGCAAATGGGTTTTTCTTTTTCTTTGCGTTTTTGTGTCCCCAATGGCCAACACAGAAGTGTTCCAATCATGGCAAAGATGTGATGACGACGTTAGAATGGACATAACTGGGAAAGGGACTTTGTGGCTGCTCAGTACAATTATTTGAGTCCACAATAAAAGAAGAACAACAGAAAATATCCATCCATATTCAATAATGTTTGTCCTCGTTCGGGGACTGGGCTGGAACCTATCCCAGCTGACTTTTTGGTGAGAGGTGGGGTATACCCTGGAATGGTCACCAGTGATTGGTTGATTGCCCATACAGGCGATCAACCAATCACATTCACACCTATGCACATTTGAGAGTCTTCAATAAACCTAACATGCATGTGTTGGAAAGTGCAAGGAAACCAGAGTACCCAGAGAAATCCCTTGCAAGCATCGGGAGAACACGCACACAGGGGAGGCTGAAGCCGAAATCTGAACCACGAACCTCAGAACTGTAACTCAGACACACTAACCACGGGTCCATCATGCTGCCCTATGAAATATACAGTATGCTTCTGTTACGTCCGATGAGAAAAATTGGAGCTGCCTCCCAGAACAGAATGAAAGAATTTAAGGCGATACTGTCGTACTTTGACTTACGAGTTCTTCGAATGATGAACCATCTCAGTTTTATTTTGCTTTGAGAGCTAAAATTTGATTTATGAGGCAGCTTAAAATAAGCTGTCACTCGAGTGAAGTGAAAAAGATGGTGAGAGTAAGGTACGGCAATGCCCTGGCATTGGGCAAGGAGAGCCACAGTCTCCGATGCACTGTCAGCCGTTTTTTTTTGAACGGGACAAAAACTTAGACACACTAATACAAAATGAGAACACTCGCAAGGAGCTGCTGTTGGTAACAACTCCCGCGACCAAACTCCACCTCCTGACGCCACTCACTCGGCCACACCCTATAAAGGCACGTCCCAAAAACAAATACTACAGTAAATACAGTAATTATACTTAAGAAAACCAGTTAATTTCTTTGCATTCTCTTTTATTGTGTTTTATACAATACAGTGCTATTCTTTATTTAAAAAAAAATACATAACAAAAAAAAAAGATTTTTTTTAAGGGCTGGAACTGATTAACAGCATTTCAATTCTTTTCAATGGGGATTTTTTTTATTTTTATATACCACTAAACTGTATTAGTAAATACAATATGGACGGATGGCATCAGCCTATAACACAAAGGGTTTGCGGAGGTGGTGAAAGTCTAGAGGAGGCAGTTACAAGGGGATGCAGCAAGGGGGGTAAGAGGGTAGGTGGGGGTTCGGGGGGGGGGGCAGTGTTGTTATGTGGCAGACCCCTGGCACACACGCCACCTCCACTTTCCACGCCACTCACTCCCAAGGCTGGGCTCCCCCGACGCCGCTGCCCTCCTCCCTGTGCCGCTTTGTGTGCCCGCATAATCTCCCGGCAAAGGAGGCGACGCAGGTGGTCCCATCACCCCCACCCTCCTCCCACGAATCCCATCATCTTTCTTTTCTTTCTCTGCCTGCAACCTCTCTCTCCTCAACACAAAAAGACACCTCCCTGGCAGAGATAAACCTATTTTAGGGATGCTGGAGGGGGAACCTTAAACCCACAAACCCTTTACCTCTTGCCTCATCTTTCCTCGTCTCCACCATCCTCTCTTGGGGAGAGATGTGCTGGCTTTCTCACATCATCATTGTCTGTGTGTGTGTGTATTTGAGGGGGTTCTAGCGCTTTAGTTCTCCAGTAAACCCTATCCAACCAATCCTCAGGGGGCACTGGCGATCAAGGGTGACATTAAGGGACAATTTAAATGCTGGTAATGTTGTTAACCCCAGAAAATGGGAGATGCAAGATTCTTCCAAGCAGGTGAAACCAGGTTAGAATATACTATGCAAGTACTGTAACCTTAAACAGCCTTCGGAAATCTTTCCCTATTCTATTCCTAAAATTAAAAAGTTGGTTTTGGTGGGCTATCATTAAACCTCGACAGGGCACTCATTGGTTGACAGGCAGACATTTCAAATATAATGTCATGGGCAGACAAGTTTATATTTTTAAAATTCATTTTAACTATACAAGCAGACATTATTTTCCTCAGAAACATGAAGTCGACGCACTTGATTTGCTTCCGCGGGCCACATGAATTGATGCGGCAGAATAGATGTGGGCCCCGGCCGGGCCTTAGTTTGACACCTGTGGTTTCGGTGAACATTTTGTTGTGTAAATATACGTTTAATTTTCTTTTGTTTTATGTGTTAATTTTACAGCAAGCAGTCTGTTATACGACAGTCTCCATCCCATCTCTTGACAGCGAGCGTGGGAATAGGCACTAAGGAATACTGCACTTTTAAAGTCCAGTTTAAGTATGTTTTAATACATTTAAATATATCGCTATATCACGGGTGGGTCAGTAACATATATATAGCGTATATAGTTTTTCATTGAATGTATCCAGGATAAAGTTGCAATTAAAAAGTTGACAGTGAAAAACTTTGAATTGTATGTGCTTCTGTCAGGAATACAACGATGCCAACCTTATCACTCAATGGGAACAAACTAAAACACTGTAATTCCATTATGCCGCCCCCCTCCGCGACAAAGAAATTATTTGGGGAAAATTGCCGCGTAGGGCGGCATGGTGACAGACTAGTTAGCACATCTGCCTCACAGTTCTGAGGACCGGGGTTCAAATCCCGGCCCCGCCTGTGTGGAGTTTGCATCTTCTCCCTTTGCCTGGGTGGGTTTTCTCCAGGGACTCCGGTTTCCTCCCACATCCCAAAAACATGCATGGGAGGTTAATTGCCCTCTAAATTGCCCGTAGTTGTGAATGTGAGTGTGAATGGTTGTTTGTTTCTATGTGCCCTGCGATTGTCTGGCGACCAGTTCAGGGTGTACCCCGCCTTTCGCCTGTTGATGGCTGGGATGGGCTCCAGCGTGCCCGCGACCCTGGTGAGGATGAGCGGAACAGAAGATGAATGAATGAAAGAATGAAATTGCCGGGTATTCCCCCCAAGCCCTTGGCATCAAAGATGTGGACGTGAGGCCAGGGCAAAATGGAAGTCATTATGACTAATTAGCCGCTGCCCTTTAAAGCATCAGGACCTGCCTGCTGCCGGGGGTCTCGGTATGTCTCAGTGAATTGCCACTGACAGCTGTAATGCTGAAGCGGGGAGATGGAAGCTGGTAGAGAGGTGGTGTATGGTGGTAGTGGGGGCTGATGAGGTGGAGGTGAATTTTAAATCAACTGGAAAGTGTGTGTCCACTTTCTTTTAAAGAATGCTTCCTGAAAATAATGGAGGACGAGAGTCAGGGGAATAAATTGGAAGGTGGGGGTCCTCGGAAGATGGGAGTGATGGGGGCTGCACGTCATGAAAGGGGTTCTGTCTTTTACCGCCACATGGGCATTCTTCAAGCTCGCCCAAGTAGAACCCTGACACACACGCACACACACACGAACGCGCACAAACGTACACTCACACAAACGCTGTTGAATAACCTTCACGCATACGTGCGTACGGCTCACATCAGCAGCATCATCAAACATCTGAATGCCTGCTTACTGCCTGATTTGCTAACCTCATCTCCCCCTCACTCGTCTGTCATCACGCTCCTATGGTTACGACATACCTACACCACAGACGCATGCATGCGCACACACACACACACACACACACACACACACACACACACACACACACAAAGAGATGAAAACAGATAAGGATATGACACACACGCTCAGGTTAACACTGTATGACCCCAGCAGGCTAGTCTGCCTCAATCCGTGCACGTATTGTGATGGAATCATCTACATTCACTTTCTCTTACCATCGCACCATTGTTCAGTGTCTCACTGTTGTTTTCTGTCTGCAGCCCATAGTGACGCACTGAAGCAACATTTCCAGTAAACTTCATTAACAAAATTGGCGTGTGTCACCGTGATGACGCAGCAAGAACTAAACGAATTTCCACGAAAACAAAAGTCAAGAAAGAAACCATCAAAGGAGGGCGTCTGGGCATTGATGTTGTCAAATCCTATCAACAACCTGCTTTTCTCTCTTTTTTTTTTTCACTCATAGCTAAAGCCGCGAGCAGTCCGAATGACTTTGACAACTCAGTTTTCTTTATAAATGTTATCCAAAATGAATAAATCCTCCAGTGCATATGATCCAGAGTCACCGTCCATCCCTCCGCTTTTGGGGAGGCAACACGACCATTCAGCCAGTGGCATTGGTCCATTTAGCCATGTTGTCACCATTTACCCACTTTACACAAAAAACGGCCTCTCCCTCCCAGCATTAAAAATGTAATCCTGCAAAATAATAAAACATTTGAATGAATGAACCTGTAATCTGGTTTCTTTTTTTTTCAGTAACTAACTACAGTAATGCCAGTAGATGTACCCCCTAGGGGTACGCATACTCCTGGTTGGGAAACACTGGCATAGAGCGAGGGCCAAGAAGATATGCATGGATAGGTTGCTGTAAAAGAACCTGAGAGCCCTGATTTCAACCCAACAGAACACCTTTAAGATGAAAGATTGTGATCTAGCCAGAAAAGTGGAACCTATTACAGCAGCAAAAATGGGACAAAATCCATTTTTTTCTCTTCATGCTGGTTTAACGCCTGGATGTTATTATACTTTTGTCAATACAGGGGGTCCTCGGTAAACAACAGTTCTGTTTCTACGGCAGCAATGTAACCCAAACTTGTATGTGCAGTAAATCGGAATGTGACTTGCTTAATCACTAACCGATGCAAACGCAGTCATAAAGTTCAAATTGCAGTAAACAATTGTATTAAAAACACTTCTAGCCCATAAATATGAAACAATCCAATGAAAAAGAGTAAGAATGCATTGTTTAATACCTGGACAGATGGTTAACGTATCAAATCGGTCAAAGTTAGGTGGTACTGCCTGGCACACAACCCCTGTGTTATCCTGTCCCGTCCTCTCTCATTTGTTACTTGTTGTGTCCCTTCTGCACAGTTCACATGTACTGTGATAAAATCCAACACCTATGTAACAATTAGTGTTGTCACGTGTGCTGTTACTACACTGTTATTGTTTTCTGTTGGTTGTTGCTCAGCTTATCCCAGCTGACTTAGGCCAAAAGGTGGACTGTCATTAAATAGATCTTTTTACAACGTAAAAAACAGATCTCCTACCAGTTTGGTCTTCCCAGACAAATAATTCCTGCGTGCTTGATTTGCTGGGCTAGAGTCTGACTTGGGGAGGGGATGGAGGTTGGGCATCTTTTCCCACATCTTGCAGATAAAGAGAGCAAACAAACCTCTGGTCTTTATCACTGAAATCTAAAACCCTCTGTCTGATTTCACGTCTGGGAGTGGGTGTGAGGCAATGGAGGGACGAACCAAAGACCACCTGTTCTCGTTTTCTACTTGTGCTCGCTTTTGTATTGACTGTCTTTCAAACCATTACGGGCCGGGAGCGAAACCTTACGTTGTCTAATTTCACCCTTGCTCCCCCATACACTCTGTGAGCCTACACATTCCTCTTTCACAGGGCCACCTATGTCTCTGTCTTCATGTGAGGGAAATTAAAGCGTTATCATTAAGGTCATAGCGGTCTTAGAGTTGCACAACGTTCCGTTGCATCTGAATGATATTGAGTGAGTATTTTTCTGGAAACAAAAGCAGAGTTTCACGAGGGGGTCTGCATTTAAATGATCTGGCTCATCCAGACAGTTAGTGATTTTAACAAGAGACAGTGAAAGAGACTCCTTATACATATAGATGCCACCAACCGGCTATAAAAAGTCTTCTCCTTTATGGGGTAACATGGTTCCGTTTTATTACTCTGTGGTGCTAAGGCAACGAGGGAGCGAGGACGCATCTTTTGTTGGCGGCACGGCTGCAGCAGACAATGATGGAGGCATGAGGGGAACACGAATGCCCTTACAGTAGAAGCCCTCGGAAGTCGAGGTTGAGTGTGCGTCTGTCCGACGCTTTGTCCTTGAGTCAGTGTGTGTCCATTTTGGTGACAGATAGGACTGTGGGAAAAGTGCCCTTACAAATGGCGCCTATTGTCTCGCCTCCATTTATTTGCGGTGTGGCTCATTCCGCTGATAGGTGATGGAGAGAAGCGTAGATGAAACAAATTCAATTCTCTGCAGCATTGTGACTCGCCGACATGAATCACTTCTGATTAGCCTCAAGCGGGCATGGCCGAGCCGTCAATAAAGCTGCACGGTCACACACAAGCGAAACCGGCACCAGCCCCAGCTTTGGCCACTCGGGTCTCACGACAAGAGGCGTTCATACACCTCTGCCAGGGTTTCGCCGCCATCACGTAGGCAGCCAGGATTTCTGACTACCATTAAAACAGGGAGCGAAACACTCCCGGTATCCGAGGGCTCTCCATAAAATATTTTAATCAAATCGGGCCCCTGGGGGCTCCTCAAAGGGAGCTTTAACACAAATTGAATATCACTGATGCCTTCAGAGGAGGGGTCATTGTAAAAGAGGGAGGCCCTAACCCTGTTAGTCACACAGGTTGCCACTCAATGACGCTGCATATTTCCAGTCACTGTCAATTACTCTGACGTCGTGTGTGGAGGGTCAGGCACAGGCACGGCTTCGGGGGGCCGAGTAAGACCGTTCTACAACTGCTAGTGTGTAAACAAAGATGCCACACGCTCATCATAATCAATAATCTGGATGACTGAAAGACACACAGTTTAATGTCCATTTATACAAAATTGTTTTCACTGCAAACTGTTGCAAATAGCATAATTTTGGTGTTCTGGAAAGTTTTAGAAAGCAAAAGTGTTACAGTTTACATCCAGACATTTAAAGCGGTAGTCTGTAAACGCAGGGCACATGCAGATGCAGTTGAAACGTTTTGAAACATGGATGTGTGCGTCACAGTCAAAACAGCATTGTGTACATTTAGTGTTCCCCCACTATATTGCGGTTCATTGTTCTCTCCCCAGCTATATCCTGGATTTTTATGCAACTGGTATTAATGTGCGGCACGGTGGATGACTGGTTAGAGCGTCAGCCTCACAGTTCTGAGGACCCGGGTTCAATCCCCGGCCCCGCCTGTGTGGAGTTTGCATGTTCTCCCCGTGCCTGCGTGGGTTTTCTCCGGGCACTCCGGTTTCCTCCCACATTCCCAAAAACATGCATTAATTGGAGACTCTAAATTGCCCGTAGGTGTGACTGTGAGTGCGAATGGTTGTTTGTTTGTATGTGCCCTGCGATTGGCTGGCAACCAGTTCAGGGTGTACCCCGCCTCCTGCCCGATGACAGCTGGGATAGGCTCCAGCACGCCTGCGACCCGAGTGAGGAGAAGCGGCTCAGAAAATGGATGGATGGATGGATGGATGGATGGTATTAATGTGTTTTTTACAGTATACAGGCAAGTCTGAATTTAGAGTTGTGCACTTTCAATGTAGTGGCACGCTATGCTCCAACATGTAGCACTGACGTTTACTGGAAGTGATGCAGTCTAATTAAGAGCAAGAATTAGAGGCAGAGAAGGTCCCCAAATAAGATGCAGTAAGTGTCATTTTTCCCACAGAGCAGAGAATGTCTGTAAGTATTGTTGTATGCCATATCTTTATGTGTACCATTAATGTTATAATGTAATGTTTGAAGGTTTATAATCCACGAATATCTATATGCTAATTTATGTTAGCCCATCTAAAGCGATACGCATTATATGTTAGCATTAAGCTAATAGACAACAACAGGCATTAGGTTTTTAAGTGTGTTTTAATACATGTAATATTTTTTTAACCATATTTTTGCATTGGTTTTATGCAGCATAAAAAAACAATGTCATACAAAGCGACAGTTGAACAAATAAATAATAAACAATAATATACAAATAAACCCCACCCACCAAACCCTTGCTGGTACACTTCCTCGGCAAATGAAAGAAGATGATAATGAGACCGACAAGGCAACCATCGCATATAGAAAAGAAAAATGTGTGTATGTAAAAATGTTTTTTGTAGTCTTTATCTGAGAGATTTTCACCTCACGGTAAACGGGGGTTCACTCACTGCATATCACTATTGCATTCACACTGACAGTCAGACTAATTAGCAAAGTCCTCATTCACCAATCACGTAAAGAGCATTAACTGCTATTTGACATTAAATGTGGTTTAGTGCTAGAGGTTAAGCAGTTGGTGCGCATGTGTGTATTACATTAGTATTATAGGGGTCCACAGTTTATTAGAGTTCCGATCTTAGCGTAACCTCAATTTGCACATAAATCTCAACGCATCCTAGTCTGTCACTACCTTATGCTAATGCACTGCTGTCATTAAGTCATAATTACAGTAATATTCATGTAAAAACATACGGTCATTAATATAAATTAAACAGTAGCTACTGTTTGTATGTTGGTAAACGAGTGTCCTTTCTTGTGCCTCACGTTTTTAATCCAAATATTTATTATTATATTAGTAATTATGACTGGGTTAGTGATGGACAACGGTGGATTCCAACTTCCCGTAGGAACGAAATTCTGTCGAAACTTACGATTCCCTGAAGTTTATTAGAATAATGGTGGTCTGTATCATGTTGTTATAATTACACACCTACCTTGAGTAGAAAAATGTCCAAAGTGAGTAATAGATTTTAAATGGTTAATTTCCCAGTCACGTGACGATCACCGTGTCATCATGAAGCAACCCGAACAACGGCGGACATAAGAAATCGATATGCTGAGGTCGAATTTTGATTTAGAGATGGAAGAAAACATTCCATTGTTACAAAAAAAAATAAAAAAATAAAAATTAAAAATCAATAAAAAGTGAAATAATCGACCACACAGGAGAGAACTGATCTTCTGCGTTCTCTGCCCACACTTGCTGGCTTGATTTAAGCCTTGGAGCTAATTTTATTGGACCCATATCTCAGGAAAACAAGACGCTAGCCTCTTGGCTTGCAGCACAAAATGCACAAACACGCGTTTCTGATGCAAACTGGAGCTGTAATAAGAGGGTTTTGTGAGAGTGTTTGGGAACACAGACCGCAAAGGTGAGGCAACAGAGAGTCATGAGGTGGGAGGCATAAAACAGAAACAGGATGGTGCAAAGCCACACTTGAGCTTTTGGTGAATGCTAAATGACATGGACAGAGTACATTGTATAGTTTGCAGCTTGCTTTTTTTGTACACAGTGGTCGTATCTCTGCGACCAGCTCCACTGTGGCTCTAACACCTTAAAGAGGATTAAGCGCAGGTCTACGCCACATTTGAAGCTGCTTTTGCTCGGATGGACCCGAGGGAGGTGCAATAATTCCATTTGGAGTCTCTGAACACCCGAGTGATGCAACAAATGTCGGCTGTGAACCACAAAGCGAGAAAAGTAAAGCCAAAAAGTAAAACAAAAGATGCACACGACCGGGAGGATTTTGGAATGAAACTGTCGATTGGGGTACAATGGCACTATTTAGATGTCTTTCAAAACAACATTTACCATCGAGAAAAGGTATATTTTAAATAATGTGTTCCAGAGCCCACAGTTTTGCCACCATCAAACCTTGATTTAATGTCTGGGCAATGTTTTAAGAACCATTTTAACATGAACATTTTACCATTACACGTTTAAGCAGAAGTAACAGTAGTTATTATTCTTATTCTTATTCATGAATGCATTCATGAATTTGAATTTCTTTCAGTGGAACCTATTCTTAACTATTTACTGAAAAACTAAACTATTTGCATATGTCATGAGCTGTGCCCTGCAGTTCCGTTGTTGGAGCATGGGCGGCGCTTTACGCCCCTCTCGCCCTCTCTCTCTCTCTCTCTTCCCAGTAATCAGCACCACCTCGGCCGCGCACCTTTTGTCAATCAGCCTTCATCATCGCCTGCATTTAAGCATGCCAGATCCAAGACTCCACTGCCAGAGTATTAACATTCACTCGTGGTACACCGGCTCGCAATTTACACATAAGCGACGCCAGTCCTCGCAATATTTCTGACCTCCGTGTTCTCCCTTGTCCTCAGTGCTCCTTCCGTGTTCCCCGCCTTGCTGACCTCTTCCGCCACACCACCGAGCCATCCACCTGCTCACGCCACCGCCTCCCACACGCTCCCTGTCTCGACGACCCACCAGTACGCCTCTAGGATCCACCTCCGAATCTCTTCTCAACTACAATTATACCGATCTAAAATTGACCCTACCTGGATCAAAAAAAATTCAGGGCCAGCCGAGGTGCACTCCGAGGTTATCGTAACGCACCGGTCCCGTCCTGGATCGATTTTCTTTCGAAGTTTTTATTTTTTCCCCCCCACTTTCCGTCCACTGTCCAGACCGAACGATTGACACTGATAACCTGCCAACGGAGGGCCCCCGCCAGCCGGTCTTGTGCTGGTGTTCGGGGGGACGCCTCCTCCGGTCCGGCTTCGGCCCAGTGAGCACTGAGTCTCTCCAGCCTGCTTCCGCTGCGCTGCGCTTACGCTCAACAGAAAAACTTAAAAATCTGTGATCGGCAGCTTTACTTTTCAATGTGGCTTTATGAGTCGCAAAATGCAAATTTTGGCTCTGCAAATCTGCTTATTACAAGCTTTGCAACTAATGCCTCTAATTTAATTGTAATTATTATTTTACAACTGGGCCCAGTGCGACAAGAATAGAGACTGTGGAGAGAGGAAGGGTGAATCACAGCATATTGCTAGCCAGCAAACCATGGCATGTCTTGGTATGTATCCAGCTAATAGCAAAAAAAAAATGTAAAGCAAAAATGTAGAGCAAAATATCCCGTACAAACCAATAGGGTGTCGGAATGGCATATGTTTATACTTCTCATCCAAGCACAATCCATAGCACTCTATCCTGGCGAGATTTATCCCAATAGGTTATTTTTTTTGTATGTGTTTTTGACAAACCGGAATGAACATCTTCCAAAATTGAATAGAACTTTTTTAAAGTGAAAGGAGTGGAAAGTACAAATATTTGCTTGAATCCATAAACTCATCATCTTGATTCAGATACTTCCCTTCCTATCCTGTTTGTGTCTGTGTGTGTGTGTGTGTGTGTGTGTGTGCATGCGTGTTTGTGTGTGTGGGTGGTCGACGTAACACTTTAAACACCACCATTGTGAATTTTACAAGTCAGTTGCTGATTTACTGACATCGCTGGCTACTTTCCAGCTCATTTCCAAAAGATGAATGCTAAACATCAAATCCTTCTGATGTAGTCAAGAGTCCAACAAAAAAAACTGCTTACCCTTTCCCTTCATCTCTGAGGGGCCCATGGAGGAAAATAGAAGCGTCCACGCGAGAGCAGGCCTCGTAGATCATACAGCCAAACGCGCTAAGTTGAATGTGTAGCTCCCCTAGGCCATGATAATTGATCTCAGCCCTGCGTGTATGTGCAAACAAACACCAAACACAGTGAAAAAAAATTACTGTCAAGCCAGCCAAGCGAGCACACGTGACCTCTGCAGACCAAACACACTTGTGCATGGGTCCACATGCACCACACACACACACACACACACACACACCAGAAAAATAGCATTCATCCATCCATTCATTTTCTTTACCGCTTATCCTCACTAGGGTCGCGGGCGTGCTGGAGCCTATCCCAGCTATCTTCGGGGGAGAGGCGGGGTACACCCTGAACTGGTCGCCAGCCATTCGCAGGGCACATAGAAACAAACAACCATTCTTACTCACATTCACACCTATGGGCAATTGAGAGTCTTCAATTAAGCTACCATGCATGTTTTCGGGATGGGGAAGGAAACCGGAGTACCCGGTGAACATGCGAACTCCACACAGGCGAGGCCGGATTTGAACCCAGGTGGGAAAAATAGCAGAACTTCAAAATTCAAAAGTTCAATATGTTAGATGCTCGAGATGAGGCAACACTGTGGAAAGTCGACAGCTAACGTTAGCTGCTGTACAATACAATACTATATACTATGCTACGCACGTACCAAAGTTAGTGTGTTATTGTTTTACAGTGGTTAACTTCCTTGCGACAGAAGGTTAACAAATTAGATTGGTGAGACACATCTGCAACGCAGTTCACCTAACAAAAATGTCAAAATGTCACTTAAAAAGTGCTGTTAACAAACGTTTTACGATGGTGATGTTTGAACCTGGAATTATTTCCATTTCCCTTACTTCCATTGAGAAGATTCAGAATTTACAATCAGCATGGGATCAATTCCAGATAAGTGACTGTAAGTAAATATTTATACTGGGGGTTCTCACGGAGTGCAGCTCTTACAGCTGCGACGTAACTTAACTTTTACTGAAGTCGCAATGCAAGAATCACTAAGACATACAAATGCATTAGTAATGCCCTAGAAAAACACGTTTGGAATATGTACTGAATATGTACATCCATCCATTCATCCGTTTTCTGAGCCGCACCTCCTCACTAGGGTCGCGGGCGTGCAGGAGCCTATCCCAGCCCTCATCGGGCAGGAGGCGGGGTACACCCTGAACTGGTTGCCAGCCAATCGCAGGGCACATAGAAACAAACAACCATTCACACTCACATTCACACCTACGGGCAACTTAGAGTTGTCAATTAACCTCCCTATGTGGGAGGAAACCAGAGTGCCCGGAGAAAACATGAACATGCAAACTCCGCAGAGGCGGGGCCGGGGATTGAACGACGGTCGTCAGAACTGTGAGGCAGACGCTCTAACCAGTCAACCACCATATCACCGTATATTAACCAATCAAATGAAAAACAATAAGTACGATGGTAACTGAGCTTGACTTGTGCCACGTTACCACATATTTATATGCTGCTTCACAAATCAGTTCATTGCACGCCAAACTAAAGATTTATTATTCATTATCCTTGTTCTGAGTTTCCCGTTGTGTCAGGTTTGATTTGTTAATTATACGTTTTCCAAAAATGTCAGCAATTGTCTACATCGGTGCCTCATGTTGATATGGCATGTGATTTTATTTTGTTGTAATGCTATAGGTCACCCTAGTTTCATTTTGATCATTTTCCTTGGGTTGACGCCAGAGGTGGGTCGAGTAGCCAAATATTGTACTCAAGTAAGAGTACTGTTACTTTAGAATAGTATGACTCAAGTAAAAAGTAGTCATCCAAATATTTACTTGGGTAAGAGTAAAAAAGTACTCAATGAAAAAAAATGAGTAACTTGTGAGTAACTTCTGATTTTGTTATTTTTTTTAAATCAGAGCATGAACATCAAATTAAAAAAAAAAAGAAGAATCTATGGTAGTTGACGCACACCTGCCACCATTTCATTGTTCAACTTCCCAAAATCCAACAACACATACATTGAGCCCTACAGAAACATTATATGCTTTATTCACATAAACGACTTGATGAAGAAGCTGTTTGCTGATCGGACTTAGCGATTGCGATTGCGATTGCGTGTGCGTGTGCGTGTGCGTGTGCGGCACCACAGAGGTAGTGCTAATGCTGCTATAGCCACTGCCAAAACAACAATAGAAACATCTGCAACTTACCGCAAGCTGTTTTCTCAAGTTTGATGTGGGCTGAAATATCCAAGTTTGGGTCGTCACAATTTAAGAGCTGCATGATAAAGCTGTTGATTTTTGGAGTATGTAAAATAAACACTCTTTTTTTTTTTTTTTTTTTTAAATGAGCCATTTTGATTGGCTCGCGAAGGCTATGTGCGTGATCATGTGACTACCTTGTGTCGTCTGATTGGTGAATTGGAGTCAAGTGACATGAGTGATCCCGCTTGATTGGCGCAACGGGTACCCTATGCGGAAGTCGTAGATGGCGTCTAAATATAGAGGCAGACACGCAAGAATGAATAAATAAAAGTAGCGAACGACATGCCGAGCATTGTAACGGAGTAAAAGTATCGATCCTTCTTCATATAAATACTCAAGGAAAAGTAAAAAGTAAGGTGCATTTTAAGTCCTCTGACAAGTACATCCATCCATCCATTTTCTGAGCCGCTTCTCCTCACTCGGGTCACGGGCGTGCTGGAGCCTGTCCCAGCTGTCATCGGGCAGGAGGCGGGGTACACCCTGAACTGGTTGCCAGCCAATCGCAGGGCACATACAAACAAACAACCATTCGCACTCACATTCACACCTACGGGCAATTTAGATTTGTCAATTTGTCAATTAACCAACCATGCCTGTTTTGGGGATGTGGGAGGAAACCGGAGTGCCCGGAGAAAACCCACGCAGGCACGGGGGAGAACATGCAAACTCCACACAGGCGGGGCCGGGGATTGAACCCCGGACCTCAGAATTGTGAGGCAGATGCTCTAACCAGTTGTCCACCGTTGCACCCTGACAAGGCTAGTTTATGGAAAATGTTACTTGAGTAAATGTAACGGAGTAAATGTAGCGCTGGATTGGGGAGAAGAGACCTTCAAAAAGATGAAAGAGAGCCTGCTTCACAAGCGAACGCTTTGTGCCATTAAAACCCGCCTAACTGTTTGGACTCTAGTATGGTGAGAACTTATTTGCCTGGTTTATTTCTTTCTTGTGAATGTCTCGGAGGGGAGGTGTAGAAGGGACCCTCCCACTCAATTGGCCATAGGTTTCAGGCTAAGTGGAGGACAGGTCATACAAAGGCGTTGTGTGATGGGATCATCACTGTCTCCGCTCAGAGTTGGGGGTTGTGCCAACTTGGTAAATGACAGCTTGGTATGGTTGCCATGTCCTGCTCAAGTTGGCATGCCTCCATCAACATGTTTATGTACCGAGAACCTGGGGGGGTGCATTTTACAGACTTCTTGTTTAGGCGGCTGACTATAAAGACACAATCTGTGGATGTCACATGACCACCTACGTCTAAGTACTTGTATGCGAGGGGCTGTGCTGGTGAGAAAAACAGCGGATTTACATAGCAGTGTGCGACTTCAAATGAGGTGGCTGACATTTGAATGGGCTTCTGGTGGTGGGAGCCTCTGCTGGGGTTTTTGTCGCCTCGCAGGGTGAGCCAAGGAAAATGGGCATGCCGACTTGTGGGATTGGAGTATAGACAGCTTGCCCTGTTTACTGGCTCAACAAGTTACCATAGGAGCATTGCACAAACTGTGTGTGTGTGTTTGTGCGACAGAGTGTGAGACAAAGGAAGAGTGTGTGAGACGGAGTAGTGGGAAAAAGACGCATATGGGCAATGAGTCTTTGGGACTGCTGCGAAAAGAGGAAGGACAGCGTATTCTTAGCATCATTAACTTTTTTTTATGGATGCAAGCATTTGTCTGAAATGCACATTACACTACACTTGTAATGTAAATCATGATCAATCCATTGAGCTTGACAATTTTGGACATTGTTGTGGGAACAGTTGGAGAAAGGCCTTTCCGTTCCAGCACGGCAGTGTCTAAGTCCGCATAGCAAAGGCCGGTCAAGGTACAACTGGATGAGGGAGGTGTGGAGCAATGTGGGAATACTACCCTCAAACCCTTCACACACCTTGGGGATGAACTCGGGCAAAGATTGTAAGACAGCAGGCCCTCTCACCCAACAAATACACACAAATGCTGAACTCCAGAAACGCTGCAGAAAGTCTTTCCACAAGACCTATAAACGTAATTGTCCATAATTTTGAAAAACTAAAACCTACATACTGCATACTTTAAAAGGGGATGACTACATAATAAAGGGGCAGACGTGGTGGCGGTGTGGTTAAGGTTGTGGTATGTGGCTGGGCCCCAGGTTCAAGTCCATTGATTTGCAGAGGCATACGATACAGGGACTGGTGCATACTTTCTTCACGACTACCATGGGTTATATCAATCACTTTTATATAGTGCTTACTGTATGTATTAGGGATGCGAACACCCTGCACTGGTCTCCAGCCAATTGCAAGGCACATAAGACAAACAAACAACCACACTCATATTAAACACCTCTATAGGCACCTAAGACTCTAGTCAGAATGCGGGAGGAAGCATAAGAAAATACACAAAAGCACGAGGATCTCCTCGTACAAACGGCTGAATCCAATATCCGAATCCAGAACCTCAGAATTGTGAGGCGTATGTGCTAACCATTAGGGTGCCGTGCGGGCAGTATGGGTTATAATGAAAACTAATAGATTTCAGAACCACAGCTCTAAAGAACCCAACTTTGTGAGAGAATTTAACCTCTAATAACCTGTTGCTGAGTCTGCAACTTTGAGACAAAGTTTGGCCCATTTGATTAAGGTCACCAAATAAAATGTCACTGACTAAAGCCGAGGTAAGCTGATTAAAAAAAAAAAAAAAAAGACCCATAAGTATTCCTGGACAGCTGGGGCTAAACATCATAGCACATCCAAGCATAACAGTGTCAACATCACTAAGAATAAATGTTAGTCTAGCACACAAGGAGGTGAAGGGGAAAAGCCTTTGCTCCTGAGAAGGAACACCTGCGTGAGTGACTGAGTGTTTGCTTTGGGGAGAGAGGGAGGAAGGCTTGCAAGTGACCGTGTAAGTGTGCACGCGGGGTCAGACGTGACGCTAATGTAAACTCGACTCACGGTCCTAACTTTCCACTGCATTACAGACGTGGGCCGGGATTGAAAGCGTATACGCACGCTCATCCACGTCCGCCCACGCAGCTCCGGTTCCTCTCTCCCTGTTCTCTCAGCTTTTCGTGCCGGCCGGCTGGCCGACGAGCCGTGCTGCCGGCCTCGGTGGCGCTCGCCCTCCCTTTGAGTCTATTCTGGGCTCAGGGCCCGGCGCGGAGGCAGCCAGTCAGTCAGGCGGTGCGGTGGACGGCAGAGGGGTTGATGCGTGTGTCAGAGAGGCGCTCTCCCACATTCCCCTGGCGGCTGGCAGCAGGCCGGGCCTTGCGGAGGGGGGTTCGCCTCTTTCTCACGACCTCTCAGGTTCCTGCGCTCATCTGGGAGCTATTCATTTCCTGCCAGAAAACAGCCTTCCTCTGCAACTGCACGAGGTGGGAGGGAGAGGGGGGCTTGTCTTCGAAATGAGTCCAGGGCTTGGTACAGCAAGCCCTGGACTTAAATCATAAAGCTCTCGCTTGTCTGGGCCGCAATCAAAGACAGCCCCAATGACGGGCCAACGGAGCGAGGGAGCCAAGCCATCATTTGGGGGGAGAGAGAGAGAGAGAGAGAGAGAGAGAGAGAGAGAGAGAGAAAGAGGACCATATGGTAGCACTTAGCAGCCAAAGAGGAAGTAGAGGAGTTTTCTTCCCCTCTCCCTTCGCTCCCTTGCACGCACGCGGAGTGTGGGAAAAGTTAATGGACACGCATGGCGGCTAACCCCCCGGTCGTGTTGTGACATGTGTGCGGTCAGTGCGGCAGCTCGGCCACCGCGCTGGGTAATTGGAGAGGCTCGTAAAGCTGTTCTGCCGAGGGGAAGGAATCATGAAGATGTTGGGAGAGGCGGGTGGGAGGGTTCAGCAGCTGGGTGTTGTCCGGGTCACACCACGTGCCTCCCAGACGTCCTGTTTCCAGCTGTGACCCCAAGGCTCATGGGGCAGGAAGCCCGACGCTGCGTTCGAGCGCAGCTGGACTGCTGTGGGAACGGTTTTGGATGTGTGTGTGTGTGTGTGTGTGAGAGAGTCAGTGTTTGTGTGGCGATGCTCTCGCACAAAGTGAGGTCCGCTGCCCGTGTTGGAGGCCTTTCCTTGAACTCCCCTCTGATCCCTCACACACACACACACACACACACACACAGTTAACTCCCCACTGCCTTCCTCACTGTGCCCTTTGGCCAGGCACGTCCTCAAATGCAGCACAAGACACCAGCGCACACACATGGCTACAATCAAACAGGGATGCATGGCCCCCCGCATAAAGGTGTGATGGAAATTCAAAATGATGGCACTTATCCACACTTTGTGCCTCTTAGCGCGTTGATAATTGCAAACACCTGCACGTCTCTCTCTCGCTCTATCACACACACGTACACACAGCCTTCAAAGAAGAAGGGCCACACTGGGATAGCTGGAGGGGGCACACACACCTGGGCAAAGCAGAGCACTACCACATGGCTCAGTGGCTGGATGTTAAACATGAAACCCGCTGGCATCACACAGCACCCACAGCTCTGATGAATACACGGTGCACTATGTCAGGATGCTTTTAGCCACATGAAGGCTGAAGAATGGCTCGCTCATAGGATATCTATAGGAATATAACGCTTCTGTCTGCTTTCACATTTGTGTGAACTACAGTGGGACTTGCCAAAAGTGGTACAATTTGGCATTCCACACCAAGGTCAGCTCTTCTATAGCAAGTCACCGCTTTAGTTCGTTGCTCACAGAATAAAGCATCCAAAGTATCAAGACACAGAAGACCTACAGGAAGTGAACGTGTCAAAACATATACTGCATAGTCCTCTCAACCACCCACTTGGGAGACATTCGAGAGATTTCAGAGTGCCGGGACCTTTTTAACATTGTGCCTCACTCCAGTCGGGTTTGATTGGGGTCTTCCATGCCAAACTCATCCAAGTAGGTAGGCCCTTGTGGACCTTGCTTTGAGAACTTTCTGGAACATAAAAGAAAGCACCTCCCCTAAACTGTTCCCACAAAGTTGGAAGTATACAAGTGTTCAACATGCAATCCATCATTATTAAGGTTCAGCGGAGAATAATGAGTTTAGCCCAACTCATAATAGACAAATAGATTAAAAGTATTTTTCTCCATATAGTCTATCCTGTGGAGATTTGAAAAGTCTTGGAATACAATGAGCTTTTTCTCTGTTACTGTGAAAAATGACCACAAATATTCAGCCTCAGTTACACTATTAGCTAGTATATCTCCATCAACGAAATGAAAATAACGATGTAATGTGGCCATGACAGCATAATGTTTTCATATCAGGCCACAGGCCAAGATTTTCAGCATTTACATTAAGCATGCTGTAACCACTGAAAATCCATCTATTTTCTATTTCCATGTCTTCATTAAGATTGTGGATGAGCTGGAGCCTATCCCAGCTGAGTTTGGGTGATAGGCGGGGCACATCCTGGACTGGTCGCCAGCCAGTCAAGTACATTTAGACAATCAACCATTCACACTCGGACCTACGGACAAAGTCTTCAATTAACTTAAGATGCACCTTTTAGACATGTGAGAGGAAGTCGGAGCATCCGAAGAAAATCTATCCAAGCGCTGGAAAACTCCACACAGAAAGGCCAGAGCTGAGATTCCAGCCCTCAACCTCAGAATTTTGAGGCAAACATGCTTACCACTTATCCAGTCCAACCCACTTGTTTCCCTTTTATTGTAGACAGATTTCCAAAAATACTCTTAGCCTCAATTATATAATCAACTCACAAATTCCCATGAACATGAAATGAAAATAATGTCATCTGACCACGACAGCTAAATGTTGTTCTATCAAGACGCCAAGATTTGTGCATTCACATTGAGTGTGTTTTTTCTTATAGCACTTTCGGGTGGGGTAGGTACACCCTGGATTGGTCAGCAGCCAGTTGTAAGGCACGTATAGGCAACCATTCGTACATACAGTATATGAACAATTTAATGAACCTAACATGTATGTTTTTGGAATGTTGGAGCCGGCCAGAGTACCCGGAGAAAACCCACACAAGCACGGGAAGAACACGCCAACTCCAAATGATATGCTGGAATCGAGATTCGAACCCTGAACCTCAGAACTGTGAGGCATCTGCTAACCACTAAACGACCATGCTGCTGCTCTTTTAAAATCTCTTCAATGTAATGAAACTGCACGGTACAAATGTGGCATTTATGGACGTATATTTTCCTTTTACAGCGCACCATAATCAAGAAGAACACAATCTTTACAGGCAGACACGTCAAGCTCAAAGAGACCATGAATCCGCCACACAATAACCTGGTTGCAATGCGCCTTTACGTTGCTAGATGGCGTGCGTGACCACAGGAAGACACCTCAGGAGTGAAACCGGCCATCAGTCAAGATGCTCTGATCTCTTAAGACGACAAACCTCCAAAAGTTGCTCTACTGCAGTATATTGTATCTTTGTCAGCATCCGTTGGGTTCTTCCACAAAATGTGTGCTTAAGTTGTGTGCAAAATGTGTGCCTACGTTTATTATAAAACCTTTTCTCTCCAGTTTAACACTTATTTTAGGTTTCATAGAATGGTCCGCTTTTCTCGGGTATCTGAGCCAAACAATCATTCCCATCAGTTCCGAATGAACTATTAATACTGTTGAAGTTGTAATTAAAAAAAAATAAAAAAAAGCAACTTTCCAAAACAAATGCATGTGTTCATGTAGTAACAAATTTATTTGTCTTCCAAAACGAAGAACGGCATTAGCGCATGAAACATCTTTGGCTTCAAAAAGTAGGAAAGACAACTGTGTGTGTATATATATATATATATATAAAATGCAGTGAACGGACTTCCACAATACAAATCTCATTTCAATATGAACTTTACTCGCTTTGTTAGCTGTACAAATATAGTGCATACTCTTTTCCATTAGACAATATTAAAAAAAAAAAAAAAAAAAAAAAAACTTTTCTAGCATGGAGAAACAAAGAGAAGAACTGGTGTCATGTGAGAGTCTTTCTGCTCCTTGGCGGTGTTCACCAGGGCCGCCACACCGAGTCTGTGTTTCCCGACGGGGCTCCGGGAGAGACTGCACCCGGCACCGGAATCGGCGTCCCGGGGCTGTTGGCGTACACGGGAATGACGGGGCCGTTGGAGGCGAACGCCGCGTTGGGTATGAGGAAGGCAAACTGTCCGTCCGTGGCAGGCACAATCTGGAAGCCGCCGTACACTTTGGTGGCGTCAGAGCTGGGTAAAGTGCCCGGAGAGGGGGCTCCCTTACACGGCACGCCGCTCATGGGCAGCACCTGCGGGGAGGAACCGGGGATCTGCACCATGGGCTGGCCGAACGACGGGTGCGTCGGTCCGGCCGCGGGGGGGATCGGGTGCTGGCTGGGGTAGTTCATGGCGTTGATCTGCGTCATGCAGCTGGCGAGGTGGCCGAGGAGCCGCGTTCGGACCTCCGTGTTGACGCCCTCGCAGGTGGACAGAAAGCGGGTCACTTCGTTCATGCACTCGCTGAAGCCGGCGCGGTACTTGCCCAACACGGTGGGGTCGGTGTTGAGAGCAGCTGCGCGACAAAAAGAAGGCGGTGGCCACTCATTTGAGCATTCCGACGCAGAGGAGGTGGAAGATTTTGCATCGTGCATCCGCCCGGAAAGGCCACTCACCGGTCATTTGAGCTCTCTGGAGGTTCCGCAGATGTTTCACTGTCATTTCCAGGATGTCTGCCTTCTCCAGCTTGGAGTGTCTGGAGCTCTGCAGAGGAGAGAAACGTACGCGATCGCACAGTTAGGATGCAGGCGATGACCTCCACGTTTTGGATTTACTTCCCAGCGGGAGAGGACTTACATCTTTCTTGAGGGCATCCAAGATGAGAGTTTTAAGCTGGCCCAAGCTCTCGTTGATTCGGGCTCTTCTCCGCTTCTCCATAATTGGCTTGGAAGACTGATTGAGGAAATGACGAGTGAGGTGTTAATAAACATCAGAGTGTGCGTGAAAGGCGCACTAAAGCGGCTCTATGTGGACGTGGTTCTTCCTATTGATAAACTCACCTTTCTGTGTTCGGAGGCTGTTTTGGGTTTATCGGGGGTCGAGTTCATGCTTGCCGGGGTGGCAGCGACCGGGGAGGAGGACGATTTTTCCATCATGTCGGCAGGCATCTTTAATGGCGAACTCAATTATCCCGCAAAACGCAACAAAATACGCTCCACCGATGCAAGAAAGAAGTGGTCACCCAAAAAAAAAAAAAAAAAAAAAAAAAAAAAAAAAAAAAAAAAAAAAAGTCCCGCGTCAGAGCACCAAGTTAGAATCCGGGAGGGCGACGTGCGGCTGCAAGTGTGTGTCTGCGTGTGTCGGCGCGTCTGCGTGTGGCATGTATTTATATCTTGCCCCGCACGCGAACGGCTCGTGTGAAACTTCCCAAACTTTCTTTCCCACACTAACTTCCCACCAATCAGGACGAGGCGCACGCGGCCCGGGGGGAGGACGGCTCGTGGTCGGCGCCCTCCCATTGGCTGCGTGGCGGCCCGCAGCTGGCGGCCAATGGCGCGCCGCCCGGGCTGAGGGCGCAGCCGGGAAGCTGCCTTCCAGTCTTCAATCATCACACGGCGGGCACCCGCACCGGGAGCAGGCGCGATCGAGCCACCCTTTAGCTCCCGGAGCGGCAAGATAAACAATTACGACACGCACACCCACGCTGAATGCGTGTTACTCGGTGTTGACATTACAACACACGTTGCACTAAACTTTAGGTTGACTTCATTTTCATCAAGGGATGAAAACATTTTTTTTTTTTGCAAACATTTAAAAGTACGTATTTGTCCAATTTACCCAAACTCAACACAGCCAAACGATTGAAACAGCAACCATCTATCCGTCATAAGTATATATACGTCTGTCTATGTATCTATTGACGCAATAACTCCAATGAAAACATTGGGTGCCTCCCCAACACAAATACATAGTGTTACCATAACATTAACACATTGTTAAAAATATTTAAAAAACGAAATAAAAATGAAAAGCCTATTTGGCAAGGAATTTGGTCTCTTGCTTATTGGTCAATAAAATATCTTACAACAGTGAGTGACCGTCTGTGAACAGTGAGGCTGTCTTGTTCATTTTGAATGAGGAGATGTGTTGCTGCTCAACAAACAACAAGAGTCTCTCCGAATGAAAATGATGCTTCATTAGTTGCGGAAGTCAACTTGCAGGCACGTGAGATAAAAGTGAAATCAGCAGGTCTGCACAAGCGCGCCTTTATTCCCGCAGAATCCAGTCAAGTGACTGCGTGCCGTACAGATGTTTGACATTTAATCACGCGTGGAGTCGTGCATGTGGAGCACGTGCCAGGCTGTTTTTACGAGCACGGTGCGTGGAGATTTGGCCGGCGGGCTGTCGACGACGAGGTGAAGGCAGGAGGGGGACAAGGGGGGGGGGCGAAGAGGGGTGCGGTGCCTGGCTGAGGCGGCGGCGGCGGCGGCGGCGGTTTACATTAGAGGGGAAGGTAAATAGCAGCTGCTGTTTTAAAAGCCTGGGAAAACCACGCCTCCCGAGCGAGCTGGACCCGGGCTTCCTTATCGGAATGCGAGCCACAGCAAGCTGAGAGAGAGATTTGTTGCTCGCAGATGCCGCCGGTGGCCCGCCACACAGCCAGCCGTCAACGCTTCCCAATATTTCTCTTTGCTTATCTTTATGGCGGCTGGAAGAAGTCTCGCGCTCCTAACCGCTCGGCTCTCTCGGCGTTCGCGTCCAATGGAAAGAAAGCTAAGTAAGACGGTTCTCCCCGTCCCCTCCCTCCGCCGCAGAGACCGCGACGCGTGGCGCGCCTCTTGCCGGCTTGCCGCCTACGTCCGCTGGGCGTCGGTCGATTTGATCGTCAGGCGCACACGGCTGCGGCTCCAAAGGGGAGGGGGAGACAGACGACAGCTTCGCCCCTCCACTAACATTCACATAGCTAATAGGGGGAATTATCCCTGCTTGTTCTGCCACCACAAACATTCAACCAACAAGGATTCTAGACCTTTTAAACCACGAGTCTGCGCAATTCCTCTTGCGTGACATCCGATTAAAGGGCAAGTAAGTTATCAAATGTACACTTGAATATGTGATCGGAAGATGTTCATGACCACCAGTTCCGCAGCATTGATGTCCGTTCCAAAGTCCCTTTACAACTGACCTCACAGTCAAGAGGTGCAGGGTTACAATCTTCTCCTGTGTAGAGTTTGCATTGTTTTTTTTTTTTCCTTTCTGGGTAATCCATCGTCCCCCCTCATTTAAAAAAGATTCATTGAAGACTCTAATATAATAATTGTCCATGTAGATGCAAGTGTGAATGCTGCCTGTCTATAAGTTCCTGCATTTGGCAGTTCCAACAAAACATTCACTGGGATGGGTTCCAGCTCACCCACAACCCTAATAATGACAAACACCAGTGGCGTCACTAGGCCTATTTCACTAAAAAGTCTTTTTAATCAAATTGCATTTGTGTGTTTCAGGTACCCTGTCGATGAATAGGTTCTGCTAAATAAACCCCTAAAAAAGCAGACTCCTCAGGAAAAGGCACACCATACGTCATGGTTTACAGTGAACCCCAGTTTATCACAAGAGATAAATTACAGACCCGCCCATGACTGGTGAAATTTCACGATATAGAGACCATATGATTTAAAAAAAAAAAAAAGTTTTACCCCTCCCACTCGCTTGAAACTAATTTTACCTTATTAAAACACACTTTTTAAAGCATTCCTTTGCACTTGTACCGACTCTCTCATTGTCAAGAAATGGGAGAGTAACCTACAACACCACTTTGAGGGAACAAAAAATCTCTCCCTCGCATAGTTCACCAAATAAGAGGGAAAGCGTGTTTGCTTCTGGCTGATTGTCACTCCCTGTTGAAGTTTACTGTAAAACTGACACAGAAAACAAAAAGAGAATTAAACATTGTGTACCTCAACACCAAAATGTTCAAACAAACCATCGAATTTCATCCAAGGAAAGTCTGCTAGCTTAATCTTAATATACAATGCGAAACACCCAAGATGGTCTAAGAGAAGTTAGCGTCGATGATACGGTAATTAAAAAAATTCCAACACGTGCTATACTTCACCACACACACAGAACAGAAACGCATACAAACGGGGGATAGAACAATTATGTTCTCACAGGTACTCTCTGCTCCATGAGAACTATGCCTATTATTCGTCAGTACCACCTTCTCGCCTCGTCGTCTTCCTCTTAATTAAACTCCAAATCTTCCGGGACTCCTCTGTGCTGCCCGCATGCATGTTGTGCCATGTCATACTACACTGTAAAAAAAATAATATTTTGGAGAGTGGTAAATATAATCCATGAAAATCATCTAAAATTTACATTATTATTTTAGATAGGTAAAGGACCCTAACAATTTGGGTAAATTTGACCTACACTACCCTATTTGACAACAGTAAAACGCGTTACCATGAAAAATTTAGTATATTCCACCTAAAAGCCATTGGTACTACAATATGCATCACGTGACGCATGCATGCCGCACTAATTGGCTGACGTGTCATCAGCTCAGCAGCACAAAATGGCATCGCCCATCGGTGACAACTGATTGGTTGTTAGCTAGGGAATCAGCATAAAAGCAAACAAACGACAAAGAAAAAGGCATTATATGGTAAAACAAGTTTAGCTAAACGTGGATCATTACTTAGATTTGTTCCCTGCTTGTATTATGAGTGTGTCAGGTAAGGTTAGCAGGCTATAGGTGCATTTCATTTCAATAAACTGTCTGGGGATTGTATGGAAAACAATTTCTCAGCCCTGCTCACAAAACTGTGGGAGATGTCTATGCAGGCATCTCACTGATTGATGGGAGTGGGTTGAGTCTTTCTATAAGTGGGACTACACTTGCTTTAAAAGACTTGATACTGCCAAAATAGGCAGAACAGCATCAATGAAATAAATGTACTAAGCGAGAACAAAGTTGTTGAGGAACATCTCAGGCGCTGTGGTTGAAATGTAATCAGAAATGTGTTGTAAGCATCATCCAAGTTTTGTAAGTATTTTATTGCTATTGAATTAAGGTATTCTTCACCCCAAATTTGTGGTTTAAATTTAGCCAATTAAAGTGGCTGCAAATTGTTACTCTAAATCTATTGGGTAAATTCTATAGGCTATTTTTTTACAGCGTACACTGAAGGCTGGCGATTCAAAATTAGGACCTGCGGAAGTATTTAAAAAAAATTAATATAGAAGGGTTAGTATGGCCCAAATGTTCACAACGATAAAGTTTGTAAGTAATATTCCGTGATATAGTGGGGGCGCTAATGATGATCTAACTGGTTAACACTGGATTAACACAGGAGACAAATTATTCTGTCAATAAAGATGATTCTGAACAAATGTGGGCCACGCCATAAGGGAAATTCACTACCTACTGGGACACTGACTACTCCCACTTTGTTTGGTTAAAAGCAATTGTCACTATCTGACATGTATTTTATACTTGAAAGGAGACTTTGGTGCATCGTTACACATTTCATTATCTGATTGCGGGATGTTGTGTCATTGTGTGAAAGCATGCATCAGTATCCCCTGGGTTCTGCCGGATTCTGCTTAAAAAGTAATGCCAAATAAATGTTGGGTCTTCTGATATAACTATGATGCCATCATTTTTGTGGAATCTTTGTGTAAAAGAGGCTACAGAAAAGACCACATGTCATGTGTCATGCAGATGTCTTATGTACAGGTGTCCAAAGCAGCTGTAAATCTAACATATCTTTCATGCACAACAATGCTGTCTCTGTCAAGCACATCATCAGCAGGTCTCATTGTTGGAGACTGCACACCTGCACAAAGGCTGAGCAAGGCCCCCAAAACAAGTGAAGCCATGTGGATCAGACAGAGCGCGCGTTCTGAGACACTCTCTGCCTGAATGACTTTCTCACGCTCATGTTGCAAAAAAGGTCTCCGGCGGTGAACTACGTCAGCCCGCCCCCTTCTGTGTTTTTTCAGCCCGCACCTGGCTGCTGTCTGTCCCCTAAAGTGTTACCTGCTACTACTGGATGACTCCTCCATCCATCCATCCATTTTCAACACCGCTTATCCTGGTTAGGGTCGCGGGACGCTGGAGCCTATCCCAGCTGACTTTGGGAGAAAGGCGGACTACACCCTGAACTGGTCGCCAGTCAGTCGCAGGGCACATATAGACACGGACAACCATTCGCACTCACATTCACTGAGCGGGAACTGAACCCACGCTGCCTGCACCAAAGTCAGGCAAGTGTACCACTACACCATCAGTTACTGGATGACTCCTTCATCATATGGAAACTGTGGGAACCTCAAATGCCAATAGAAGACACCTGTCAGTTGAGAGGACAATAAAATGTGTTAACTTCACTGAAGAGGTTTATCGCAGTTTGTTACCATTACTCAAAAACAACTGAACCAAAACCATAAAAGTTATGAACAGAATCGGTGACAAAGGGCAGCCTTGGCGGAATCCAACCCTCACCGGAAACGAGTCCGACTTACTACCGGATATGCGGACCAAACTCTGACTCCGGTCGTACAGGGACCGAACACCCCGTATCAGGGGGTTCGGCACCCCATACTCCCGAAGCACCCCCCACATCACCCCCCGAGGGACACGGTCGAACGCCTTCTCCAAGTCCACAAAACAAATGTAGACTGGTTGGGCGAACTCCCACGCACCCTCGAGGACCCTGCCAAGGGTCTAGAGCTGGTCCACTGTTCCACGGCCAGGACAAAAACCACACTGCTCCTCCTGAATCTGAGATTCCACTTCCCGACGGTGTATATCTTGGTGATAAACAAAATTAGGATTGTCTGGCCAGGGCAGAGGTCTACTCTACTTAGTACGCTCTCTACTTGTGATCAAAACTCATCCCTCCAGTTTACCCTCAACCCCCACCAATCTTTTTCTCTCTTCCTTTTTCCACTATTCCTGGGGTAACAATATTTATAAGGTCCTCGATCACGCACCTCCACACACTGGAACAACACAATAAGACAGAGGAATCGTGTGATGGAGTGCGCATAAAAGTGTAAGATACTGGGCTCACAAAGCAATCTGGTTCATCATCGCCCGTGCATTGCGCATTCCTTAATGTGTAAACCATTAGTGACCAGGTTTTGCTGCCAGAAGGTGGTGCCCCTGGTGCCATGACAGTGACACTGCTGCTTGACTTCACAGATTAATACACTAGCATTAAAGCCTCATGGCGGTAGGCAGGAGGAGTGGGCGGGAAGCAGACAGACGAGCAGCGTATGAAAGCCAATGTTACGGTGTCGCCCGGCTGCCGCTGCCCAACTGAGGGTGGCACTGTGTTGACACCATCTGCCTTCACAGGGTGGCTTATCCAGCCCACAAGTGATTAGCATGTTCAAATTCATATCCTTAAGAGTTGACTAGTCAGGACAAAACAAAACAAAACAAAAAAAACACACTGCTTAGACGGAGTGAACAAGTATCCATCACACTCTAAACATTCTCAGATTTCTATTTATGAGTCAATGATCAATGAGGACAAAGTTTCAGTTTGACTGTTGCAGCTTGAAGGGACACTTATGTAGGCAAATGTAGGTTATCTCTGGTCATTTTCATGCAAGCTATTACCATTAGTATTATTATGCTTTAAAACGCATTCTAATAATTGTTATGCTTTAAACTATATGCTATTTATATCCCATTCAAAATACTTCCATTTCGATGCTTGCTGAGCTTAAGTCTCATTGTACTGATATGGTTTAAACTCCAAGTTAAATAAAGTCTTTAGAAGCATTTTATTTAAAAAAAAAAAATCATTAGTTGATCTCCATATTGTGCAACATTGAAAGTCCACAGCATTCCATACTATATTATAAAAGCAGAGATTGACCACTGATTTTGGGCTGTAGAGAAAATAGACTGTGAGCGGTGTGTATGTTCACACATAACATCCCAGCGCAGCTTGATTGTGTGATATTAGTGGGAGTGGAGTAGGACCTGTGCTCGGCTGCTGTTAGCAAGGCCAGCCAAGGCTCGGAGAGCAGGATGAAAGCAGCGACAAAGAGATAGACAAGAGGGGAACTGACAGATCCTCAGAACAGAGAGAACAGAAGGAGGAGAGAGAAGATGGGTGTGTGTGTGTGTGGGGGTGTGGGGGGGAGCGGCCGGGGGGTGGTTTTTGGAAGCTCTCCAGATACAGCTTCACACATCGCTTACCTCTCCTCGTGCACACACAAACAGAGGTGCCTGGAGCAGCCTGGAAGCAAGGAAAACAAAAAGTATAGTGAACGCACTCATGATCGCTTTCTCTCAGTCAACAACAAAGCGAGATCAGCGAGGGTCAGTGCAAGTCTCGTAGTCAGTGGATCTGGGGTCTGCTTGGCTGGCTAAAACAGAGAAAAATGTTTTAAGGCCTCAATGCTGAGCTGTAGGCCAGAGGCTCCCCAAGCGGCTGCAACTGATGCTTGTACTTCCTTTAGGAGTCTCTCTCTCCTCTCTGCTTTGTTTTCCTCTTGTTCAGAGCCCACAACACCTCACTCTGCTTCCCTCCATCCATGTCACTCCTACATCTCTCTTCCTTCCCACTAGCTCCGTCAGAGGCTCACCTTTTCTCTGATGCCTCACGGAGGAGACAAGGCAGCATTTGCATGTGTGGAGGAGGCAGCGTAACACCGGTGGTCAGGGGTCACGGTGAGTCAAACCCAACAGCAGTGAAGAGGAAGCGGTCGGGGAGAGGACCCGTGAGCTGGCCTGGGTCTGTGGTTAGGATGCCTTAGGCTGGAGTACACTGGGAATACGGCTGGAGCTTGTGCTGCAGGTAGCGGGTGGGTGGGGGTAAGGGCCACTCATGCAAATGCAGTCTAACCACTGCCTACTGGATCTTCTGCTAGCAGACATATTTGTATACAGAGTTCAAACTGCCAAACCTCCAAAAGATGAAAGGCTAACAGTGATGCATTCGGGACACAATACCTTTGATTCTCCCTGAAATATATTCTTTATTACAGTCGATTCTCTCTCAAGTCAAACACCCCTGAGGTCGTGTAATTCTGAATGCAGCCAAAATTTTCCAGAGTTCGGTGCTTTAATCATGTCACCCAAGAACTCAGCATAACCCACAGGAACTCAGTTCACTGCGCGTCAATTAATTAACTCTGCACATTTACTTGTGTGGATGTTTTTTAAAACTTATTCAAAAAGAAGGACCAGCCTCAAGAAGGGTTGGTAAGATATGAGGTATGTGACAAGAGAAGACTAAGCTTTGTAAGTTAGCGTAATTTCCCGTGTATAATGCGCACCCCCCCCCCCCCCCCCGAAATTGTCAAAGGTCAATCGTGCGCATTATACATAGGTATAGGGGCAAATGGAAACAACGTTCATATTTTATAAATGTATGCCGCCATCTAGTGGTTATAAAAAACAGTACACTTTCATTCCAAAATGCCACCGCCACCAAGTGGTTATCAAAAAGGTGTAGCCTACACTTTCATTCAATCAAACATGAGTACAACTGTGTGTTTTCTTATTTACTAAATAAAAGTAGGGCTGTGAATTTCAAAATAAGAGCCAGTAAATTAAAAAAAGGATTACATGTTGAAATAAAGTACTGCAGAATAATTATTTGAAAAAACTAACAAAATACAGATCATACTTCATGTTTGGATCATATGGGTAGAAGCAAAATCATCCATTGTAAAACTGCACTATACATCGGTAAAAGGGTTTTCCGGAATTATTAGGTCAACTTTGGGGGTGCGTATTATACATGGGTGCGCATTATACACGAGAAATTACGGTACATTAAATAAACTCACATTCAAACTTCAGCATTAACATACTGCACACGTGAAAAAGTTAGTATTATTTCTTTTGTTGTTGCTCTAACAGGAGTTAACTTGTAATTAATTAAAAGTTGAGTTGAGTAAACTTGTATGACAAGAATGTTGAAAAGTGAAATAAATGCATGACGCATTATGCCTTTGGCATTCAAGTTAAGACGGCATGTTTTATTGTTGTTACATTTTATTATCAACTGTGGTTAACTTCTTGCCTGTACAACAATGCTTTTACAGAATATAAAGTTCACCTTGTTTTATGATGGTAACAGTTTGACCCTGGTATAGATAGTTTTAAAATCCAAACAATTCAGAACTTCGTAAGTTGTGCTAAACCTCGGCGGTTCCACTGTACTTATTTGTTAAACTATGCAATTATGGGCATAATATGGCTTCACAATCGAGCTTGTTTTAAAACGAATTTTGTTTTAAAGCCTATTCCCAGATTACAAAAATGAAAACCCAAAGACTCAGGCTCTAGGGTTTTCTATTCAGTAACCATTATGTCAGAATGTGTAACAGTCAATCTCAGTGTGGCTTGTACTGTATACTCTCAGTGAGCACTGGGACATTTGAATTACAGGTGCATGAAACCTTATTTCAGACAGGGCGGGGACGCGCACACACACACACACACACACACACACACACAGACACACACACACGCACACACACAGCTTGATGCTGTGAATGATTATTTTTAATAAACCTCGTTTAGTGTAAATAAATATTCAAAGCATCAATGTAGCGCTCTTTTAACTATTCATAATACACAGTTAAACATGTCACAATATGGGAAACATTTGCATAAAGTTGAGGATTTTGAATACAGGCCTGGTTAAGACTGGCAATTTTTTTCATCTTACTCACCTTCTCTGACCCAGTATTGCAGCAGTGTCGCAGTGCATGCTGGATGATCACCTGGATGTATTCACCAAAAAGAATGTCAGACAAGCTGTGCAGTAGTTCCTTGAAGTATGAATACGTCAAATGACATACAATTTTGAGTACAACCAGCATTTTGTGGAAAAATATACCCCAAAGTTCAAACTACTTATGGATTTGAAGTGTGGCATCTTATCATGTGAGCGGTCAGTGCATCTCAGTAGACCTGGGCCGTGTATTCTATGGTTGATAGCTGATGTCTACGTATTGCACCTTTCATTCATTTCAATTAAGATAGTCGAACTATTGTAGTCGAATTTTAGCAAAAACAAAGCGATCAAACCCCTGCAGCCTCGCACCATTACCTTTTACGTTGTGCTTGAGGAGCTTCGCTGAAGCTATTGCAGAATATCCACCTCCTGTTAGCAACAAAAGTTAAAAAGAAGGAATTGGACAGATCGAAACAGAACAAACTTTATCATAGGAGCTGCCTTTCAGAGGTGGCCACAGGCAGCTGCGAGAATTCAGATCCGACGCGGATTTAACAACATTTCTGCTCGACAGGGAAGTCACCTCTTTTTGATTTTTAATTGATTGTACATTCCAAAAAATACAACTTCAAACCAATAACATTTAGTGTTACAGTAACGCTCCGTTGTGAATAAGTCATGCTACCAACTAGCAGCTGTGGCTAACGTCAGCTTGTTCACAGTGAACGTCTTGTGTACGTCAGTGAGGGGCGCGGCTTTAAGGGGTGGAGGGATTAGTGAAGTGAGGCAACATTCAAATCTTGCTAGCAGTTTGAAAACCGCAAACTTCTCCTTTAACTGTGTGTGTTTTGTTTTTTTCCTTAGGCTCTTAGCAACACTTACTCTGAAGGACCTACAGTGGTAAGGTAAAAGAAGAAACTGATCTAGGCATTACCTCGTTGCCGCGAGGTAATGCCTAGATCAGACTACAGGATTTTAGCTCCAATACTGGCCTGATTAGCTAGCGGAAGATTTCCTAGATCGGGCTCGACATACTTTGTCGGGAACGAGAAAACTTCTTGTCGTGTGATATAATCCAAGACCAACGATTTGGCCCTACGATAACCCTATGACACCAAAATGAGAAGTCTAGCATGTTTGATTTTTTTGGATATCAACCGTGTAGTCTGACATATCAACAATAACGCTCCTAAGGTAGGTGTCGTGAATTTGAATCAGTCCGTTTATACTGTTTGACAAGGAGCACCAGTTTGTTTTACATGAAATTTATGGTTGATTTTATTTGATCCTTTTGTGACAGTTAATGTTAGAAAATGAAAAAGGAGGTGAATCAGTGATGCTACAATTATTACCCCCCTAATTCATCATTCATTAGTGTGTTTAAAGAGCGTTTACTTTGATTAATACCTTTTAATAATCTTAAAATGTTACTTTAAATATTGCCTGTACAGTAAAAAATGGTTTTGTGATGGTGGCAGTTTGGTTTTAGAAAACAAATTATTCCAATTATCTCAAATTGAAGCTCGGCTAACGGACTGTGGTTGTACTTCCAGGTACCATTGTAAACAAGAAGGAAAGTCTTAGCTTCCATAGACAGCCTAATTTTGACACCCTTCATGAATAAATCAACACGGCAGCATATAATTAGGCTTGAAAAGTGTCCTTAAGCAAGATGTGGAAGTCTTAAGTTGATCAAGAGCAGCTGGTCTGTAAAGTAACTGGCCCTGACCTCTGACCTTCCTGAAGGGAAGAATGCTTCACAACATAAGTCAACATAGGAATCCGTGAGGCATTACTGTTATCACTCAAGTGTGATCCAACTAATTGCTTGAACCATAATTCACAGACGTCCTCCTGTGCTAAGCTGGCACAGGGCGGCGCAGTCTGCGAGGAAGCCCTGGGAGGCCCCGTAGCCTTTTTTCCTCCTCCTACCTGGGCCAAGGCCAACCTTATCAGACCAGAGGGCCTGAGGATTACCCTCCCTCTGAGCATTAGCCTCTTTCCTGGAGATCTCTCCCTCCTCTCTTTCACCTCGAGCCCTCATCACTGTGCCCCCCCCCACCCCCACCCCCACCCCGATTGCGACCCTCAGCACTCCACCTTTCCCGTGGGAGTTTGCAAAGCCAGGATAACCTTGAGACCTCAGCTGGTCGGCTGCCAGAAACATTAAAGAAATTCCCTCTTTCCCTCCTTTTGTCTTTCTATCCTCACCTCTCTGGTGCACCCCCATTCCACCACCCTCAAGGCCTCCTCCTGATCACTGGGACATTACTTTTTTTTATTTCTCGTTGCACTAGCCCCACTCCCCCTTCAATTTTGGACCTTTTTTCGCCTTCTCAGTCTTCTCCAATTGTCACTAAGATTAGCCCTTTTTCTCTCTCTTTCCCTCCCTCATTTCCTTCTTTCCCGTCTTCGACAGGAGCGAGAAGGTGGGGGCTCAAGTAAAGTGAAAGAAGGGGCTGTTCACATGATCTCCAGCAAAGATGACTATTATTTGTAGAATGTCGAGCTGCCAATTTCAATTTAGCCTGCCCTGTTATCAGGCCAAAAATAGACGCCTTATTTGAAAAGTGGAAATCAAACTGTCCCGACAGGGGGGAATGACTGACAATGATTGCAAACTAACTGTTTTAGTGGCAGCCTGCACTTTGCGTGGCTTTTGTCTTCAGCCTCTCACACCCCTCCGTATGCCCTCTCGCTATTCTCTCAGTCGCTTTCACGGCTGTCATATTCCTTTAGCGCTGCAAAGGTCAAGTGCTGCTCACTGCCTGTGAGATCTGAGGGAGCTCAGGAATATTCAGCTGCCCGCTTTATGGCAACAAAGCTCCTCGCTGCGAGCTCCCCTGCACTGCCACCAGCCAGCAGGGGTGGCAGCAGCAGTAGCAGGAATGCGTTTATCCCCCAGTAGTTAGCGCCCTCCTTTCATGCTCCCCGCTTCCCCAAGTTGATCTGTTTTCAGCATGCCGCAACGAGGGGCCCCGTCTTGGTGCAGGATAGCAGCAGGGATCAACTCCCAATGTTTATGGTTGAGAGTGATGATAAGTAATGAAGACGAGCAGGAGGCCGAGAGGAATGGATGGAAAGAACATCAAAGCATAGTAATGATTTACATCTTGTACAAGTGGGAGCCAGTACTTTGACTGCAGTAATATCACAGCACACTGCCTTCAGACATGCTTTATTTTGAAACCATATTTCAAAACTGGGGCTTTAATGTGGCGCTTAGAGTCCGACAAGGAAAGTGAGAATGTCTGCACACAACCAGGATGGTGTTTGTAATGCTTTCCCATGACATCACTATACTGATGGAGCCACAAGGGACTGTGAACTGAATCCCCTCATACACTCACACACAGGTATGACCTCATTACCACTGCATTCCAGGTTTCACCTTGCTACACCCCCAGCCAACCATAGTCAGTGTAAGTCCCTGTCTACCCCTTCCCCTCCCCACAGCCACACCTATCTCAGACTCCATTGTTCGCCATCAGAGAGCGTCACCTTTCAACCAGAAGAAGCGTGAACTAACCCTGCCAGAAGATTGAGCAGACCTGTATGCCTTTTAAGTCTCGGCCTCATACGGTTTCAGCAACCAGTATCGCTTCCCCACCCGCAATCCTCAAAACAGTGAGCTGGGTTTATGAGAGAGTCCACTGACACATACTGGTTGCTAAAGTCACACGTTTCAGTGTACAGCCTACCATCCTTCAATTTAATTCATACTGTATTGGATAAGAGCAACCTTAAATGCATGCAAAGCGGAATGAAGTTAACTGATTGTGTCAGGGTTTAGTTAAAAAAAAATTGAAAAAGAGAACAGGTTTAAAGCTGGGGTAATAGTGATCATTGTCTCTACTGAACCATGAATTTACAAACTATTTGGTACCAACTGTAGGATCACCTGTCTGTTTCATTTTCAAAACAATGATTCAGTTGACCATTTATTCTGTGTTCAGCAGCACATTGGTTTTCTCCTAATAGATTTACCGCATTAAAAGTTATCAGACGAATGACCACTGTTCACAAGCAGTTTCTTTGGCTTTAAGTAGGAAGAACAAAAGCAGTTATAAAAGCAGTGTGCCAAGAACATGTTTAGTTAGTGATTCATATGGACTGAGGCACCTGTCCTTGCTCTCGTCAGCCCTGTGCTTGTTTATATTCTGTTATTCTGCCTGTGGCACATGTAACATAGATTGTAGACGGTAAATGGTCTTCAGCTCTCTTGCTGCTGTCTTGAAAAATAAAGGAGGCTAAAACCTCAATTTCAAAATGTTTTGTAAATATACAGCTGCACACAAGTAGCCTACACTTCCTATAACACACCCACAGTCCAAAGGTTTATAGTGCAGCCATGAATACAGATAAAATGCATATGGAACATATGGAACTCCACTCGCTAGCTGCATTGAAGGATTGAGGGTTCAAAGAGAGGGCATCACTGAGGAAGTTGCTCTCATGTCCTGGAGCAAGGTGACTTAACAGGATTGAACAATGGCCTATCAGATGCAGTTGGGATAACAGCATCTGTCAAATGAGCCACTTAACTGCTTTAACTGATAATCATCCTGCCTCCATTTATCAAGAAATCAACCCCCTTGTTGCAAACAGATCGGGAGCAACTTGAAAGGATTTGCCTTTAGCTCAGTGGGAAGCTGAAGTGGAGACATCTTTAGGGTATGCAGGAGGCAAAGGGCAAGGCCGGAAGACAATTTTGGCAGCCCAGCCAAGCTGTAAACATGGGAATTTTCAAGTTTCTATCAACCTTGCTACCGGTTATAGGCACACATAACAAGAGCCCATTGTAAAGCGTGTCATGCTTCAGTTGAAATAAATTTGTGATTGAGTGGTGTATTAAAGGTCAGCAACCAGTGAGAGAGATAAAAGTCAACTTTTTTTCTACTAAGTTTTGAGTGGTTGTTTTTGACTTAGAAATAGAACCACCAAAACTTATGAACAGTACTGCATCTTGAATGCACCAGTTGCTATAAAACAAGAGGTAAATAGGGTCTCCCATATTTATTTCTTGGCTGTTGTTGCGGTTGAAGGCAGCAAGAAAACTGTGTGGTAACAAAATTGGAGACAGCAGAGTACAGTACAATACTTCAGCATCCAAATCTTAGCTACAGCATCATACTGTAGTAAGGTAAGGTTAAATGTGTGTATTTCTTTTCCATTTCTAACCCGGCATCCTCATATGATACAATGATGAGTCTGCTCAACCAATGACAAACCAGCAGAGGTTTACGTCACCCATATGGTATTTACTCAGCATGCGTTGAACCTGAGCAGACCAGGCACGAGAAAGCATTTTTCCAATAGTCAACTGTGTACTGTGTGTACTGTCGGTACCATGTCGTGGAAAAGGAGCTCCATTCCCATATTCCTCTTGAACATGAAGCTATAGTGTACACATCAACTCACTCGCCCCCTTTCGTTTTTGCACTCTCAGATTGAGTGGTGGTCAAACCAGTGATGACTGATCCACCTCCCCTTCTTTTCCACCAAACGCCCCCTTCTTTTATTGAGTAATGCTAATTGTCCTGGGAAAGCCAAAGTTGGCACACAAAGCGCCAGTTTCTAATTCATGTTAGAGAGGAGCGATTAGAGGAAGCTCTGAGCGGCCTGATCTGAGAGGCTAAGACAGACAGTCTGCGATCTTCTGGCTCGGGCCAGACGTACAAGGCTGGTGTGGAATCAGTCAGAACAGCTGCATCACACACACACACACACACACAGGTGATACACCCCCTCTCTAAATGACACTGGAATGTGGGTAACAGGTTTTATTCAAACCTCTGAGTACTGTTCATGTGCAAAGCCCAAAAGTAGAAATAGAAGCCATGTGACGTTCACAATGCAAACGCGAGGGCACATGTGACGTTAATTTCAGTCGGCGGCCGAGATACTTGAACTCCTCCACTTGGGGAAGGATCTCATTCCCGACCCGGAGAGGGCACACCACCCTTTTACGACTGAGGATGACCTTGGTGACCTCAACCCCAGAGATAGGAGAGCCCGCCTCAGAGAACACGTACTCTGTTTCCTCATGGGAAGGAGTGTCGGTGGAATTGAGGAGGTCTTCGAAGTATTCTCCCCACCGACTCACAACGTCCCGAGTCGAGGTCAGCAGCGCCCCATCCCCACTATACAGTGTTGGTTCTTCTTCAGCTTGACGGCATCCCTCACTGTTGGTGTCCACCAACGGGTTCAGGGATTGCCGCCACAACAGGCACCAACCACCTTATGGCCACAGCTCCGGTCAGCCGCCTCAGCAATGGAGGCCCGGAACATGGTCCACTCGGACTCGATGTCCCCCGCCTCCCCCGGAACATGAGCAAAGTTCTGTCGGAGGTGGGAGTTGAAACTCCTTCTGACAGGGGATTCTGCCAGACGTTCCCAGCAGACCCTCACAATACGTTTGGGCCTACCATGTCGCTCCGGCATCTTTCCCCACCATTGGAACCAACTCACCACCAGGTTGTGATCAGTTTACAGCTCCGCCCCTCTCTTCACCCGAGTGTCCAAAACATGCGGCCGCAAGTTTGATGACACGACCAGAAAGTCAATCGTCAAACTGCAACCTAGGGTGTCCTGGTGCCAAGTGCACGTGTGGACACCCTTATGCTTGAACATGGTGTTTGTTATGGACAATCCGTGATGAGCACAGAAGTCCAATAACAGAACACCGCTCGGGTTCTGATCGGTGGGGCCGTTCCTCCCAATGACGCCCTTCCAGGTCTCACTGTCATTGCCCACGTGAGCATTGAAGTCCCCCAACAGAACGATGGAGTCCCCAGCGGGAGCGCTCTCCAGCACCCCCTCCAAGGACTCCAAAAAGGGTGGGTACTCTGAACTGCTGTTTGGTGCATAGGCACAAACAACAGTCAGGAGGGAGGCTACCCTCTCGTCCACCAGGGTGAAATCCAACGTACAGGCGCCGAGCCAGGGGGCAATAAGTATGCCCACACCTCCTCGGAGCCTCTCACCGTGAGCAACTCCAGAGTGGAAGAGAGTCCAACCCCTCTCGAGAGGACTGGTACCACAGCCCAAGCTGTGTGTGGAGGCCAGTCCGACTATATCTAGTCGGAACTTCTCGACCTTACACACCAGCTCGGGCTCCTTCCCTGCCAGAGAGGTGATATTCCACGTCACTAGAGCCAGCTTCTGTAGCAGGGGATCGGATCAGCCAAGGTCCCTGCCTTCAGCCACCGCCCAGCTCGCACTGCACCCGACCCCTTTGGCCCCTCCCACAGGTGGTGAGCCCATGGGAATTAATTTTTATCACGCAAATGCAATATTGATCATTATACCGTGTTTAGATTAGTGGGGGCACATACGTACAACATATTCTTGTCCCCCAAAATTTTGCAATTCCTTTCCCTTTAATGAGTGTAAGGAGGCAGACAATGAGGTGGGGGTGCTGAATGGAGGAACCAGAAGAGGAAGGGTGGGACCAGAACTCCTGCCAGGCCAGGTGTGAGGCTGGGGGCTATGCAGGTAAAAACATGAGCACATGAGCAATACATAACAACTTCCTACTTGTCTCCATGCAAAGTGCTCAAATTGTCAACACTGATTGGTGATCTCAACTAAATCATTGCAAGAACTATCATGCATGAACAAAAAAATAGTGATGAAATTCAAATGACTCAATTGTGAAGACGATGGAGGAGGGGGATCATGAATCCAAGGGCTTCTATAAGGTGCTACCCTCTGGCATTGAGACAGGAGCCTGGCTGCCTGTCTTTCATCATCAGCATGCAGGATCAGAGCGTGTCTTACACATCAGCTCCTCTGTGTAAATGTGTGTGTACGTGTGTGTAAAGCGAGGGCACGTAAGGGCCCAGACTGCCTGCAGGGCCCCCCACGCAGATGAACGGGGGCACAGGAGGGTTTAGCAGAAAGCTGCGAGGAGCGTGCTCATGGGTGTGTATGTACACGTTTGTGTGCATTCAGGGGAAAGAGAGAAAGCAACTATCTGTCTCCTGAGGAAGGGAGGAAGAGAAGAGTGAGTCAGCCAGCCTGCGCCTATTTTGTCTCCTGTCAGCGCTCCCTTTGCTACACGCTCATTCCTTCCATACTTTTATGCACGCTCCTGACTACACTCACATCCTCCCGCTGCTCATTCTCAGACAGGAGCAGCTGGGGCTAGGAGCCTGCTGGTGGAGGATGCATCGATCTTTTTCCAGCTGTGGGGGCGGCTGCAAAAATGAACACCAGATTCCAAGATTTCACTCTGTATGACTCCCTAAAACCGGACATTGTTTTTTTTTTTTTTTTTTTTAATTAGCTACAGTGGAAATAGTCAAGTTTGGAATAATACATTGTCTTTATTGTTCTTAACTTCTTTAAAAGTGTGTCACAAATTAACGACAAAAGGAAAAATGTGGGTCCAAGGTGACAACACTTGAGAACCATTGCCTTAGGTGCTCATTGAGCTGATGTACTGTATAATCTGACTCCGAGCTGATGTTTTATATGATATCAAACATGATGACTGTTCAATCTTTTCCTGGGACATGTTTCCAGGAAATTCCAAATTGTTGAAATTTTGGGGCATTTGACTTTGATGTTCCACTCTACTTCCGAAGCAACTTTATCTTTAATCAGATCATTGCGAGCTGGCACGGTGGGGGACCAGTTAGCACATCTGCCTCACAGTTCTGGGGACCAGGGGTTAAAATCTAGGCCCCACCTGTGTGGAGTTTGCATGTTCTCCCCGTGCCTGCATGGGTTTTCTCCGGGAACTCCGGTTTCCTCCCACATCCCACAAACATACATGGTAGGTTTAGTGAATACTCTAAATTGCCCGTAAGTGCGAATAGTTGTTTGTTTCTATGTGCCCTGCGATTGGCTGGCGACCGGTTCAGGGTGTACCTCGCCTCCCGCCCGAAGATAGCTGGGATAGGCTCCAGGAGCCTGTGACCCTAGTGAGGATAAGTGGCAAAGAAAATGGATGGGTGGATGGATAGATCATTGAGTCTTCATCCATCCATCCATTTTCTGTATCTTTGGGCGAGAGGCAGGTTACACCCTGAACCTGTTGCCAGTCAATCACAGGGCACATAGAAACAAACAACCATTCACACTCACATTCACACCTATGGGCAATTTAGAGTCACCAGTTAACCTACCATGCATGTTTGTGGGAGGAAACCGGAGTACCCGGAGAAAACCCATGCAGGCATGGGGAGAACATGCAAACTCCACACAGGCGGGGCCGGGATTTGAACCCCGGTCCTCAGAACTGTGAGGCAGATGTGCTAACCAGTCGTACACCGTACCGCTCATTAAGTCTTATAGGAACTTATCATTCAGCATGACATTTTCAAGGTCTTTTTTAAGAGATGTTATAATAATATACATTTAACATTTTTAAACAGATTGCACCTTGCAACATAGAAAACCAGAGGTGCTTTAACAGAAATATTCAAAACTTAACAAACTAAGCTTGAAAAATTCAATTAGTCACTAGTTAGTGTTTTTTACTTCTGAAGAGGCTTCAGTATTAACAGACAGACAGTATGAATGTGACAGACGGTCTTTGTGTGTCCCTATCAATGCTCCACTGAATCAGACAAGGACAAGGCCATCATTTAATCTATGCAATTTGTGCTTTAAGGACGGTTCCACCACTTCTATTTCATGAGAAGAAAGCAGGCTAAGGTGGTAATAGTGGGGGATTCAGGGACGGGAGGGGGCAAAATCAAAGTGAAAAACAAAGGGGAAAGGGAGAGTTTGGGCGGCTTTTAAAGCAAAAGAGGGGGGAAGCACTGATGAAAAGCCAAATATGCCACATTCACAGAAAAGGGGGCCCTTGTTGCTGTGCAGAACCTTTGAAGAAGGAAAAAAAAAGCTGAAAGCAAGAGTGTGTGTGTGAACGCGGAGGTAGGGGGTCACTGTATTGAAGCACATTATGTCATGGCAGTCAAAACAGCGTTAAGTTGACAGGACAGGACCCATAATCATAAGTCTCCCCTCGCTCCTACCTCGCCCCCCCCCTTTTGGCAGTGAAGCATGCAGAGTGTGGGAAAGAGCGGCACAGGCACGCGCCAGATAAGATCTTGCCTCTCTGGGCCTCTCCGCAGATGCAAACAGGACCCCACTGGCACGCAGTAGCCCTCCCCTCCCCCATCTATCCCCATAAACATAAACATACACACGCAAACACATCCTCTGTGACCAGCACCACCCCCGCTGAGCCTGGACGACCATGCATTAGAGTGCATGTCATCTACTTCCTGTCTTGTCTTTGTTTGTGACATCATCCAGCCGATAGAATGCTCCTTTCAGCCATCTGGGCCACCCACTCAATCTGACAATGAACTGTAATAGGCTACATTGTTGATACAATTTGTAGGTTTTTTTGTTTTTTGTTGTTGTTTTATTTTTTTTTTGGAATGCATTAACTTGGTAGAAATAACCTCCCTCTGATATAGCTAATAAAGTATTTTTGGTTGCTTGCGGAGGTTCCAACGAGCGCAGTTGAAATCTTATACTGGCATTGTTACCATCTGAGAAAGTTATGTTTTAGCACGATTGCGGATTTAAATTGACTCATGATAATGTTGCTTTTCAAAGACAGCCAGATTAAAAGGTGGTCAACAATGTATTTGTCAAATACATCCATCCATCCATCCATTTTCTGAGCCGCTTCTCCTCACTAGGGTCGCGGGCGTGCTGGAGCCTGTCCCAGCTGTAGTCGGGCAGGAGGTGGGGTACATTCGTAAACCAAGATAATATTTCCCATTTAAATTAATGGAAATGCAATTAATCCATCCACAGAACGACTTCATATTTATCTTATTTTGATCATTGTGTGGTTAAATATAAATACTGTACAATATAGAAATAGGTGGTGGTTACTGCTATCCCTAAAAGGCCACCAACCTCCCACAATGCAGCGCAGCTTTTACATTGCATTGTGGAAGGTGGTGGCCATTTTAGGGAAAAACAAGGATGCCTGAAGCATGGAGCAAATGATATTTATGCGGTGTGAGAAACAGCCCAAAGTTCTGAGCATTTTGCGGCCATGCCAAGACTCTTCAAAAACTAAAAATAGTATGTAACCAGAGGTAAATTTTGTTTTTAAAAATATTGTTCATAAACCAAAACAGATGTTCCACTGTATGCGTTATATTTAACTGTAAAATGTGTGTAATTATTTTTGGTGTGTGTTTAGTTTTAAAGTAACAGTACAATAACAGTAACAGTACAGTAACAGCTTGTAAAATTAAAATTCCATACGCACACAGAAACATACCGTATGCGAACATGTTCTACATGTTTACTCACTGCAATCAGCATGTGCATGAAGCAAATCCGTAAGCATTCCCTATACCAACACATCCAACCTCTTCCCTGCCCACAAGCTAAATATTTACTTATGTTGAGATACGAGCCTGAATGTTACAGCAATTCCTTCCCGCCCTTCAACTCTTTGATTCTCATACAATCAAAATTCGCCTTGTGGACTGTGCTTAAAGGTCAGATGACAAAGATGGTATGGGGTCAGTTAAAATGTATATTTGCATTGTTTATATGTTATGTAATACATGCATGTAAGTTCCAGCAAGTTTTCAACCATATCTTAGCTAAAAATGAGGTTTTTATGACGCATATTGAGTCCTCCCCGAACATACTCGAAGCCCAAGAGTGGTTACTGTATCCACCGTAAGGGCTACCAAAGTGACGTTCCAATTGCCAAACACAGCGCGCTACACTCTATACGCAATGGCGAGCAACGTGTTTGAATATGCGGAAGAGGAGGATTTCGACGTACAGGAGCACACAACTGAACTTGGCATCGTCAATGCGTACGTTTGAGCCGATCAGGAGGTCGGAACTTGACAGTGATGACACCCCAGGGGTGCCAATATTTTTGAACACGACTATACGTATTATATGTTAATATATTTTTCAGTGACACGGCACAAGCTTTTACATAGTATGCAGTATTCCGATATATTGTGTGCCCCTCGCTCGAGTTACTTTACAACCCCAATACCAATGAAGTTGGGACGTTGTGTTAAACATAAATAAAAACAGAATACAATGATTTGCAAATCATGTTCAACCTATATTTAATTCAATACACTACAAAGACAAGATATTTCATGTTCAAACTGATAAACTTCATTCTTTTTAGCAAATAATCATGAACTTTGAATTTTATGGCTGCGACACATTCCAAAAAAGCTTTGACAGGTGGCAAAAAAGTTGAGGAATGCTAATCAAACACCTATTTGGTACAATCCCACAGGTGAACAGGCTAATTGGGAACAGGTGGGTGCAATGATGTGGTCTAAAAGGAGCTTACCTGAATTGCTCAGTCATTCACAAGCAAAGATGGGGCGACGTTCACCTCTTCGTGAAAAAGTGCGTGAGAAAATAGTTGAACAGTTTAAGGACAATGTTCCTCAACGTACAATTGCAAGGAATTTAGGGATTTACCGGGCCATAATATCAAAAGGTTCAGAGCATCTGGAGAAATCACTGCATGTAAGCGGCAAGGCAGAAAACCAACAGCATTGTGTTAATGCCAATGGCATGGGTAACTTACACATCTGTGAAGGCACCATTAATGCTGAAAGGCACATACAGGTTTTGAAGAAACCTATGCTGCCATCCAAGCAACGGCTTTTTCATGGACGCCTCTGCTTATTGCAGCAAGACGATGCCAAACCACATTCTGCACGTGTTACAACAGCGTGGCTTCGTAGTAAAAGAGTGCGGGTACTAGACTGGCCTGCCTGCAGTCCAGATCTGTCTCCCATTGAAAATGTGTGGCGCATTATGAAGCGTAAAATACGACAACGGAGACCCCGGATTGTTGAACAGCTGAAGCTGTACATCAAACAAGAATGGGAAAGAATTCCACCTACAAAGCTTCAACAATTCGTGTCCTCAGTTCCCAAACATTTATTGAATGTTGTTAAAAGAAAAGCTCATGGAACACAGTAATAAACATGACCCTGTCCCAGCTTTTTTGGAATATGTTGTTGCAGCCATAAAATTCCAAGTTAATGATTATTTGCTAAAAACAATAAAGTTTATCAGTTTGAACATTAAATATCTTGCCTTTGTATCGTATTCAATTAAATATAGGTCGAACATGATTTGTAAATCATTGTATTCTGTTTTTATTTATGTTTAACACAACGTCCAGACTTCATTGGAATTGGGGTTGTATAACACGCCGCACAGAAAGTCTTTGCCGTGTCTGTTGGCTTGTCATATAGGCAAAAGTACAGACGACAGTACTGAAAAGCCTGCGTGGGTCTTTTTTTCCCTACTCCAGTGCATAGTAAACATAATAGAGTCATAGGTATATATAAAGAAATGCTCCCCTCTTGTCTGCGCCGCTTCGCTGCCGCACTGTGGCGGCTGCGAGATTTAGTTCTGATGCTGGTGGTTGAGGTCCCGATGGCCGTAGGAAAAATAGTTGGCACCGCAGCTGGTTTCAGCCTCTGTATCCAATGCTTTCTGCTAAGTCTTTCCCAAAACACGCAGTTCGAAGTGATCAGCACAGTTTGGAATGCTTGCTAGGCACCCATAGCTGACCACGTTTCTGCCCCTGTCGATTGACTTTCCCTATCCACTGGTCACGTATTCCTTTTTGACTTAAGACAGCCAAAAAAAAACTCTTGCCGCTGCCTGAACCATTTCTACAACCAAATGCCACACAATAAACCATCGTGACATCGCTAAATCATACGACAAATATACAAGGACGGGAACAACAGCATGGAACAATAGCATACAACGCCGAATGAACAGGATGTTTGGCTTGTGCGACGTCACAGCGCCGGACAGAGACGAAGACCGGAAGGCACTGGATGCAAAAAGCAGCCGGCGCATTCTGAATCATATTTATCAATTTAACTGCTGTATATCTGCTATGTAATCACGTCGAAAGGGCAGATGTGGTTTGTAAAGGGGTTCTAGAGTTATCAAGAACATTTTTTAAATCTTTGTCCTCTGACCTTTAAAGGCATATTTTGACTGATATTAACAGCGTCAAAAACACACCCTCCTCAGTCATTTCAAGTGGAGCACAGCAGGCTCTGTCGATAAAATCCAGTGTTGACTAGATAAGAGAGGGAAGTCTGATGAAACCTTGCTCAATTCAAGTCAGTAAACGAAGTGCAAGCGCACAATGCTGGAACATTTAGGGTTTATTATTGTACCTGTATTCCAATGTTTAGCTATTTTGAACAATATACAGTTGAAACCAGGAGTTTACATACACTATATAAAAAGATGCTTTTTGTTTTTTTCTCACTGTCTCACATGAAATCAGACTGAACCTTTCCTGGTTTCGGTCAATTAGGTTTACCAAAATTATTTTTACTTGCTAAACGCAAGAATAATAAGAGAGGGATTTTTTTAGACACATTTTCATCACGTTCATTGAAGTCAGAAGTTTGCATGCATACATTTCATAAGTATTTGGTAACATAACCTTTAAACTACAGTATATGACTTGGGTCAAATGTTTTGGATATCCTTCCACAAGATTCTCATAATAGTCCTGACACAACTGGTGTAACTGAGCCAGGTTTGTAGGCCACCTTGCTCGCACATGCCTTTTCAGGTCTGGCCGTACATTTTCAGTAGGATTGAGATCAGGAATTTGTGATGGCCACTCCAAAACATTGAATTTGTTATCCTTCACCCCCCACTTTGTAACCAGTATGGTAATATGCTTCAGGTCATTGTCCATTTGGAACTTCCTGCCTGACATCTTGAGAGGTTGCTTGAGTCTTCTTCTTTTCCTTAGGGCTTGTCCCTTTAGGCGTCGCCACAGCGCGTCATCCTTTTCCATGTAAGCCATATCTCCTGCATCCTCCTCTCGAACACCAACTGCCCTCATGACATACATCAACCATCTCTTTGGTCTTCCTCTAGCTCTCTCGCCTGGCAGCTCCATTCTCATCATCCTTCTACCAATATACTCACTATTTCTCCTCTGGACGTGTCCAAACCATCGAAGTCTGCTCTCTCTAACTTTGTCTCCAAAACATCGATCCTCGGCTGTCCCTCTGATGAGCTCATTTCTAATTTTATCCAACCTGGTCACTCCGAGAGCAAACCTCAACATCTTCATTTCCGCCACCTCCAACTCTGCTTCCTGTTGTCTCTTCAGTGCCACTGTCTCTAATCCGTACATCATGGCTGGCCTCACCACTGTTTTATAAACTTTGCCCTTCATCCTAGCAGAGACTCTTCTGTCACATAACACACCTGACACCTTCCTCCACCTGTTCCAATCTGGTTGGACTCCTTTCTTCCCTTCCTGACCACATTCACTATTGCGCAGGACGGTTGACCCCAAGTATTTGAAGTCCTCCACCCTTGCTATCTCTTCTCCCTGTAGCCTCACTCTTCCCCCACCACCGCTCTCATTCATGCACATATATTCTGTCTTACTTCGGCTCATCTTCATTCCTCTGCTTTCCAGTGCATGCCTCCATCTTTCTAACTGTTCATCCACCTGCTCGCTGCTTTCACTGCAGATCACAATGTCATCTGCAAACATCATGGTCCACGGGGATTCCAGTCTAACCTCATCTTTCAGCCTATCCATCACCACTGCAAACAGGCAAAGGGCTCAGGGCTGATCCCTGATGCAGTCCCACCTCCACCTTAAATTCGTCTGTCACACCTACAGCACACCTCACTGCTGTTCTGCTGCCCTCGTACATGTCCTGTATTATTCTAATATAGATGAGATGTTGCTTGAGTATTTCCACATAATGTTCTTTCCTCATGATGCCATCTAGTTTGTGAAGTACACCAGTCCCTCCTGGAGCAAAACAACGCCACAACACAATGTCCACCCTCCCACCCTATTTCAAAGTTTCGATGCTGTTTTCAGACTTGCAAGCTTCCCCCTTTTTCCTCCAAACGTAACGATGCTCACTATGGCCAAACAGTACTACTTTAGCTTCATCAGACCACAGGACACGCCTCCAAAAATTAAGGTCTTTGTCCCTTTTTGCATTTGCAAACTGTAACGCGGCTTTTCTATGTTTCTTTTGGAGTAATGGCTTCTTCCCGGCATATTCCTTTTAGCTCATCTCAGTGTTGGCAGCTCGTTTCACTGAGAATAATGACACACTCTTACCAGCTTCTGGAAGTGTCTTCACAAGGTGTTTTGGTTTTGTTCTTGGGTTGATATGCACATTTCCTTCTGAGCCATATAATGGCTGGACATTCCGATGGTGTTTATAGTTGTGTATATAATTGTTTGAAAAGATGAATGTAGCACCTTCAGGCATCTGGAAATTGCACCCAAGGATGAACCAGACTTGGGCAAGTCCACAATTCTCTTTCTGATATCTTGGTTGATTTCTTTTGACTTTCCCATGATGTTACACAAAGAAGCAGTGTGTTTTCATTATGCCTTCAAATACATCCACAGGTGTGTCTCTAATTAACTCAGATGTTGTCAATAAAACTATCAGAAGCGTCCAAAGACGTGACATTATAAACATTTTTTTCGCAAATAGTTTTAAGAGATAATCTTACACTATATAAACTTCTGACTTTGAAGGAAGTAATGAAATATTGTCAAAAAAAATCCTTATCCCTTTATACTGGCATTTACCAAATAGAAATATTTTTGGTAATCCTAAGTGACCTAAACAAAGTAAATGTTATGTCTGATTTCATGTCAAACAATGAGAAAAATAGTATCTCTTTTTATATAGTGTAAATGTAAACATCTGGTTTCAACTGTATGAGTTACCGGTATCTTAAATTCAGTTGCTGAATTTAGTTGCATATTTTACAGCTTTCAAAAAACAAACTCTGAGGGGAAACGATAGTATCATTTCTCAACTAGGGAATGGAGTAATGGTGAGTCCAGGGATGAATCATCTCAGCTGTCCCACTAGATGGGCTCTGAGTATACCAAACATGAAAGCCCTCTCCCCACTGCGTCCACCTCCTTATCGAGGACCCCGTACGATAATTGGGGCCCTAACATTAAAAAAAAAAAAAAAAAACTTCGTTAGAAAGCCTCTAATCCGCTGCCTTCAAATACAGGCTCACCCAACGCTTTTGTAGTGCTCGCCGTCTGCCATGCTGAACAAAAAGTCTTGAGGAAACATCAAAGCACCCATGCGCGTCCCCAAACTCGGACTCGTGTGTATGTGTGCGTGTGTGTGTGTGTGTTTGTGTGGTATGGCACGGCTATCTGCTCATGGAGAAAGTGGGACAATTTTTTTTTTTTTTTTGCTGCCAAGCCATCTGGAAACAAAAGATCATTTTGTCTGCCTTGAAAAACATCTGACATTAGTGGGAAGCAGTCACAGCTTTGGTACTATAAGCAGAGGTGGGTAGAATTGCCAAAAAAGTTACTTAAGTAAAAGTACTGTTACTTTATAATACTATGACTCAAGAAAAAGTAAAAAGTAGTCCTCCAAATAATTACTTGTGTAAGCCTAGGTAATCTGTGAAAAAAACTACTGAAGTACTGAGTAACTGCTAACTTCTGATTTTACTTTTCTTTTTTAAGCACAGCATCAACCTTAAATAAATAAATCCAAAACAGGAATGTGCTAATTCAAATATTGCCCAACAGCATAACTTTAACTAAAACAACAATAAATTAAATCTTTTTAAAAACAATATGAATAAAGGCCACAAGATATGGTCTTAAATTAACTTTCTTTTGTGAAACAGCACAAGTGGCATTCTTGTAGTCTGAAATGCGGACATTTTTTGGCAGACACAGATGAAAGCACATGATATGGCTGTTCTTTTTCATAGTCTGAAAGGTAAACAGGGTGAGTGTGAGACGTGTTCTGCCTCTTCTGACTGAGTTGCACTGCCCAGGAAACCCTTTATTGTTTCTACCATACTATGCTCCCATGAATGAGTCACTTTGAAAACTTTGCTTCTGTGTTGGCGGGGTTGCTTTCCAAAGGTGGGTAGTAGTAACGCACTAGATTTACTCTGTTACATTTACTCAAGTAACATTTTGGATCAATTGTACTTGTCAGAGTAGTTTTAATGAAGCATACTTTTTACTTTTACTCGAGTATTTATGTTAAGAAGAAACGGTACTTTTACTCCGTTACAATGACCTAAATGCCGCTCGCTACTTTCATTTATCAATAATTGCATGCGTGATCTATTTTTAGACTTTTGTTTTCGACTTCCACATCGGGCGCTGTTGCTCCAATCCACCGTGATTACCACGGTGATGTTTGACTCAAGTTCACCAATCAAACGACACAAGAAAGTCACATGTCCGCACACAAAGTCTTCTTTTGGGCTTCGTGGGCCAAAGTGAGTTGCCACGCGCGATTCATGTTTACATTATAGACTACGAAAAACAACAGCTTTATGATGAAGCATAGTTGAGTCACTCCCCAACCATGGCTATTTCAGCCCTCTTCTAACTTGAGAAAACACCTTGCGGTAAGTTGCAGATGTTTTTGCTGTTGTTTTGACTGTGCATATGGCAACATTAGCACTATTTTATGGACACAAGTAACTCTTAAACATGCATCTTTTGGGGTATGTTGTGTTGTATTCCCCCCCCCCTCTCTCTTTTTTCTCTCTCTCTTGCACACGCACACACTTTATCAATAAGTCTGTGCAGCAAACAACTTCATCATTCAGTCATTTTAGTGGATAAAGCAAATCATGTTTCTGTAAGGCCCTATTATGCATGTGTTGTTGTTTTTCACTTAAAAATTTAAATGGTGGCAGGTGTGTGTGGACTCCCGTTGAACATGAGTTTTAATGTTATCTGTTACTTCTGAACATAGCCACATGCCAGTTATAAGAGGGAGTACATCCTTGTGCAAGCAGATTTTTCTTTTTTAACTTAATTCAACCAGGTAAAAGACCAGTTAAAACATGACATCTCTTTTGCAATGGTGACCTGGCCAAGAAGGCAGCAAATGTCAAGTCCAAGTCGATCACATTCAATTTTATTTAGATTTATTATCACCTCCCCTCTCAAAAAGATACAAAAATAAATCAGTTAAGTTATACAAATTTTAAGCCACATTAATGGAGGAAAACGTTTGAAAATGATTTATCTCGGTAAAAATTATTTTACAACACAAAAAGCTGGCATTTGAACAGGGGTGTGTAGACTTTTTATATCCACTGCATCATTGTTCCTGTTTTTGTAATGTCCCTGGTGGACCTACAGTTTTGTGCTGTTTAACAAGTAGAAAAAAAATATAGTGTAAGACCATTTCTGCGAGCTGATTTTGCCGTAATTTATTTTAAAAAGGTTATATTTTTATAAAATTTGATGTATTATGTTTTAGATTAAGTGATATTGTTCAGCAATATCGGAATTTGCATATTCATATTTTATTTAGTTATATTTTATTTTATTTGATGTTTATACTCTGATTTAAAAAAAATATTTTCACTGAGCACTTTCTTACTCTTACTCAAGTAATTATTTGGAGGACTACTTTTTATTTTTCCTATTATTAGTCCTATTATTCAAAAGTAATAGTACTCTTACTTGAGTACAATATTTGGTTACTCTACCAACCTCTGTCGCTTTGTGTGCGGTCATGTGACTGTCTGGCTCCGTTTGATGGGTCAAATGGAGTCAAATGTCGACAGTGGGTACATTGGATTGGTGAAAAAGAGTCTTGTGACAGTGCCCAAGACACAGGTCTCTGACCAGTCAAAACACAGAGATCGCACAAGCAATAATAGGTAAAGTAGAAAGTGGAATTTAGCTCAGTGTAATGGAGTAAATGTAGCCTTTTTTTTTTTTTTTTTTTAATAACAAAAAAAACTTAAGTAAAAGTAAAAAGTATATTGCATTCAAACTACTTGGATAAGTACAATCTATCCAAAAAGTTACCTAAGTAAATGTATGCTGCTGTACAACACTTATTGAGTACTGTACCAATAATTAGATGAATAATTAGATACATTTGTGACGAGAGTACCTTAAAGGTCCCGTATTTTGCCAAACCCACTTTTTCTAGTATTTGGGATGTAATATTGTCTCTATGGTTCCTCAGTAGGCGACACGGTGGCCGACTGGTTAGAGCGTCAGCCTCACAGGTCTGAGGACCCGGGTTCAATCCCCGGCCCCGCCTGTGTGGAGTTTGCATGTTCTCCCCGTGCCTGCGTGGGTTTTCTCCAGGCACTCCGGTTTCCTCCCACATCCCAAAAAACATGCATTAATTGGAGACTCTAAATTGCCCGTAGGCATGACTGTAAGTGCGAATGGTTGTCTGTTTCGATGTGCCCTGCGATTGGCTGGCAACCAGTTCAGGGTGTACCCCGCCTCCTGCCCGATGACAGCTGGGATAGGCTCCAGCATGCCCGCGACCCTAGTGAGGAGAAGCGGCTCAGAAAATGGATGGATGGATGGGTTCCTCAGTAAACGTGAAATATTAATTAAAATTGTCCACGGATTCATTCCTTCCAGATGTTTTTCTGCTGAGAGGCCTGAAACCAGGCCATTCAAATTTCTCGGTCTTATCTACGTCACTAGCGAAGATCTCTGCCTATCTCTCTGCTCCCAAGCCAGTGCTGTCAACATAACAAACACTTGTGCTCTCACAAGTGGGGCTTCTACACAAAGGCAACCAATCAGAGGAAAGGGGGCTGTCTTATTCAAATATGGACAAAGCAGATACAAAACTGGGTCAAACAGAAGTACTGCAGCTGTCAAAGGGTCCTTTTCTGGACACTCGTATGACCAAACCAAGTTGTTTTTTGAAATGGAATTAACACTTTTATACTAAGTCCATGTTAGAGAGTCACTGTATGAAGGTCTAAATAGACAAACTATGGGACCTTTAATGCCAAATGACCATGTACCGTTTCCATACACAACCCCAATTTCAATGAAGTTGGGATGTTGTGTTAAACATAAATAAAAAAAAGAATACAATGATTTGCAAATCATGTTCAACCTATATTTAATTGAATACACTACAAAGACAAGATATTTAATGTAAGCAGCAAGGCCGAAAACCAACATTGAATGCCTGTGACCTTCGATACCTCAGGCGGCACTGCATCAAAAACCGACATCAATGTGTAAAGGATGTCACCACATGGGCTCAGGAACACTTCAGAAAACCAATGTCAGTAAATACAGTTGGGCGCTACATCCGTAAGTGCAACTCGAAACTCTAGTATGCAAAGGAAAGGCCACTTATCAACAACACCCAGAAATGCCGCCGGCTTCTCTGGGCCGAAGCTCATCTAAGACGGACTGATGCAAAGTGGAAAAGTTTTGGGAATTGGGGTTGATTTCATTCACCAAATTGCCCCTATTAGCACACTAAGATTTTCAGCAGCTGCCTTCCTGGAGTCTCCATTGACAGAAAAACATCTGGCTAAGAGGTAAGAGAGATAAGAGGCATGAGGCCGAAGAAACCGCACCTATGACGACCACAGCGTCACACACAAACACATCATGTTCATTCCCACCCATCCCTTCCTATTTCTACTGACCTGGCTTAGAAATCCAACAGTCCTTTTGGGCCATCATACGCACACGCACACACACGAGGATGTGCTGACAAGGAAGAAACTGCTGACTCTTAATTAGCAGGAATTGCAGTGTCAAGGTGTCACATGCATGCAGGGCAGAATAACAGCACGGTTCTGTCCCACTATTGATTCCATCCAGCAAAGCTTTGTTTTTTTGTTTTTGTTTTTTTTAATCAGCATGGTTCATGTTCTTTTACCTCTCTGTTTGGATACCTTGTAAATTAAACACACCAGAGAAATGTTCCAAATTTCATGCTTGAAAGTGAGAAGAACAGTTCGGAAGAAGGAGAAGGGGCATTTTAATTGGCAATTTAGTAACCTACACAGTGGATCAGCGCGCAAGTAAAAAATAATATATTTTTTTAAAGACTGCGTCTGGGACTTTTTATCTTGACTCTGCAAGCCTTTCCCACATCTTGTCAGGTCTTTAGCTCGCACATGAACTAACATGCACACCCTCAGTCATAAGTGTGTATGGGTGGTCTGGGGGCACGCTACGTGCTAACTGTCAAGGAGGGCTTGACCTTGGCTTCCTTTTAAAATGCTGCCAAGCAGAACATTTATTTAAGGAAGCACTGAGGGTGAAGAGCGCAAGACAGACCCACAGGTTACACATCAAAGAGCCAGCGACAATGAACAGAGAGTGACACACAGAATCACAAGTTCACATTCCGGATTTCTCTCTGTTCTGGATTATGATACATTTCACGAAGATTATTGTAGTCTGACTTGTTTTTATAATATTAATATCATGCTTATTCTTGTACATAATAACCTCGAATAAGTTGACGGAAACGCAGGAGAAATGGATCAAGTCGTGTGACTGTTTTATCTCTGCTTTTCATCAACATGCTAGGCTGGATAAGGTGGTGGAGAAAAACACTCAATTGAAGCAGAGAAAATTCCTTGCGCGCCAGTAGCGAGAGAAAAGTGTGAGGCAGAAACTTGACATCGCTCGTTTGGCAAATGAATTACCTTGAATTTGCATGACAAAGTAATCCAATGTGATTGGCATTACACCAACTGAAATGTGGTGATAAAACATTTGTAGTGTATAGAGATTGATTATTAATATATTTTAACACAGACGTCTGGTATAACTAACGCTGCATGTTTTATTTACGCGTGTTCCCCTAATGTGAACATTTTTGTTCACAGTGTCTGTGTGCGGTACTGGCGAGCTCGCGGCCTCGTGAGCTTGCTAGCCAGTTAGCTCGTTGGCTTGCCAGCTAGCTCATGTAATAAACTGTTATCTTTCACTGAAGTGTCTCCATTGTGAGGGTCAGCGCTGGGTGTGGCCGTAGCAAGTTGGACAGGCCCCAACAGCATTTTGCTGGACTGCAATTGGCTATTATCCATTGGCGGGCTGGCGAGTGGTAGGGGAGCTCTCAGGTTTGCGTGCGGGCACACGACAGAGACACTGTGGCCCAAATAATACGTAATATTTTCGGGAAGATGCATTTTTCTGCTTTTAGGCTGACTGCTTGCTGTAGTGGTAGAAACAGGCCAAGTTATTATCACTCAGGAAGTAGCAATTGCACCAAATCGCCACTCAAGGCACTGTGTACTTACTGTATATAGTGGGGGAAGGTCGACTCATGCCAGAAGCACAAGTGCGTACCTGGACCCCGTTTTAGCCCCACCCAAAAAATCCAAACAACTGAGATGGTGAAAAAGCATTTAACGCTATACTCTAGCTCAACAATTCAGTACTAAATTGTTATCAGTCTTGGCACGTTTTCAGCACTTCAAACATATTTAATGCATTTAGAAACAAAACACAAAAATAAGTGTCTCCAAGAAATAATGGGCAAGGCAACAATGTAGCAACTGCCAATCTAGTTACCTGCTCAATACACCATTCAACACAAGGTTAATCATTACGGTAGTACAACCCCAATTCCAATGAAGTTGGGACATTGTGTTAAACATAAATAAAAACAGAATACAATGATTTGCAAATCATGTTCAACCTATATTTACCTGAATACACTACAAGGACAAGATATTTAATGTTCAAACTGCTAAAGTTTATTGTCTTTAGCAAATAATCATTAACTTAGAATTTTATGGCTGCAACACGTTCCAAAAAAGCTGGGACAGGTGGCAAAAAAGACTTAGAAAGTTGAGGAATGCTCATCAAACACCTGTTTGGAACATCCCACAGGTGAACAGGCTAATTGGGAACAGGTGGGTGCCATGATTGGGTAGAAAAGGAGCTTCCCAACAATTAGTTTCCTCAGTTCCCAAACGTTTATTGAATGTTGTTAAAAGAAAAGGTGATGTAACACAGTGGTAAACATGACTCTGTCCCAGCTTTTTTGGAACGTGTTGCAGCCATAAAATTCCAAGTTAATGATTATTTGCTAAAAACAATCAAGTTTATCAGTTTGAGCATTAAATATCTTGTCTTTGTCGTGCATTCAATTAAATATAGGTTGAACATGAATTGGGGCTGTGATTCATTTTACCTGACTTGAACAGTAGATTTTTCCTCAGAGACAATAAACGACATTCCCTCCCGCCATACTTAGAAATCCCAAAAGAACTTCTGAAATAGAGTATGTGGTTTAATGACTTGTATTTTTGTCTATGTGACTGATTAATGACTATTGCACCCCGCAATAGTTTTGTCAGACAGAAAAAAAACACATTTTACAATGTAAAATGTTTAATGATGTGTAAAATTTGGATGAGCTAATGATATGATTTTTTTAAAATGAAAAAGTAATATAATCCACAAAGCTTGTGGAGTCTTGTATACTGCAGATCCTCTGCTGTCCACTTGCACTTGTCTCTTGATACCCATTGACGTAGTAAATAACACAAGTTAAATATATGTGAAAATATATCCATAAATATATGTGACAATATCTCCATATTGTTTTGAAGTGCCAATGAAACCGTCCTCCTCCTCCTGTATCTCCCTCTCTCCCTCCCTCCTTCCTTGAGAGCCTCTGCTTGGTCCGCCGCAGGGCTGAGGAATGTGTGAGAGCCATGTGTCAAATCCCTCGACTGTGGGAAAGTGCTGCTCTCTGCTGAACTCCCTCCTCCCTCGCTCTCTCATTCCGTTTGACCGCTCTCCAGGCGAGCGTCCAGCCCTGCTCCAACCTTGTGCGAGTGTGTCTGTTTTCAGTGTGTGTGTGTGTGTGTGTGTGTGCTTGCGTGTGCCTGCCTGCCTGCCTCACAGCACACAGGAAGTGAGCAGAGAGCGTCTGCCAGTGGAGCGTCGCCTGAACTGCTGTTTCCTCCAGACAGTTTCTATGCCAACACTAGACTCTCCACAACACACAAATATACACACACGCACACACATAGCCAAACTACACAAAGCGCTTGTCAGAAACAGCCTTAAGAGACATGGAGGCGGCCTATTCCTTCTTTCCACCACAAACATGACACGGACTCTTTGTGTAAAGGCTGCTTGCTTGATTTCCATAAAATGTTTTCCCATTTCCAGGTGATTTTTTTTTTTTCCCCACAACAATGGTAATGTATTAAAACTGCTGTCCACATCGTAATGCATTTTAGGCTGTTAAGCGCATCAAGTGTCATAATATAAACCCTAATCGTACACTCATTTTAGCCAATCACAAACATGAAGAAAGTAATTTCTGGAAAAGGCAAAATAAAAAAATGCTTGAATCAGTAATTGATTGAACTGAATGTCAGCATTGAATATGAAATATTGTATGTATACTTTAAATGAAACAAAAAAAATGGTTTCCATTCAGTGAAAAGGTCAAATCCGTAGGTGAAAAGGTCCTATCCGTACAAAATTTTTACTTTTAGGCACCTCGACACAGATGTCTTCATAATGAAGGAATAGTTTTGACAGTTGGTCAATATAAGACAAATTACAATACCGTATACTATAAACAAAAAGTCTGGTTGCTTTGTTTTTATATGCACCTAAAAGTTTATTTTTTATTTTTATGCCAGCAGGTTTTGCAGAAGACTGCCAACTGTTTCAGCCACCTCCCCAATGCTACGTTACAACAAGGTCTAAAAATACATTTACACCTGCCACACGTCTGCCCGCCTACCCACGTCATAAACCATGTCTGCAGAGTCCCGTTCACTTTTTCTCTCTCTCTTGCTCACACTGTGGTAATGATATAAGCAGTTCTCTCCATCTGTCTTCCAGCTGGAGGAGAACGATTATGTCTGCTGTGTCTCGTCATAGATGTCCACAGTGTCCAAAACAAAACTTACCTCTGCTCAGATCCGAGCCTGTCTTGAGATGTATCCGTCCTGTGAGATGGGCCTCTCCAGTTTCTGCTTCTTAAAATTCATTGATTGTAACATGGTTGGATTTTTCAACAATAGTACAACTTTTACGACAAAGAGTATACAGCTCTTCTCAAATAATTTTGTCAACAATAAAACAAATAACATTTTGGAAACAAAAACATTTAAGGCTTGTTGAAAGATGTGGTTCCCTCACCTCCTCTGAGCACAAACCCACTCCATCACATGCCGACACACACACACACACACTCAGCTATCCCCAGTGAGAGCCAGGCGCCAAGAGCAGATCCACAGTTCATGCAGATCGACCGTCTCCACATCCCCTTACAGGCAGAGCCAAATACCCCCACAGATATGCAATCATCATGTAGAAACAATCCCATCCAATCTAAGGATTGGTTCAATTCAACTGAACTAGTGATTGAGGTAAGTAGTCAGTGTTATTTTTAACACACACACACACACACACACACACACAAAATCATGAGTTTCTGTGCCATATAGGCTTGGCCTTTTGTATAAACCTTGTCAGGCTCCCCCCTACCCACCAGTCTCACCCCTACCCACTCGGTCTCAGCTGGGATTCTCCCCAATACACACACACACACATTCCCCCATCGGAAAATACTGGGGGTGATCATTTCCTTTGCATATTACCCTTCCGCCAATTATTACTACAATCATCATGCTCGACAGTGCTATAACAGTGGCTCCACTGTAAGGCCACATTGCCTTGTTAGACAGATCTTGAGACTACTGAGATAAAGCAGCTCCAGTGTGTGAGTGAGATAGCATAAAGTTATTGTTAAAACATGAGAAATCAGTGCAAGTTTTCAGTGAGCTGTCCTTGTTCCAAACTGTGACTACCTGTGCTGGAGAGGGTCTTCCTACACAATGACTGTAAAGCATGTTCTTGGTACATTGGGATCTTGCTTAAGGATACAAGGATCAAGGGAAACCAGGTGATCATGCCTACAAATCTTCAGCTGAGCACTCTACTGGCTGAACTATTTCTAGTCTAAGCTTGGTCTTAATGTGAACGGATGTGGACAGTTTTGCGGATTTGCTTATATTTGTGCATATGAGTATTTATATTATTATAAATGTATATTATATATATATATATATATATATATTATTATAAATTTATATTCTTATTATTTTACTTTCAGTACATTCATAATGAAGAGAATGAAATGGAGAGAATAGCGTTAGCAGAGTTATCATTGATGCTGGTTGGGTGTTCAAAAACCAAAATTCTGCCTTGTCTGTTCGTGTTGCAGTGAATATGATTTATTTTTTTACATTGTAGCTACTTCTAACAATCATCTACACTTTGAAGGTAAACCTTAGGGGCTCCATTAAAACCCACTTAATGGTCCTGTCGAGGAGGCTTTGCTTTATGGCACAGTGAGGTTCAAGACAGGTCAGATGATTTACAGTTGGCAAAAGGCTGGACATACCCGCACACCAATAAATATTTAGAAGAGTACAGTTTTAAGTATCTCAGTTTCATCTGCTTCCTTTTAATTGGACATTAAAATCATGACATCATCGAAATAGCTAAGATATTTCAACTTATCTCTGTGAGGGAGGCAGGTGAGGTCCTTAAAGCTTATATGGCAGTGAGGTCAAGGAGACAGGAGATTCATGGCCGGTGAGGCTCAATTTTTTACTCTTCAAATTTGTTGCTATGTCAAACTCGAAGACAGCATTTGGTGTGATTTTGGAAAGTAGAGTCTCTATCATGGTAGACTGATGGAAATATAACATAATGAAGGGCAGTGTAACTGGATGAGGAAGAAGGAGGGGCTTGTGAGGGTTAAGAAAGGCACCACGGTCATCTTATCAGGCGTGCAAGCCGTGAGCGATCTAAGTGGGCTGAGAGACAAGAGGAGTGCCTCTGTTGTGCCCTGTGATCCAAGACGGCGTTTTATGGCATACTCCAGATCGCTATCAGTGTGGGAAAAGACTGCAAGGCCACAGGAACTATGCTTAAGCATGAGTGTGTCTGTGCACATGTTTGTTTGGTTTGCGTGCAGTTTCTCCCACCAAAGCAATCAAGAGGGCAGAGGATTGTATGTTTAGACAAGAGTGTGTGTGCGTGCGTGTGTGTGCGTACGCATGGCTGCTGTGGAGCCTGATAAGGACTATAAACATCAACCAACAGCAGGCGGGCAGGTTCACCCAGACGGGACGATAAAACAGAGCTTTGACTCTAACCGACCACTTTATTCTCATGTTGTGTTGATATGACGCCATAAAAGACACTTGTGTGTGTGTGTGTGCCGCAATTAAATCTAACGTCACTACCATTCCATCGCTTTAAACAACACTTATCACTTGGAATTTGAGATGTCAATTTCTTACCCCAGATTGTTGTCGAGCAGGCCCATAAGGACTGACCTGTGCTTTGGGTTTCAGGCAATCCAAGATTATTTAAACCTGCTGTCAAAGCTGGACAACTTTACACAACTTCATTGTTTCTCAAAATCAAATCCAGGTAAGCACTAGAAAACCGAATGTTGTCTAATTTCAAGATCTGGAGGAGCTGTCCTTTAAAATGCAAATGTCCAGACATAATACCTTGCCCTTTAGAGTCTAAACTACAAACCCCAATTCCAGTGAAGTTGGTATGTTGTGTAAAACATAAATAAAAACAGAATACAATGATTTGCAATCCTTTTTAACCTGTATTCAACTGATTTTAAACTGATGAACATTACTGTTTTTTGCAAATATTCTCTCATTTTGAATTTGATTCCAAAAAAGCTGGTACAGGGGCAACAAAAGACTGGCAAAGTTGAGGAATGCTAAAAAAAATACCTGTTCGGAAAATTCCACAGGTGAACAGGTTAATTAGAAACAGGTGAGTGTCATGTTTGGGTATAAAAGAAGTGCCCCAAAAAGGCTCAGTTGGTATATATCTTTTTCAGCGACGTCCCTGGTTACTTCAGCAAGACAATTCTGAGCCTCTTTCTGCATGTGCTACAACAGCATGGCTTCATAGTAAAAGAGTGCGAGTATTAGACTGGTCGGCCAGCAGTCCAAACCTGTCTCCCAAACGCGTGGCGTGTTATGAAGAGCAAACCATGGCAACAGAGACCCTGGGCAGTTGAGCAACTGTTCTACATCAAGCAAGAATGGGAAAGAATTCCACCTCCAAAACTTCAACAATTAGTGTCTTCAGTTCCCAAATGCTTATTGCTAAGCGATGTAACATGGTGGTAAACATGCCCCTGTCCCAGCTTTTTTAGAATGTGTTATAGGCATCAAATTCAAAATGAGACAATATTTGCAACAACAACAAAAAAACAATAATGTTCATCAGTTTGAACATTAAATATCTTCTCTTTGTAGTGTCTTCAGTTGACTATAGGTTGAAAAGGATTTGAAAATCATTATATTCTGTTTTTTATTTAAGTTTTAAACAACATCCCAACTTCATTGGAATTGGGGTTTGAAATAATTATAAAAGCAAAAAATAGGAGGGGCGACCATTATTCCCGAATTTCTCTTATTTGCGTTGGGTTTTGGTGTCCCCTGACGCTTGTGAATAGCGAGGATTAACTGCCTGCATGCACTACACTGACTGGCCAATTGATAAACTAAATGATCTGATCATACTGTATACTGTATGTTGTGATTTGACTTATGGATAGGGTTGGACATCAAGAATCGAGAACCAATTGGAACCGGGACTTACGTTCCGGTTCTCCCAGAACCGTTCACATTAAAACATTTCGGTTCCCAGTCTTGATGCCAAGTGCTCCAGCCGCGAAGAAGAACTGGCGAAAAACAACGAAGAAGTGATGTAAACCAACAAAGAAGGACGCGCACGATGACGTGCTTGTGCCCAACGGTGGCGGCGGCATGTGTCTTAACTTTGTTAAAATGAATGACCAGTCGCCTCAGTGCAACACTTGGAATAAGATTATATTGTGCAAAGGAGGCTTTCACGATGTGTAGCGTCTGATGCGCTCCGAGCCTCTGCCTACACCGCGTGGAGCTTCAGTGAAGCTCAGTCAACTGCGTGACTGAAACAATAAATTATGTCTATGGAAACAGAGACAGCTAACAAGGTAAACGGTTGGGTGCACTTTTGCACTTATTTTAGTCTTCAAACCAACGTAAGAGCAGATTTAAAAAAAAAAAAAATAATAATAATAATAAAAAAGCTGAACATTGGGCTAAAACTTCCCCGTAGCAACTTTACATCATAATGAATTGGGACAAAATTCACACAAACGTTGTCTCACAGTATCACAAACACTAAGCTTGTGCCTCATCGGTGGGTAAGGAAAGGAATCAGTGTTTTATAGCATTTGGTTCCATCCATTAAAAAAAAAAAAAAAAAATTACCGGTGCCGTGTGAAGTTACTTTTCGTGCCAAAATGCTGAGTTCCGTTGCGTACCTTTCAAAATAAAAGGCTACAAGCTTAAAACAGGAAGTCAAAATAAAACCTGCACATATAAACCATTTGACATGATGAAACAGTCCCGAATGACAATTTTAACAATACAATATTTAACTTTTAGCTGAAATATGAATTAATGAATATTAAGTCAATTGCGTTAGTTCCACACACATTACCTTTTAGTTCATAGGTTTGATATTGATACTGGTTATAAAGAACTACAAGTCAAATGTTAATTTTAGTCTATGCTGCAGGCTGCTAAGAAAATAGATGTTCATAATTTGGACACCCTTTATTTAAACCATGCAAACTTTTTTGACTCAGCCCCCTAAAAGAATTGGAATCGAGAATCGTTTGGAACCGGAATCGAAATAAGGAATCGCTCAAATTCAAACGATGCCCAACCCTACTTATGGACTGCAGCAACACAGTTTTCACAAAGCAAAAATATTTTCCAGTGATACAAAACCAGGTTTTGTGCGACGTATGTGAAAGCACAACTCACTGGACCATGTCTGGACCTGATCCTACAGCGATGAGGTGAGAAAATGACTAAAGACGTTATGTCCACATCCGCTTATCCCCAACGGAGTGATGCAGACTATGATGTCCATAAAGATGCAGTGCGACTGCGAGGTGATGAGGTCACAGCAAAATCGGTGGCAGGTTTGGCTATTAGTTGAGTCACAGATGAGTTCATGAGAGGCGCACTCCAGAGGGTCATTGGCTAAATCATGGTCCATTTCAACAACACTCTCCTGCGCTCATAAACGCACACACTGACGGCACTCACAGGCAGACTCTTGAGATGACACACTCCAGAGGGGCCACTGTGAGTCACCTGTGCAGGCTGAGGCGAGGCGACAAGATTTGTGCGCGTCTGTGTGTATTCGGCTTGTCTGGCTCCAGTGATATCATCATTAGGAGACAGCCAGGGCAAGGCCGGCTGATAGATGGCACACTTCCCTCCATCCTTGCAATAAGACCCCCACACACCCAAGCTACTATCATAGCACATCTTCATTTAATAAAGTGGATAATGAGAATGACAGTGGATAGCAAGTATACACAAATAGTGGTTTGGTATCAAGCTGGAAGATGCTAAACATGTCTTTGAACTTGAGATGTAGCCTGTAATTAGACCCTAAACCAAGAGCAAATTCAGATATTAAACAGTCATTACACATCAGTAGTATGGATTGACTGCACCTTAGAGGCGTACTTATCTGCTTTATGACCAACCATAACCACAGCAGCTCTAGATCAATTTTATTTCCCCACTGGAGGCAAACACAGAAATAGAACATAGTTAAGAGCATAGCTAGTGCTTAACACATTTATTAGACCACCTGTCATAAAAACAAGAAGAGACCATCCAGCATCATGTGGTGCTTTCATGTGGACTCTTCAAATTTCTGTGAGCTCTTGATGTTTAGAAGACGAGTGAAAACATTTCAAACCGAATGCACTTTCGTATACCTGAATTTGAGTTAGCACACTAGGCTTCTCTGAGAAATCAGAAAGTAGTAACATTCAACCACTGTTAAGGGTTCCAAAAAGATAAAAAAAAAGTTATTATATTTATTTTGGGGTGGCAAAAGAATATATTTAAAATTCATGGATAATTTTGGAGTGGGGGGCTAAATAATACATTTAAAAATTAATGGATATTTTTTTGCATTACAAATAGTTCTGTTAAAGTCAAAGAGCGTCTACATACTGGTACGTTAAACATTTGAAAAAACGAAATTTTCAATGCTCTTAACTTAGGGCAGCTGTGGCATAAGCATTACATTGTACACGTACAAATGTTATAAGCACTATATATCTGCAAGACGCTTATTGGCAAAATAATAAAGTCTCCTCTCAAAAAGTTAGGCTACATACAGAACATCTTTCCACAAACAACTGATCAGAGATGAATGACAATGTATACAATCTCGCAGTAACACTAGTCATGATATCTGACACATTCAGAAAATGTGAAAAAATGCACACACTGGGAGCACACGCTTGGCATGGAACCATAGACAATTAAAGCATTTACTCAAGTACAGGTAAGACATACAGGCCACACAAAGAAATCGTCCAAATGGTGATACTAACCCTCAAAGAACTTCCTCAAAATATAACCCCAATTCCAATGAAGTCTGGACATAAATAAAAACAGAATACAATGATTTGCAAATAATGTTCGACCTGTATTTAATTGAATACACTACAAAGACAAGATATTTAATGTTCAAACTGATAAACTCTATTGTTTTTAGCAAATAATCATTAACTTAGAATTTTATGGTTGCAACGCGTTCCAAAAAAGCTGGGACAGGTGCCAAAAAAGACTGAGAAAGTTGAGGAATGCTCATCAAACACCTGTTCGGAACATCCCACAAGTGAACAGGCTAATTGGGAACAATTGGGAATGGGTAGAAAAGGAGCTTCCCTGAATTGCTCAGTCATTCACAAGCAAAGATGCGGCGAGGTTCACCTCTTTGTGAACAAGTGCGTGAGAAAATAGTCGAACAGTTTAAGGACAATGTTCCTCAACGTACAATTGCAAGGAATTTAGGGATTTCATCATCTACGGTCCATATTATCGTCAAAAGGTTCAGAGAATCTGGAGAAATCACTGCATGTAAGCGGTGAAGCCGAAAACCAACATCGAATGTCCGTGACCTTCGATCCCTCAGGCGGCAAAGAGGAAAAGAACCATCCGGACTGTTAGGGACGCAAAGTTCAAAAGCCAGCATCTGTGATGGTATGGGGCTGTGTTAGGCATGGTTAACTTAACAATGGCATGGTTAACTTACACATCTGTGAAGGCACCATTAATGCTGAAAGGTACATACAGGTTTTGGAGAAACATACGCTGTCATCCAAGCAACGTCTTTTTCATGGACGCCCTTGCTTATTCCAGCACGACAATGCCAAACCACATTCTGCAAGTGTTACAACAGCGTGGCTTCGTAGTAAAAGAGTGCGGGTACTAGACTGGCCTGCCTGCAGTCCAGACCTGTCTCCCATTGAAAATGTGTGGCGCATTATGAAGCGTAAAATACGACAACGGAGACCCCGGACTGCTGAACAGCTGAAGCTGTACATCAAGCACGAATGGGAAATAATTCCACCTACAAAGCTTCAACAATGAGTGTCCTCAGTTCGCAAACGCTTATTGAATGTTGTTAAAAGAAAAGGTGATGTAACACAGTGGTAAACATGACCCTGTTCCATCTTTTTGGGAACGTGTTGCAGCCATAACATTCTAAGTTAATGATTATTTGCTAAAACAACAAGTTTATCAGTTTGAACATTAAATATCTTGTCTTTGTAGTGTATTCAATTAAATATAGGTTGAACATGATTTGCAAATCATTGTATTCTGTTTTTATTTATGTTTAACACAACATCCCAACTTCATTGGAATTGGGGTTGTACAAAGCCACAGGACCGGAATGTATTGGTTTGGTCCCCCAGTGTACTAAACCATCAAATGAAACATCGCCAGCGAACAGTCACAGGACTGGAGTAATCATGTTTCTGGCACACAAACCTCTGCTTGTCACGTCACCTTGTAATATAGGTCAGTGAACAGAGAATGTGCCACACGTCTACTTTCTGTTGCTTCCATATGCATAATCAAGTGTGACTGCACTAAAGACGTGTTTATGTGCTTTACACTTGCAGGCTATGAGTGCATGCATGACATGCATGAGTCACAGATTATTTTTCCAAACAGTAGCATCCATCTACTCGTACTAAAGCTCAGTCATCTCAATAAGGCCATTGTGTTACCTCACATGACAAGATGGCTAGATTTGACTCTTCTCAATAAGGCCAACAGTCATCATTTTCAGCTAGCATGCAATACAGAATGTACAAGTATTGAATAATATAAAATCAAGAGATTTCACATATTCAATTCAGTCAAAATTTATTCTGCCAATATTTTTTTGCTAACATGCACATGTATAAAAATACATGTCACAATTTCCAGAGCAAATATAATGCACCTGGCCAAACATGGAGGCTCTAATGTGCTGCGGAAAAGAGTCATCATCTTAATCTAATTTATGTTCCCTAAATTGGATCAGAGATTGAATATTATTAAAGCAAGAGATGTAGTACAAAGTGATACCTTATTTTCCTCACTCTGCATGCAATATTATTTCCTTTATTCAAAATTTGCTTCTACTTTTCTCAATTCTATTTTTATCATGACCAATGGAAATACTTACATTCATCCATCCATCCATTTCTACCGCTCATCCGAGGTCGGGTCACGGGGGCAGTAGCTTTAGCAGGGACGCCCAAACTTCCCTCTCCCCAGCCACTTCATCCAGCTCTTCCGGGGGGGTTCCCAGGCCAGCCGAAGGACGTAGTCTCTCCAGCGTGTCCTGGGTCGTCCGCGGGGTCTCCTCCCGGTGAGATGTGCCTGGAACACCTCACCAGGGAGGCGTCCGGGAGGCATCCGAATCAGATGCCCCAGCCACCTCATCTGGCTCCTCTCGATGTGGAGGAGCAGCGACTCTACTCTGAGAACCTCCCGGATGACCGAGCTTCTCACCCTATCTCTAAGGGAGAGCTCGAACACCCTGCAGAGGAAAACTCATTTCGGGCCGCTTGTATCCGGGATCTTGTTCTTTCGGTCACGACCCACAACTCATGAGGGTATGAACGTAGATCGACCGGTAAATTGAAAGCTTCGCCTTTCGGCGTAGCTCCTTCTTTACCACAACGGACCGATACAAAGTCCACATCACTGCAGACGCTTCACCGATCCGCCTGTCGATCTCCCGTTCCGTTCTTCCCTCACTCGTAAACAAGACCCCAAGATACTTGAACTCCTCCATTTGGCGCAGGATCTCATCCCCGACCTAGAGAGGGATAAGCGATACAATAAGCACCACAAGGATGATGCTTTCACATCATACAAGATCTACAGTTTCAACTGTCTAAAGCATCTGTCAACAGTTCTCAATGTAAAAATGGGAAAAAACACTTCTTTATTGAAGCTCATTTTGTGGTAGAATTGAGACCCACACAGTCCATCTTTAAAGCAGAAATGGCAACAGCCGATCAAGATCAAACAATCCCCTTTCACATGTTCCAACCTCAATCCATGTAGGACAGAGTTTGTCCTCGCCATCAAAACTCATTTCAAACACAAGAGCTCAGCCTCTTATTGTGAGAGGCAGAGGAGAAGAGAATGCAGTGTGTTGACGGAGAGGATGGAGCAGAGCAGGCTCCTGTCCCACATCTGCCCATCGTAGTGGGGATGCCAGTGTAGCAGATTGAATGAGGGATTGGGGTCGTCCTCAAGTGGGTTCAGGGGAAGCTGCAGTCTGTGTGACCTCTAATCAGTGTGTGATTAAAGGCTGGAATTAAGGGGGCAGCGACAAACATAAGAACACCTGAAAGAAACCTCGCCATCTGTGGCAGGCAGGGAGTTAAGATTAGGTGTGTTCTGAAATTGTTCATGTTGCATTTACAGCAGTCAAAAGACCTCCATGAAAAGGGACACTGAAGCCTTTTTAAAAAGGTAGGAGTTTAACTGATTCTATTTTTCTTCTCCAAGCCAGAATGAACTGCAGACATTAACATGGAAATACCTAAACTAATCTAAGTTCTGTCCAAGGCCTTTCACAACCCAAAGAAATGGCGGAACAGTGTTGGGTGGGCTGATGTTCACAAAGCCAGAAACATCACAATAGTATGCAATAATTACAGTAGTTTAGATTAGTTTTCCAGTAAAATACCAGATGAGTAGGATTGTTAAGTCCTTTTAAAATGAATCACCTTTATTTTATTTTATATGATGTGGTTTTATTGTGTCATATTGTTTTGAGTTTATTGTTCTTTTTTATGCACTTGTCGCAACTGGTACCGTAAACGATTTGGCATGTCCTGTACAACGTTATTTACTCTGTTTGTCTGTTGAGGCTGAATGTGCATTTGGACCAGGAAAACTGGAAACAAAATGCCTGCACTGGGCTCAATAAAGCTGTCTGAATATGAATCTAAATAAATCCCTACCTCTATGTTTTTTTTTTTTTAAACTAAAAAACAAACGTAATCTCAAATGATTATTTTCCCCTACTAAAAGATTTCAAGTGTGATAAGTAGTGAAAAGTGCCACAGTTGACCATGTTCATTTCTTTTACCTTATTTTCTAGCTTTGCCTGTCAGAGATGCGCCTACCTCTCAGCCTTTGAAACTAGGTGCATTGTTTCAGGCAAGGTTCGTCCTGAGGTTATGGGTAATTGAAAAAGCTATTTTACATTTCAATCGATGGTATAATCGTTGAGTTGCCATCATCCCAACATAAAAACACTGATATCCCCTTAATTCAACCATTTATAAGGGATAATTAAGAGATCAGTCAACAGTTCCACTATTTTTGACCATTTGTGCTATGTATGTTGTTTTCAATACCAATGTACAGTTATCAGAATGAATTAGTTATTTTTGCTCCATGAAACCTAAAACATTGCCTTTGGTATAGAATAATGAATTTAACACCAGTAACCCAGAAGTATTTATGCATTTTTATTCGTTATCGTCTTGTGTTTCCTTTGGGTATATGAAATGGTCGACACTCGAAATAAGCCCCACAAAGCGTTCATACTGAAGCTTACAAAAGATCATTGCATATCTCATGTGTTGAAGTCAACACTAATCTTACATTATGTTAGCTGGACACAGGGAGTTCCCACATCAACTCCTCTAAATGCCTAACCATTCTTAAGAGTTAGAGGAGGCACTCTGTGGCATGGCTCTTGATGTTGAAGGACCGAGAGTTCAATTGGCTTGTGCTCTACTGCTCATCTTTTATTTTATTTGTGAGTACAGAAAGAGGATTTTCTTGTTAATGAGCATACCCATCAACAGATTTGTTCTTCTGTGGTTTATTATTTTACTCCTGAACAGATGTATAAAAGCAATGTCTGGGGCCGAGTGAATTAACATGGCCACAATGGTTAGTCAGCAAACTGGCCTGAACCTCCGTCCTTTACAGTCTCTCAGGCTTGACCAGTGGGGACGCCGCTTCTCCTAAAAACTCAGCCCTTAACATTTGTAAGGAGCAACTCATTAGCTAAGTAGAATTCCCTCTTTCTTACCACATCTTGGCTCTTTGTCCGAAGGCCTGTCTTTGTCTCTCCTAAATGATCCCACACAAGGCCTATTTTCTGGTTAATACATATTTACAGCCACGTAACGTTTTTGTGGGGATTCTGTAGTTTTATATTGAACGCCATCATTCTAGACTCCGTAAAACCATTACTAATTTGTTTAGGGTAATTGACCGTATACTAGTTCCATTTGTGGCGCTCAATGAGTCAGCGTCTTTAGAGTTAGCAGATGGCTAGTCAACACATGCAAGGGATTGCCAGGAACAACCTTGTACATTTGAAAACCTCACAATATTTTTTGTTTAAAGTCGGATTGATTCATGTGGTACATTATAAAAAAATTAACATTTTAAAATGTTTTACTTCAATAACGGTAAAAGATATGTCTGAAGTAGGGCTGCACAATTAATCAAATTTTAATCGTGATCGCGATTTTGGTTGGCACGATTAAATGAGACTGATTGTCTGCAATTTTTTTTACATTTAAAATGCGGGCACTGCTGCATAAGAAATGTGCTTCATTTGCAGCAGTGCCCGCAACCTAGTCAGCCAGTCACCAGGGGGCAAACTGATGGTTAAGGCTTCATTAAGCTCCAGCATTGGGCGCCGGTGCAAACTTCAAAATGAAAGCCTAAAATGGCATTGATGTCCAATGTAGTAATATATGAAGCTTTTATTTTGAAGATGGACCTCCTGGCACATTGGCAGAGAGGCAGCGTGTCACGATAAGACACTATTAACAATCGTTATAGCTGCTGCCTTGCATTCAACTTTTCAGCTGGCCTGACTGCAATGAAAAAAACGCTGGGAGTAAATAGAGCGGGAAATCACAACTGTCGAGTTCTTTGCAGTTTGTGAATGTGCACAACTGACCAGTGGTGAAGCCGAACAACGGAGATGTACCGTCCTTGACAATTTACTACATTGACGACGGGAATTTCCAAATGAAAAGTTGGTGAAAAGTCAGTGTTTGCAGCCTAATGTTATTGCCTTCTATGCATGAACTGTATTTGCTTCCATTAAGTTGCAAGTCGCGATTGCACTAAGAGCACATTTATTCGGTTAGTCCTTACTAAAAATAGAATTTGTTGGGGACATTTTTTAAAATGATCAGTTATTCTTATTTAAAGATTCATTTTGAACTGAAAACTTACACATTGTTTGTTAAAAATTAGTGCAATTAAAATAAAGACTTTTCCCGTGATTTCTCGTGATTACAATATTGATCATAATAATCATGATTATTATTTTGCTTATAATCATGCAGCTCTAGTCTGAAGTCAGTTTCACAGAATTTAAAGCAGTCTTTGGAAAAAACTGTTTATTTTGTATATATACATTTTTTAAAATAACATCCTCAAACACACCTTATTAATTATGTACACGTGTCGATGTTCTAATATGGGTTGTAGTATTTTTATGTGTGGGTGGGTGTGTTTACAGTAGCCTCCTGGGGGTAGGGTCACCCAGTGTCTTTAGTGAATTAAAGGGGCCAGCTGTGATACAGCCTGAAAGGAACATGAGCACAGACAAAGGAGGAGATCCCTGCACTCCCTCCAAAACAAAAGAACCAGAGACAAGAGGCTGAAACCACACAATCATCTCACCGTCTACAATGACCAAGCTCCTGTAACAAGCAGGATCAGGAGGATCGGCAAGGGGTAAGCCAGCATTGGCAACAGATTTCAGTAGACGCTATTAATTCCACTCTTCTTAACACACAATTAATTTCACTCTCATCCAGGAGCTCAGAGCGCCCCAATAAGAGAAGGACCAATTCCAAAACCAAGATTAAAAGGTGACGCAGCAAAGGTTCTTGAACAGATGGCCACTGACCAAAGAACTGAGTGCATAATGATGAGTAGAAGTAAACGCGAGTAAGGCTGGAGTCAAACAGTCTCCCTTTACATCATTATAGTATCCACTGTTCTAGCACTTCTCTAAGGACTCACAACTGGCAGATTGGCCATGCGGTGAAGCCATTTGTCAGCGCATGCATGAGCCAGTCTTTTTATTGACATTGTATGAAAAGATCCTCGGGAGTAAGTCAGGATTTGGATGTTATTAACATCCCAAAAACTAAATTGAAACAATAAAGTTAACCAACCTGAAAAAGTGAATCCCTGCTGACTTTTCCATTTGAGTTCATGTGAACAGAGGTAATGGTCCTATGGGCTTAGTTTGGTCAAAGCATGAAGTTGACTAATTGCTAGTTGACTCAACCACCTGCTAGAACCCAAGGGAGCTTAGGAACAGCAGAATTGTTTTTTTGCAAGGCAACTACCAAAGTACTGGATTAGATCCCTGGAGTGCAGACATCCTCCCGGGCCACCTCATCTCACGGCCCAGAGACTACCATACTGTATATGATGATTGTCTGCAGCACCCCAAGCCTGGATGCTGGAGAAACACAGTCTGATTTTTGTGCTTCTGAAAGAGAACAAAATGATCTGTCAGCTGAAGTTAGCATAGGTCTCTTTCATATTTAATTATGAGTTGTGTATCGGCAGCATATGAACACTGACATTCACCCATCTCCATAAAGTGGTACATGCATGGGGGCTGACAATACGTTAGAGAAAGCCTAAGCATATTTGATGACTTAACACCCAGTAAGGAGCAGAGACTTGACTTGACTTTCGTTGTCACATTTCTGTGGGACCAATTATGTATTACTCGTGCACTCACTGTAGTTGTCTCGCCATGCTGCATTATTTGCAGATACTGGCCACTCATGCCAGAGTAGCATCTGCTCCTTTTGCTCACTGATTGAGGAGTATCTGTAACATTTGCAAAACCAAATTTGTCCCAGATTATCGCACTACTCGTCACTTTAAACCGCATACACTCCTTGAAGTCTCAGCGCCCTTTGCACAATGGTCATTGCAACGGACTATTGCAATATTAGTCATTTGAACTGCTCTAAGTGCTAGAGGACTCTGCATCTTTTTGCACAATTGTTTTTTGTCAATGTCTTTATGTCGCCAAAGTGTTCTGTAAATTGACTGTCTGTTGTACTAGAGCAGCTCCAACAACCGGAGACAAATTCCTTGCGTGTTTTGGACATACTTGGCAAATAAAGATGATTCTGATTCTGATATAAGAAACTATGACCGCTGGCCAGTTGAAGCCTGTGACCTCCCCACCATCCATCTCTGTCCACATCTGGTCCTGTTCAGAGTTTGGTGCTTCGTTCTCTATTAAGTTCTCCAATGTTGACAAAGCAGGCAGATTGTCTGTCCAGCTTCGCCAATTAAGGGGACGATATCACGCCCACCTCCCCTCTATGTTCATCTCGCTGGGCAGCTACAAGACTTTAGGAGGCAGAATTTCCACAATCCCTTTCATAGTGTCAGGACCCCAAACTATACTTCGCTGGAGATGAGTAATGGGATCTACTGGCCCATATTGAAAATGTTTTGAAGACAACTCTAGACCTTTTTAAGAATAGCACAAAAGATAATTTCAAAGTGTAGTCAAGCAGTAGGATTGATTAGATTTCACACTCTTTCGGTCAGAGGGAAATGTGCACTTATTGTCAATGAAAAATTGAAAACCTCATTTTATAAAGTTTTGAATAGAGCAAAATTGCTCTATTAAGCAAAAGGTAAACCCACATTTGTGGATTTGGCTGGAGTAACAAACATTGAGAAATCAGAACAGCAGTAAAAATGTCAGTAAAAAAAACATTTTTTTTTTTTTTTTTTTTTTAAAAACAAACAAACAGAAAACAGTCCTCAATGGAATTGTGATTAATTTCACGAAAATAAATATGTCCAGAAAGATAGAGGGACGATCATTATGTCAAATAGGCAAATGTCTAGGTTTCAATGAAAACTGGCAGTAATTATTAGGTTATTTGCTAATAAAAGCATACAATCCATCAGCTTGTGGTGAGGACACATAAAAAGTCAAGACTGATAACTTCACTGATTGCCTCCTGCAAATGTTATTTCAAAATTGCCACACCCCAAATGTACCACATCTATATTACATTTAATTGTCTCCACCTTTGCCGTAGTTCAGATTTAGAGTGGGTGTTTTTTAATGAGCATTTGTTTGAGCAGACGCAGGTGTATACAGTATACGTCACTGATCTTTGCATTTTGATGATGTCAAGCTTGCATTGCATATTGCTGGTGTCGGCCCGAAACTTCCTAGATCTAAATTTGGTCAATTTTAGATTTTTGTTTTTCACAAATCGATACTATTAGTCAATCCCCACGTGGGTATATTATTTTTCAATCACTGACCAATGTAAAGTGTTGAAAATGGCCTGCTGTCTTTGACGATGCAATTTTAATGGTTCGATGCAATTTTAATGGTTCAACTACTGTTCAACAAATAGTGTTTGTTTTATTTTTTGGGGTTTCCTGAAAAGGTTTTGGAGATGCGAGGTTTCCCTGAGATGCCAGCGATATATACAGTATATGCGTATACTATACATATGGATATTTGTAAGCGGGCTTTTTCCGATCTGAGGTTATTTGATTTCATGCATTTTTTTTCCCTCTCTTCGCTAACATGATGCATGTCAAATTATGCCACGAGAGACAACAAATGGGAAGTGTGCTACTTGAATCATGCAGTGTAACTCCAGCTCATGCGGAGGAATAGAACAGCATATAAAAACACAAACAGGATATGATATGTCTGATTTGTTAAGCTACAAGAAAGTCTAGGAATCAAGAATTCACTTCAAAATCAAACACTAAGCAAAGTTTGCCAACGGCCACTACCAAGTAGCGCAACTAAAGACCCAACAATTACATCAGACAATCCTATTAGAATATTTCTAAAGGGTATTTGTTTTTGTAAATACCACAACTGTCACCTGCTGATCTCCACAGGTAAGATGAGTTGCATGTTAATTCTAATGTATTTGCTTTGTAAACACAAAGCAATAAACAGTGTAAATAGAAGATACATTTATTTAGTTTTATGTGGATAATTGATCCACTGAGGGCTACCACATTGCTGATCCACTGGAATGAGTGCAACACCCCTGTATACTACTAAATCTATATACAGCATATCTCACCTATCTATGGTGCATCAACATTAAACAGTGGACATGATTAACGCCATTCTCAACCAGTTATCCCCTGTCAATTCAAGTGAGCTCTATTCAGGTGGTTCTTTCTCACATGGTTCTGTAATGCAAATGCCCCAAGCTGAAATTCACACAGCCTTTCTGAAAATCCAAAAAGGCTCAACCCTCTCCCCAAACAACCTATTTGCCTAAGCTGCCTGTCAGTTTAGTGTATTTGTTTGGACTGAGAGTTTAACTCGGCAGGGCATGTAGGATGACAATTGTGTTGCTATGGAGGGGGGTCCCTCAGGTGTGTGTTTTAGATGGAGGTGTGTGGAGGGGGGCACCTATGTGAATATCCAGCCATGCCTTCAGTTTACACAGAGCCAAGCAGGGAATCACTGGCACACCTTTCCTCTTGATAAGAAAACAGCAGGTCAGGGCTTGACGGTGTTAACATCCTGCAGAGTTTTTCTTAGTTTGGGTTAATGTTGGGAATTATACTACCAGTGTGAACTTTATGTCATTAACAAAACAGGTGAAGACAGAGGAAAGAAATGTCAGCAGGAGCCTGAAGTTTTAGCTTATCTACCACCTGACATGACAATGTAACTGAAAAGCCAAAACCACTGGCAAAAACGAACAACTATATGTAAATGAAGTGATAAATGGCAAAGGTATCAAAGTAAATGTTGACGTGCTTTTGACTTATCTGTAAATCTGTTTATCTATTATAAAACTGAAATAAACTTCAAGACTAAGACCAAAATAACAGAAAACATATTTCACCTTCTTCTCCTGAAAAAGGCCAACATCAGCTATAGCATGTACTAGGCCATTTTATTCAAACACAGAAAAGCCTGTAATATTTTCCACAAGCCTTTTTCATCATGGAATGGCTGAACTAATGTTGGCTGTAGTGGTCAGCAGCCATTGGAGTGGTCAGCGTGGAGAATTCCCTGTGCTCCATCATTTTGATGGCTGTGTCCAATTGCATTATGCTGGAGCAGCAGGTAGCCCTGGCTGCTGGGGTCGCAGTTCTGATGGCCTCGCCCTATTGGCCCAAGGGCTCCGGGCCAAGGTTCACGGGTCAGGGCCTTGTTCGGACACAGGCTTGGCTCATGGCCAATGGATCAAGCTGCGCAGTGGTGGGCAGACGTATGATTTATGGAGGTGCCGGATGAAGAGAATGCAAAGAGGCTGCCCTTAAATCTGGCTGAGTTGATGTTAAAGTTTCTTTCATCTAGAAATGCATTTTAAAACAAGCCATCTGTTGGTAAAAGTGAACGAATAAGATCTGATCTCCTTGTAGAAAAGTGATTATCACCTGAGATTCCAGTCCACTGGGACTTTTCAGAACCTTACAAGCTTACCTGGTATATAAAGGAAATGTCTCACCGCCCATTGTAAGAATTTAATCTGAGATCATTCAAAACCACATCAAAGATAGCTATTTGCTGATTTCCGGCACAGGCCCACAGTACATCAAAGGGTCTTCAATATGATTTTAAGGAAGTATGACAGAAGCAAGAATAAAGGAGAACTACAAACCCCAAAATCAATATATTAAAACTGAAGCAATGAGCACAGATTCACTTGTTCAGAATCAGAATCATCTTTATTTTGCCAAGTATGTCAAAAACACACAATGAATTTGTCTCCGGTAGTTGGAGCCGCACTACTACGACAACAGACAGTCAATAGACAGAGAATACTTTTGAGACATAAAGACATTGAGAAAAACTGTCACTGAGCAATAAAAGGTTGCTAGTAATCTGGTAAAGCCAGTAATTTTTTTATTTTTATTAATTTTTTTACAATTGTGCAAAAAAGCAATTAGAGCAGTTTGAATGACTAATAGAGGAAGAGTCTGGTGCAATGACCATTGTGCAAAGAGCGCCGAGACTTCAAGAAATGTATGCAGTTTAAAGTGACTAGTAGTGCGATAATCTGGGACAATGTCGATTGTGCAAATGCCGCAGATACTACTCAGTCGATTGTGCAAATGGTGCAGATGCTACTCTGGCACATGAGTAGCCAGTATTGGTCAACAACAGATATGCAAATAGTGCAGCGTGGCGAGACTACTAAAGTGAGTGCACGAGTGATCCACGTATAATTGGCCCGACAGAAATGTGACAACAAACTCAAGACAAAAGAAAATTGGCAGCTGTGGCTAACGATGCCTCCTGAAGTCCACAATCATCTCTACAGTCTTGAGCGTGTTCAGCTCCAGGTTGTGTCGGTCACACCATAGCTCCAGCCGCTCCACTTCCTGTCGATACGCAGACTCATCACAGTGGCGGATGACAGTGGTGTCATCTGAAAACTTCAGCAGTTTGACAGCTGGGTGCGTTGAGGTGCAGTCGTTCGTGGAGAGAAAGACGAGCAGCAGAAAGAGAACACAACCTTGAGGCGCCCCGGCGCTGATGGTGCATGTAGATGAGGTGGCCTCCCCCAACCTCACATGCTGTGTCCTGCCCGTCAGGAAGCTGTAAATCCACTGGCAGATGGCAGGCGAGACACTGAGATGGAGAAGCTTGGAGGAGAGGAGTTTGGGGATGATGGTGTTGAACTCAGAGCTGAAGTCCATGAACAGGATCCTCGCGGAGGTCCCGGCACCATTGAGGTGTTCTTGGATGAAGTGCAGTCCCATCTTGTCTGCATCATCTGCAGACCTGTTTGCTCGGTAGGCAAACTGCAGGGGGTCCAGCAGGGCACATGTGACGCAATTGAGGTGGTCCAGAACGAAGCGTTCAAAGGACTTAATGACCACAGATGTCAAGGCAACAGGCCTGTAGTCATTCAGACCCGAGATTGCAGGTTTACTGGGGACTGGGATGATGGTGGAGCGTTTGAAACAGGATGGTACTTCGCACAGTTCCAGAGATCTATTGAAGATCCGTGTGAAGACTGGAGCGAGCTAGTCCGCACAGAGTTTGAGGCAGGATGGGGACACAAGGTCTGGGCCTGTCGCTTTGTTAATCTTTCGATTTTAGAATCGTTAGTGCTAAACTGTTTTTCTAACTTTATTGCAGTTTCTCTTTAAAATTTTATTTTCTTTAGTCAGCCAGTTTCTAGTGCGATTATACAGGCCCCTGTCCCCACTTCAATATGCACTTAGCCTGGCGAGGTTGCTTAACTTCGGCAGTGAACCACGGTTTGTTATTGAATGTGCGAAATGATTTTGTTGGTACGCACACCTTTTTTTCAATTTCGTTTACTTGTTCAGCTGGTTATTTGTTTATATGTGCCCTGCGATTGGCTGGCGACCAGTTCAGGGTGTACCCCGCCTTTCGCCCGATGATAGCAGGGATAGGCTCCAGCACCCCCGCGTCCCCAGTGAGGATAAGCGAAACGGAAGATGAATGAATGAATGTTCAGCGAGCGTTAGCAGTGCAGCATTTGTGTTAGCTTGAGGTGGAATGTAAACACTGGCGAGAATGAAAGATGCAAACTCACAAGGCGAGTAGAAGGGCTTACAGTTAAAAAACAGCGACTCTAAATGTGGGCTGCAGTGTGTGCTGAGCTCTGTGATGTCCGTACACCATTTTTCATTGATATATAAGCATATCCCGCCTTTTGTTTTCCCCAATAATTCCATGACGCGGTCTGCCCGGTGAAGATGGAAGCCGGGAAGCATAACGGCACTGTCGGGGACAGCCTCACAAAGCCAAGTCTCCTTAAAGCACAGGGCGGCGGAATGTCCGAAGTCTTTACTGGTCTTTATCAGAAGATGTAGCTCGTCCGTTTTGTTGGGTAGGGAGCGTAGATGGATTGACGGGAACGCCGATCTGTATCCTCTCTTGCGGAGCTTCACTTGGATGCTGGCTCGCTTCCCTCTGTGGCGTTGCCTTCGCCTCCATGCGCCATAGACCGCAGTCGCTACCCCGGTGAGTAACTCTGGGGAAAAAACTGAGCGAATTTGCAAAAGTTCGTGAAAGAAAGTCCTTGTGTCACGTTATGTCTCCAAAGACGAACAAAAAACAAATACAAGAGAGCATGTAACCGAGGCGTCCACACGGGTGGTCGCCATCTTGATTGATTTGTGAATAATCCTGCAGAGTAAACATTTGGCAAGCTCATTAACTTCAGCCAGCTGCTTAATATTGTCAAAAATGTAAATCACTGAACAAAGAAACTACAAACTTCTATATGAACATAACGACAAACAACGAACTGATGTTTCCTGCAAAAATTATTTTTTTAATTTATTTATTTATTTATTTATTTTAAGTCATAAGCAATCTCATGACCAGAAGAATGGCCTACCTAGCATGTGGTTCATTTTGGCAGGACACACTTTGAGGTCATGTGGTAATCTATGTGAGTCTGTGATCGTATTCTCCTGCCACAATCACCAGCTGCCATTGGCGTGTGGGTGGACTGTTTGTCTCCCTTCCTCTGCAAAGCGGATGCCTATGGCCATGAAACTACGTTGCCCTTTCAGCTAATTGTTTGTGGGTTGCTTTTAAATTTATTGACAGTCTTGGTGATATAGTGCTTCTATTGTGTCCCTAGCCTATTGTGAACAGCATTAACTATGGCTCCTACTTTCCTGGTCTTGTGCTCCATGGCTGACCAGGGGCCAGAGAGCAATGTGATGCCCAGCAGGAGTGCCTTGTCAGTGGGCAGAAGAGGAGACCTTTACAGGTGCCTCAGCTCTCCACTTAGCAATGCCCTGCTGCTGAAAATTTGTTGTCCCCTGTGGATGTCTTTTTGAGACTGTCAGCTGCGGTGCCCCTGATGGGAGATTTGTTGATATGATAACTCGATTAGGGCACAGAATGGATGACATGATGGCAAAGAGCAAGTCTGTAGCTCCCAGGGAGCCACTGACTCCTCTCCTTAACCTCTCCTTGGGAGACCAGCATTCTGCACGAGCTGCGCATGTGGCTATGAAAAGCCCTTGCTGAGCCACTGGTAATCAGTCTCCCTGCCACAATGGAGCAGTTCAGTAACTAAGCAAAGAATCACTATCCTTTACACAATTGAACTATAGAGACAGAATAACTTCACACCAAAGAGAAATTACTAATTAAGAGCACTGAATGTGAAAGTCTTAATTACATGGATTTTATTTGAGGATTTATTACCCAAGCCAGCCCCTCTATCTTGTACTTATTTTCCCTAATTGGCCATGCACCATTTTCCATTTACCTAAAAAACTAGCTGATGATCCACTAAACTGACAGTGGATCGCAACATACAGCTTACACCAGAGTTGAATAAAAAGTTATGGACTCTGTAAATTGGTAATTAATTACAAGCCATCAAAGCCTGGCTATTCTGGTTGCTGTTATAGGGATATATGGATGAATCCAAGATAGTCCGGCTGGTATTATCAAGTAAGACTCGAAGGAACTCCTAATGTGCTCTTCACACTGCTCCACTTCCGTGGTAAGCTCACGGGTGTCAGTCGGGGTAGCGCTGTAAACTCTAATGCTGGATTTAAATCAAAGGCATTGTTTTTTTTTTCCCACAAGATCTGGCACATCTGCTCAGGTGCAACAGTCGATCACTTACCACTGGAGAGTCAATTAAAGTGAGCTTTACAAGAAAGGCATATCTTTATTTACATTATTATTTTAACACCATGTCAATTGACAGGATGGGCGCCTGTTCAAAAATACCTCGATTTTAACGAATAACATAAGCAACCTTAAATTAGACAGAGAGAGAATTTGAGGGGAACAGGTTTATTTAAAAAATCCAAGAAATTATGGGTCTCCGTTAGAGGAGTTAACTTGTGGAATGACAATGATTATGAACTGAAAACATTTAGCTCCCTTACTTTCAAACAAAGTGATAATAAAGATATATAAATTAGATATAAACTAAAAAACTGTGATGATGATGATGATGAAGCAGTTGACAACATTAGCTTGACTGTCGTGATTACCTTACATGGACCCGTTATTTTTGTGTTCCAATTTGTCCATGTTCTGATATGGGCAGTTTTATGGGGTGAAATATGTGCCACCAGGAATTGAATTTGAATTTACTAACTGAATTTGAAAAACATAATTTGAATTTGTAGGAACTGAAGTCCAAAAAACTTGAAAGTGAATTTTTTTTATCTGCAATGAAAATTCAAATGGGGACGGTGGCCGACTGGTTAGAGCGTCTGCCTCACAGTTCTGAGGACCGGCCCCGCCTGTGTGGAGTTTGCATGCTCTCCCCGTGCCTGCGTGGGTTTTTTCCCACATCCCAAAAACATGCATGGTAGGTTAATTGACAACTCTAAATTGCCCGTAGGTGTGAATATGAGTGCGAATGGTTGTTTGTTTGTATGTTTGTTTGTATGGCAACCAGTTCAGGGTGTACCCCGCCTCCTGCCCGATGATAGCTGGGATAGGCTCCAGCACGCCCGCGACCCTAGTGAGGAGAAGCGGCTCAGAAAATGGATGGATGGATGGATGGAAAATTCAAAAGATATATTTTCACATTCAGTTTAATAGTTTCGGCGGCACGGTGGGAGACTGGTTAGCACATTAGCCTCACAGTTCTGAGGACCGGGGTTCAAATCCCAGCCCTGCTTGTGTGGAGTTTGCATGTTCTCCCCGTGCCTGCGTGGGTTTTCTCCGGGCACTCTGGTTTCCCCCCACATCCCTAAAACATGCATTAATTGAAGACTCTAAATTGCCCGTATGTGTGAATGTGAGTGTGAATGGTTGTTTGTTCTTATGTGTCCTGCGATTGGTTGGCGAGCAGTTCAGGGTGTACCCCGCCTTTTGCCCGAAGATAGCTGGGATGGGCTCCAGCACGCATCCCCTTGTGAGGATAAGTGGAACGGAAGATGAATGAATCAGAATCATCTTTATTTGCCAAGTATGTCCAAAACACACAAGGAATTTGTCTCCGGTAGTTGGAGCCGCTCTAGTACGACAACAGACAGTCAATTTACAGAACACTTTGGAGCCATAAAGACATTGACAAAAAAAATAAAAAATAGTCACTGAGCAGTAAAGGGTTGCTAGTTATCTGGTAATGCCGGTACATTTTTTTTTTTTTTTTTGACAATTGTGCAAAAAAAAAATGCAGAGTCCTCTAGCACTTAGAGCAGTTCGAACGACTAATATTGCAATAGTCCGGTGCAATGACCATTGTGCAAAGGGCGCTGAGACTTCAAGGAGTGTATGCGGTTTAAAGTGACGAGTAGTGTGATAATCTGGAACAATGTTGGTTGTGCAAATGTTACAGATACTCCTCAATCAGTGTGCAAATGGAGCAGATGCTACTCTGGCATGAGTGGCCAGTATATGCAAATAGTGCAGCATGGCGAGACAACTACAGTGAGTGCACGAGTAATACATAATTGGCCCCACAAAAATGTGACAACGAACTCAAGTCAAAAAATTGCCACCATGTTGTAATGGAATTGTAGGTTAGGTGTTTAAGAAGTTGATTGCAAGAGAGAAGAAGCTGTTGGAATGTCTACTAGTTCTAGTTTGCATTGATCGGTAGCGCCTACCTGAGGGAAGGAGCTGGAAGAGCTGGTGACCGGGGTGCAGACGATCCGAGAGGATTTTGCACGCCCTTGTCTTAGTTCTGGCAGCGTGCAAGTCCTCAATGGTGGGTAGGGGGGTACAGACAATCCTTTCAGCAGTTTTGATTGTCCGTTGCAGTCGGAGTTTGTCCTTTTTTGTAGCAGCACGAAACCAGACTGTGATGGAAGAACACAGGACTGATTCGATGACGGCTGTGTAGAACTGTCTCAGCAGCTCCGGTGGCAGGCCGTGCTTTCTCAGAAGCCGCAGGAAGTACATCCTCTGCTGGGCCTTTTTGAGGACGGAGTTGATGTTGGTCGCCCACTTCAGGTCCTGAGAGATTGTAATTCCCAGGAACTTGAAGGTCTCGACGGTTGACACAAGGCAGCTGGACAACGTGAGGGACAGCTGTGGCGAAGGATGCCTCCTGAAGTCCACGATCATCTCTACAGACTTGAGCGTGTTCAGCTCCAGGTTGTGTCGGCCGAACCACAGCTCCAGCCGCTCTGCTTCCTGTCGATATGCAGACTCGTCACCGTCTTTGATGAGGCCGACGACAGTGGTGTCATCTGCAAACTTCAGGAGCTTGACAGTCGGGTTCGCTGAGGTGCAGTCGTTCGATTTGAAAGAGAATGATAATTTCAGATTCAATTCGACAAATTCAGTTTTAAATTAGACAACAGACAACCGGGAATTGTAAGGAATAGCAATCGATCGGCGATACACAGATCTCGTCTTCGGCCAATCAGCGCCTTTGGTTTTTTATCACGTGACATAGGGATTCTCCGGAAAGTCAAATCTTCTAACCGGCAACAGTATTTTCATCTTCATACCACCTTTTCTTAACCTTTGTGGAATGCATCATGCGTTCAGAAAGCGATAAAAAGGTGCTTCCTTTGGAACACAGGAAAGGGCATATCACACCAACGTGATTGAGTCGTCTTTCCGGTTCTTTTTCAACGTAATGTCGTCCAGGCATTGAACCCCATGCCTTTTAGGCTTTACTGCCACCTAGGGGTAGAAATAGCACACAGCACATCTAGATACAGACAGCACTGTTTCAAATGAGTTTAGGGGTTTTACATGAATGAATTGGAGTCCAGCCCTTATGCAGCCGTTGCCCATTTTCTTTTGGACATCAGCAGGAGATAAGCAGCTTGGATTTGCAAAAAAAATAAAAATAATAATAATGCTTTTGTCTCTGGTTCCATTTGATGGTTTGGGGGTGGAAATACACACCAAACACACCCCAATGCTTGAATTAATTCAGTATTTATAGGAAAAGCATTATAACATCAGGTTTACAGTACATTGAAAAATGTGATTTATAATGGGAATTAATAGTGCCATAGAATGGAATAATAGTGTACCGTCAATGTTTATCGCAAATTGCTTCATCCTTGTTTTCACCGTCACTCTTAACCTTTTGTGAAAACTGGATTTGTATATTTTTGTGTACCGGTAATCCTGTCAACTATATATGTACAGTATGTGTGCTACTAGTTATGTTTTAACAAGTCAAAATGACTGCTGTGCAAAAGTGTAATCCATCCATCCATCCATTTTCTTTACCACTTATCCTTACAAGGGTCGCGGGCTGCTGGAGCCTATCCCAGCTATCTTCGGGCGGGAGGCGGGGTACACCCTGAACCGGTCGCCAGCCAATCACAGGGCACATAGACACAAACAACCATTCGCCCTCACATTCACACCTACGGGCAATTTAGAGTCTCCAATTAATGTTTTCGGGATGTGGGAGGAAACCAGAGTGCCTGGAGAAAATCCACCCAGGCATGGGGAGAACATGCAAACTCACACAGGAGGGGATTTGAACCCCGGTCCCCAGAACTGTGAGGCAGATGTGCTAACCAGTCGTCCACCGTTCCAGAAAAAGTGTTATTTAAAAAACAAAGGTATTAGTGGACTGTTTCACAATACTGCAGATCTGCAGACTATTTTATTCAGAACAATGACCACTTTGAATCTGTGTGTCTTTCCTGCACCTTCGAAAGCTTCTTTCCAAAGTATGGCCTGTAACAATCAAGCTGCTTCAGGTTTCACATTTGTCTGTCATTACCCCACCTAGGATTGGCTACATTGATTATGTTATGATGATTATATTAAATATATTATTTTTATTATAATCTGCGATTGGCTGGCAACCAGTTCAGGGTGCACCCTGCCTCTCGCCCAGAGTCTACTGAGATAGGCGCTAGCACGCCCGCGACCCTTGTCAGGATAAGCGGTACGGAAAATGGATGTATGGATATTATTGTCATATATATATATATATATATATATATATATAATTATATTTCTATACCGATTATTCTCATTATAGGTTCATGCTGGAGCCTATCCCTTCTGGCTTTGGGCAAGAAGCAGTAAACCTTAGACTCGTCACCAGCCAATTGCAGGGCAGAGAAAAACAAACAACTATTCACACTCACATTCACACAAAAGGACAATTTACAATCTTCAGTTAGCCTAACACACATTTTAGGAATGTGGGAAGAAGCCGGAGTCACTAGAGAGAACCCACGCAAGCACAGAGAGAACATGAAACCTCCACACAGGAAGGCTGGAACTCAGATTCGAACCATCAGCCTCAAAACTGTGAGGGAGATGTGCTGCCTTGTATTAAACATTTATAGATGTAATAATAACATCAACGATAATAATAAGTTATGCGTGGAAATTGGCAAACCCCCAAACACGCTTTTATATGTGGAGACAATTGTAGTGCTGCTTTGGCATTCACACTATGTATTTTAAGTCAAAATCAAATCTATGTGATAAAAGAAAATTACACTAGTACTAGCTTACTTCATAAATAATCACAATATAAAACATTATTCACTTGATTTCAAATAGACATCTCTTTGCATGCATCTACTCACCTCAATGGAGGCAGACAGGATGTAACGCATATGTATCATATTAGACAGGCCTATCTATACAGCACAGCTATAGGAGATATTAGATCTACAGCTGTGAGCCTTCTCTGACTGATATTTCACACATCTCACCACCCGTTCCACAGCTCAAGTCACAGGTGGGAATGCCGTCACACAGACCAACAACAAAAGAGCCTGTTGTAATGGGAAAGTGTGTGGTTTTCCCCATGGAGGCACCACGGACAGGGGAAACTATTGAGTGTGGCCCTCCAGGTCACGCCAAAGATGCAGAGGAGCTGACACAACGTGGCACGCGTCAAAGCCCTTACAGACACGAACCAGGGCCGGGGAGTTCAGGTGAACTTTTTATTTTTTGCAGTAAAACCCAGCAGCTCTGTGTTTAGCCATGGAAGAGAGAAGGTGGACGATGCCACTAGTTTGCCACCCCTGAGTGCCTATAGGAAGTAGCAGCTTGATGCTTACCATCCATCTGCCCACATCTATGATAATCAGGGGTCCAGTCTATAATTAAGAACAGGAGAGGAACTTATGAGATACACAAATTTCAAAGTGATATCTCACAGGGAAGCTTGAAATACTAGACTTCCCTCCTGGACATTTGTTAGCTAACAGACAGGATCGACTCTAAGTGTACAAACATGCACACAACAGATCCTTTAATGACCGACACAAGTAGCTTCATATTCTTATAAAAGCAATCAAAATATCTAAACAATAAGAACCAATTAGCATTTCACTCTCGGTCGATCTTGAGAAAGGAAAGGCTGTGATTTAGCATCTCTAGATGATCACAAAATCCTCCAGGATCAATTAGGAAATTGTGGTTGTAGAGATAGTGACCAAGCAACACAAAATATATTTTTTTTAATGACCCTAGTCTCTAAATTCAGGAGAGTGTCAGACAATGATTGCTTAATGTTCTGCTTATCATGGGGTCACAGATGGAGAAGTGCCGAGAACAGTGGTTTAGTGAGTGAGAGCCGTGATGCCTCAGAGGTCAAGAGGCAGAAATTAGCAAGCAAATTCCATCCATCCATTTTCTGTACCGCTTATCCTCACTAGGGTCGCGGGTGTGCTGGAGCCTATCCCAGGTGTCTTCGGACGAGAGGCGGGGTACATCCTCAACTGGTCACCAGCCAATCGCAGGGCACATATAAACAAACAACCACTCGCATTCACATTCACACCTAGGCCACAATTTAAAGTCTTCAATCAACCTACCATGCATGTTTTTGGGATGTGGGAGGAAACCGGAGCACCCGGAGAAAACCCACGCAGGCATGGGAGAACATGCAAACTCCACACAGGCAGGGCCAGGATTTGAACCCCGGTCCTCAGGACTGTGATGCGCTAACCAGTCGTCCAGCGTGCCGCCCGCAAGCAATATCCCTCCCCGTTTTTTTCCCAGGCTGGAGATGCAGAAACTGGGCAGGAAACACACCAAAAATGAGTCCATTAGAGGCATAGAGACAGCAATATGTTTTATATATAATGTCAATATATCAGTGCCCGCATACAGACTTGTTTTCAACAGATATTTGTATCTGCTGTACAGTGACGTATTCATCACTATGAAGGGCACTATCACTGCCTCCTACTATGTGCTCAAACACTTAGTTGTTTTCACACCCGCTCACCACCAACTCAGCGTCATGACTCGTGAGTGACGCAAGAAGGCATATCATCAAATAACAGTGACCTCTTGAAAGAAACAGAGGATGATACAAAACTAACATTTACACAAAGGAGCATAGCTGATGTGATTAAATAAGACAAAACCAAAAGTCCTGGCAGTGACAGCAATAAAGTGGCAGAGCTCGAACAACATCCATCCATCCATTTTCTGTACCGCCTTTCCTCACAAGGGTCGCGGGCTGTAGCCTACCCTGGCTATCTTTGGGCGAGAGGTGGGGTACACCCTGAACTGGTCGCCAGCCAATCACGGGGCACACATCGACAAACAACCATTTGGACTCACATTCATACCTACGGGCAATTCAGAGTCTTCAATTAACCTACCATGCGTGTTTTGGGATGTGGGAGGAAACCCGAGTACCCGGAGAAAACCCACAGGGAGAACATGCAAACTCCACACAGGCGAGGGCGGGCTTTGAACCCTGGTCCTCAGAACTGTGAGGCAGATGTGCTTATCAGTCGGCCACTGTTCCACCTCGAACAACATACAATTGATAAAGTTAACCACTGAAATTGCCATTGAAATCCCCTCCCAAAGTTAAAATATGTTAAAAGACAATCAAAACAAAATGAAAATCAGAAAAACGGTCTTGATCATTTGCATATAGTCACGGCACTTCATGTCAAAGTACGTATCATGTGTCGCATCAACCATAAACTGACTGCTTTCAGAATTTGCCGAACATTTGGCACCCCTACAGCAGCAGTCTATGTGAGAATAAAAAAAATTTTCAGACCACAGGCACACAATACTCCATAAAATAAAAGGCCCACATTGGTTCAGCTGGCATTTGAGGGACGTGATGTGACAGCGAGTGGAAGGTACCATTGCCGTAGTCACATACAGCATAAATGCCCAGTACGTCGACTCAACTTTTCTAAAGCTAAGACGTGTATAATCTATTCAATGGCCGCCGTCAAATAAGTCATTAAGTGTTTAATGCTTGATGTTTAATGTGTGTGTGTGTGTGTGTGTGTGTGTGCGCGTGCATGTTCGGTCACCTTGTTTACCTGTTGTAATGTTGTGTGTGACTCTGTGTGTGCTGTTGTTGCATACCTATTTTATAAGGTTTTAATGTGTGTGCGTGCTTGTGTGTGTGTATGTGCGCGCATGGTCCATGTGCACGCTTTTTTTTTTTGCAATAAAATGTGACACCCCCAAGACACACACACGCGCATACACGCACGCACACACCGGCCGAATGCCCACCCATCGGATGCGCTGACACTGAGAGCGTGATATGAATATGCACATAATAGCTTATAACACACATCTGTAACTGGAATGCCACACAGTTTTTCTTCACCTTTTCTTAATAACAAAAACTTTGATGCAAAGGGTTGAAAAGAACATGCTTGGTGCAGGCAGCAGGTAGAAATGGTATGCATTATGCAATATAGTATCCAAATTCATTTGCTTTTGCTGGAGATTAGTGATAGTGTGAACACTTCAGACACTGAATGAAGGTGAGGCATTCTCTCCATGAAATCATCGTCTGGTTACACACGCTGTGTCATTCTGAGCTTAAAGTACAGTAGTCACCTTTAAAAGCACACCAGTGGGTCTCTCCTAACAACTACTTCTCATGGACAACACTGAATAGTAGGACTAGCCTGAACACTACTATCATAAGCATGTGAAAGACATCACACAATAATAAAATTCTCAATACGTGAACAAACTTCACATACTTCACATACGAAAGCGAGGGATGCACCAAAGGGTGTGTGTGGAGGGGTTGTTGTGGTGGGTGGTTGTTATGGACGGACAAGTTGAGGCTTGTCCTCTAACAGCCACATGTTCTCTATTGTTAAGTCAACTCCTTTCCGACCGAGAGATCAATGTGACCTGTCTAAAGTCACCCACTTGCTGTCAGACTTCAGAATGACGAGTTAGGAGAGACTGGGTTGGGGGAGGCGGAGGCCAGCAAATAACAGTGTGGCATTTCATGGAGCGGAGTGCAAATTTTTGCATTTTCATTTCTGCAGAGGTGGGGGGTAATGGTTAAGAATCAGGAGTCCTCTGGAGGTGGTGATTGGCTTAGAAGATCCAGAAGTTTGCTCGCAGATAGAGTATGCCTGCATCTGTTACTTGTACTGACATTTCCAAAGTGATCTATGCAATAAAATAGATTGTGCAGTTTCACAAAGCAACAGTTTTTACAGTGCTAACAGGATTCTACAGCAGGAGAGTTGACTCTGCACCACTACTGAGGCTATCAATCAGCCAGAAGCTGATGTGAGGGTCGTATGTGGTGGTGGTGGTCGATGTTTGGGTGGAGTCGGTCTGATGGACAGCTGCCCCTCCTTTAACCCCAGCGACAGCACCTGCTTTGTCTGTGGGAGCCACTGACACATGTCCTCTCATGTGGGTTGTATAGTCAGAGCCGTGAGACGCCAACCACTTGGCTTTTACCTAAGGTGCTGACGGACTGACGGAAGGAGGGGTGAGGACTTGCCTGAGTGGAAAGCATTAACTCCTACAGAGCTCAAGAGAAGAAGGTATTAAAAGGTGGTACCTTGACCACGAGCAAGGTATGAGCATGAGTATAGGCAATACAAAGAAAAAGCAAGCTCCTGATTTTCTCAGCAGGGTAGGAGTGGGTGGGATGGGTGTGGCAAATAAGATACTAAGCAGGATAACTAGTCAGCTGTCAACTTTACAGCCGAAACAGACAAGCAGAGGGGAGGTGGCCAGGGCGAGGTGGCTTGATTGGCGGCTGGAGGGACCATGGGCGGGCAGCTGTCAATCACGCAGCTGAGCCAGGCCTGGGGCACACCTGTTAACCTTTGAGTCTGGTGACCTTTTAAATTGGGGGAACAGCACTAGTGTAATAACTAAAGCAGGATGGGGATATAGTTATTCTGCATATAAAAAGGACTGGTGGACCCCCCCAATATAGATCACCTGAGTGATAGCAGGGCAGGTGGGTAACTCAAAGACTTGGTTGTGACCCTATGCGTTTTATGGGCCTTCCAAATGTGCCTTAAGGCTCACCAACCCTAAATAGCTCAATGAGAGGCTCCAGCTCTCATTAGCATCATGAGACAAAGGTTTGTAGAAACGCATGGATATCAAATACAGTGCAATCTTCTAAAGTCAAATGTCCCGGAGGTTGTACAAATCAAACCCAAACATTTTCAGAAAAAAACATAAATCTAAATTAGCACTAAACCATGCAGCAAGTCTTGTAGGAATTCAACTCAGCAAGTATCAAATTCATTGATGATGAAATTCGTTATTGATTCTGGCTGTCTCGCTTCTTCTTGGCTTTTTTGCAACACGAAAAGATGACGTGCCTTCATGGATGAAGTCATGCGAAAAGAAAAATAAACAAACAGTTATGGAAAGAGAGCATATTCAAAGCAGGAAAACTGTCATTGTTACTTATGCTTTCATTGACTGGTTCTTTTTGCATTTGTAGAGTCCAATTACCTTGGCATGCATGTTTTTGGAATGTGGGAGTAAACCATAGTACCTGTAAAAAACCCACGCAAGCACAGGGAAACATTCAAACTCCATCTAGGAAGGCCGGAGATGCAAACCGACAACCTCTGAACTGTGAGGCCGGCTTGAAAACAAATATGTCTTGTTAATTTCGACACATCACAGAAAAAAGTGTCAACTTGGTAGTTATTGTGTTGGTGTGTGGGTCCACATAACAGAGACTCTTCAGGTAATGTCATATCATATACACACAGTGCTATGCGTTCCAACATATAATTTTTAAACTATCTTTTTGACAGCTCATCTTTTAATAATTACTAGTATTATAATTATTTTAACAGCGTTTTTTTTAAATTAATTTTATCCAACCTCGAGTGTTTCCTCACTGCAAATTTCTGAAAGTAGCACTTCAGTTTCCTTCATTCAGTGCTCTTACACACTATGCTATGTGTGAAAGAAAGGGTGGGTGAGGGGAATTTCTGTGGTATGTGTGCATCTGTTTTTGTGTGTCGGTGGCATTGAGTTCATTTGCTTACCTTAATTTTATTGTGTAAAGCACTTTGTGCTACATTTTAAATGTTTGAAAAGTGCTATAGAAATAAAGTCTGATTGATTGATTGATTGATTTAAGAACGTTACAAAGTGAGATAAGTTATTCAACCTTGAGCATTGTATAGTTTCTTCTGCTTTACTAATATAAAAATAAAAAACTTCGCGTAGGTTAATTGACCACTCTAAATTACCCATAGGTGTGCATATGTGTGTGAATGATTGTCTATAATGTGCCCTGCAATTGGCTGGAATCAGTTCAGAGTGTACCCCGCCTCTCGCCCAGAGTCAGCTGAGATAGGCGCCAGCACACCCGCGACCCTTGTCAGGATAAGCGGTACGGAAAATGGATGAATGGTTGTTTTTTTTCGATTGTATGAAATATATCACTTAAAACAGTGATTCTCAAAGTGTGGTATAAGTACCACTAGTTGTACGCAGGCTCTCTCTAGAGGTACGTGACAGTATCACTGGCCACATACCGGTCAGTTGCATTTAGGTTCAAATTTAATTTATTTTAACTAATTCATTCCCAGCCCTCCCAGTTAACATGGATATTTTACTTCTAAAGCAGTCAGTGGCAGTGAATGTGTTAATATTTTAAAACTGAAGGTAAAATTTTTATTGAACTTTTATGTGCAATACATTTTAAATGAATCGTTATTTAAGTACATTTATCCCCGCTGTACTGTATGTCTACGGTGGTACGTGAAGAGTTGGGTATCTATAGAAGTGGTACTTGCTGGAAAATGTTAGAGAACCACTAACTTAAAACATTGCCTGTACAGGTTCATGATGACCAAAGTCTTACCCTAAAACAGAGCTCTCTTTTTGCATTATTTCATGTTGGAAAAATTAATGTTTAAAAGCATCCCAGAACATTTTTGTTATAGAGCCATTATGCTCTGCATTTGAGTGTTAAAATAGGATAATCTGTGTTATTTTTGTTCATTATTAAAATGGGAAAATGTTTCTGGATCTCCTCCTGAAGGCATTTTCATTTGGCAGTCTAACATTGTCACGTTAAACAAAGGAACTCATTCAGTGACCGCTGAGCACGAGTGAAGAACTGCACAACTGGTGTAGAACTATTCGTCCTGTCCACATCTGCACTTCACTTCCTCCTCCACACATGAGGCAGCTGTTACACTTTGTGAACTTTGATATGCGGCATCCACAATCAGATCCTTTTCACCGTCATTGGGTTGAAAAGTGCTGCAGTGGCCCAAGTCCTCAGGAGCAATGGTTGGCTGGAGCTTATTTTGGTTTGGCTTGCCCAAATAAACAAGCCAGTACCTCGCGGCCGCAGCTGTGGGCCTCTCCCTGGCTAACCTCCTCTCCCCTGATTCCTCCACTTATACGGGGAGAATGAAGGAAAACAAGTACAGGGGGCGGGGAAGACAACAAACCCGAGCCAAAGCCTGCAGAGGTTAGAAGCGGACCAAATGCTGCTTATAATCTGTCGGGTCTTTCCCACGCCTGCAGGCCTCGTGTGTGTGCAGCGTGCGGCATGCCTGCTTGCAAGAAAATTTTCATGTCTACAGACATCCTCCTACTTAGGGTGAGGAGGGGATGAAATTTAGCTTCCCAGTTTCATCGTATGGGATGGGGGGGGGGGGGGGTTAGGAGGGAGCAGGAGGTTTAATAGCAGGAGGGAGAGAGGAATCCATAACGCCTTCTTTAAACCTACCACTCTCCAAACGGTTTAGATTTAGTGCATTTGGGGTTTGACAGCTGATTAAATTGGACTAATGGACCGAGCATGATGGGATGAAGGTCACAATCTAGCTGTTTCTACAGAGCCACTTATGGGAATAACCTGTGACCTTTCTGCAAGAAATGAGGCGATGTTGCAAGCAAAAACAAACAATTGAGCATTAATTTTTTATGAACGGATCATCTTGGGTCAAAATATCTCTTGCATACAACTTCAGATACAGACTTGGTGTGAGTCAAATACCTTATCTTTTGGACAAAAACCATTTACTGATGACTAAAAATTGTGGAAAATGCACATTTTCATATCAATGTTCATATTGTTTTATAGAAATAGACGTAGTATCTACACTTAAATACTAGAATTTACACCGATTTTATCGGCCTTATCGGTATCGGCCGATAATTAGCATTTTATGCTGATCGGCTTTACTCCGCGTCGCCATGGTGCACAGTATATTTAACGCAAGTTTATTTTTAGCCTTGTGTGTCTTTTGACGTAGTCCTGTAAATATCTGATGGCCAATAATGTTATTTTTTAAAAAAAGAAAAAACGTCAGCGGTGTGGAACAGACAACACGTAATGCCCGGATCAGTCTACAAGACAAATTTGCTCTTTCAAGATTGCACAATGTCAGACTACTGCATTAAGATCTTGTATTCCGATACCACCGCATCCCGTTTTTTACGATCATTGGGCTTTATCTCGTCAACTCAAATGCGACCAGATATACTTGTTAGCGTGGCGACGACAAGAGTGGACTATATTATGAGGAAAAAATGGGGAAAAACGTGTGTTGGTGGTCACCGGTGCTCAAGACAGGAGAAGACGTTTGTTTAAGGCTTGCTTCAGGTCTGTTCACGTACTTTTAATACGATACGGCTCCCAAGCAGGCAACAAAAACGTTATGTAGCCTAGCAAGGGAGTGGTAGCACGAACGGTTGTCCGTAAACGTGCCACCGTTCTGTCGAATCATGCTCTAAGGTTTCGGTGTGGGTGAAGTCATTTAATTAAAAATAAAGTAATTTAATTACATTAAGTTAGCACTCATTATTTATGTCATGTAATGTTGGTTTAACCTGACTGATTAGAATACACAATCTGACTAGAGCAGTGATTTCCAACCTTTATGGAGCCAAGGAACATATTTTACAATTGAAAAATCTCACGGCACACCAACAAACAAATGTCACAAAAAGTGGATACATTAGTTACTGTATTTACTTCCTGCCTTCTAATAGAAGACCATTCATTTGTTCTGTCTGTCACTATGCCTCACTGGGATATATAGAGGAACAAAGATACATTATTTATTGTAAATATATTTTTTTTAGCAATTAAGTACACAAGTATATACAGTAAATGAACATACAGTAAATGAACAGGTCATTTAAATAGACACATTCCTCCATCTTGTGATCGGTTATCGTTTCTTTTAAACTCGCTGATTGGCCCAAAAAATCCTGATCGTGTAAAGCCTATTAAATACCCCATTGGGATAATTACTGGATCCAATGGAATTATGTATAATTTTACAGGGTCAAACAGGTAAAAATAGGGTATGTTGTCAAGATGTAAAAGTGAAGTGTCATTGATGATTTTTAAACAATCGTGTACTGTATAGTCAAATTCTATATTAGTTAATCAGTCCAGTCATCGATATCAAAGCCTTCAGCCACCGACTGAACTCCTCCTACACACACACACAAACACACATCCTCCACCTCCGACACATAAGTCTGTCTGCTTACACACACACACACATCCATCACCCCTAATGACTGCTCAATCACCACCGACTAACTCCCACACACACCAACAGATGCAACAAATACAACAAGCAGCATCCTACCAACCTCCTACACACAGCAACATACTCTCACACACCCCCACACACACCCTCTGCCTTGCTCCGCTTGCACTGTCAGCCTAATGCAGAGCTGAGTCAGCAATCAGCCAGTAGCATTTGTGTGTGTTCGGGCCTGCAGCATTTCCAGGAGCACTGTGGAAAAGGGAGGGAGGGAAGGAAGGAATAGGAGGGAGTCTCCGTCAGCCTCTAGAGGGGACAGATGGGCTGGGAGGGAGCTCCTGGGCAGGTAGTCATCCCCAGAATGTGGGGGCGTCTTTGGGGGGGTCTCGCCAGGGTGTGAATGGCCTTTAAATTCCTCCCCCTCACACCCACAGAGAAGGTCCAGAGGGGGGCTATTGTCACTAAAGACTGGGCCTCCCTCCTCCTCCGACTCTTAATGCAGAGTGGGTGCATTGCAGGCAGATCGCTGCCTACAAACACACCTGCAGGAATGCACTATAATGAATATGTAATGTGTCTGCGAATGGGGCAGCATCTGCTATGTGAACACACACAGCCTTCCTCAGTGAATATGAATGATTGCTCCAAATTTGCAGATGAATTCACGGAATCTCTGCTAAGTCTGAGCAGCAGGAACAGTCCTGACTGTCTGTCAGATGACAAAAGCTGGTTTTATTTAATGCAAAGCTGCACCTGGACTCAACAGATGCCCTGAAAAGAAAAAAAAATGGTTTTCAGATAGAACAAGAAAAGAGCTCTGAGAGAGTTGGGAGGGAAATCTCCACCTGAAACATGAATTCAGGTAGATTTTGCCCCATTTTTCAAGTCGACCCAATTCATTTCCTCATTCATGTTGCTTGTGTTTAAGGAAATTCTGCAATCCCAGGACAGGGGTGTATGAAACTACCACTAAAATCGTTGATGCTACTTGACTGGACATCTTCAAAAAAATATTCAAGCACCATCTTTTATCAAAGCATACATTTAGTAATATGAATTCATACAGACACAGACAGACAACACACACACACTTTCATATAAAGATATATTTTAATTCCCCCCCAAGCATCCTTTGGACCCTTTAAAGGCGCTAAAGTAATCCCCCATTATTTGTCCTGTATTAATAGTTGAAACCATAGATAGCTGTGCAACAAACTATGATGCTAAAAGAGAAATGTGCAAGTACAGCACATGCAGCCAAGACGCTCCATAATTTCTACTAACAACCCAGGCTAAACTTAGCTCCTCCCTGACATACAAAGCTTGTCTCACTCGAGATGCATCAGTTCAAGACACTTCCTAGACACCATACACTGTACTGTACTACATTCCTATTTAGACGGGGCTTTGGCGTCATCTTGTGGCATTTCAGAAAGAGCACATGAAGCATAAATAGGTGACTTATTTAATGAATAGGTTTCAATACATGAACAGTGAACCGCGAATATGCAGTAGATTTCTGCATACAGTATAACTTTAAGTTATTATTATTAGGGGTGGGAAGTTTAACAACTGACACTTCTCTCTGGCTGTTGTGTTAAAAGCAATTGTCAGCGACCAACAGGCATAATATGTCACACCAGACACTGGTGCTGTCACTCATGTGTAAAAGTGCACACTATTGTGTCAATATCCAGCGTTGCTAAATTCAGTATGAAGAGCAAAGGTGGATTATTGGTCAATTGTTAAATCTCTGATAAGGGAATTTGGGGGAATCTCTGTGTAAAGGAGATTATGATCAGGTTTTAGAGTGGCCCCTGTGTGGGAATTGCTTTAATGCTCCTAGTAAACTTGGAACTTGCAACAGAGTTCATTTTCAGATCTCCAAGGCGAGATGCACCCCTGAGACTCCTCTCCTTTTGTTTTTTTTATGGTTGTAATTACATAAAATGTAATCATTGTGGCCCACACTGCCAGTTATTGGCTATGCTCATGCTACTGATAAACGATAGAGTCAGAGCATGCACCAGGACGACTGTGAGGTAGTGAAAAAGCATCGTGAAGCAGAGATGAGACGTGCTGTGCTTGCCAGGGACTCCGCCTGGCCTCAGGGACGAGCCTGATGGCTCCGTGTCAGTGTCATTATGTGGGTGCGTGTTCGGGAGCTCTTTCAGCCCAGACGGACGTGACACACACATTGAAGCGTGTGTCAGGATGCCACCCACGCCCGACGGCAAGAGAGTGCCAGGCCGTGACACACGGAGCGTGGTGAGGTGACAAATTCGACAAGAGATGGATCGGTGCCTTCTCGCCACATGTCAGTCACGTCTCACTCTTTTCCCTCAAGTTGGCCACCCACTCTTCCTCCAGCTCCGGATAGGAAAAACATTGGCGTTTCAAATAAACACAACGTAACTTGACCTCCTCGGAGTATCATTTTCCAGCCCTAAACGTAGATGTCATTTTTCACATTTAGTGCCTTTGGATGTAAAAACAGTGCCAGAACGCCAAGAATGGTTGATTTGTTCCTCCATAGTTCCCTCCAACTGTGGACTGACAAGCTTCACTTCAGGTCTTCCCTCTTATCATCCTCTGGGTGTTCCAAGACCTCGTGTAAACGCTTAATCGCCTTAATGAACTGTTTAGTCCAAGTGGGAAAGTCAACACCAGGCACACTCGAGTAAGAAATAAATCACAGCAGGCAGTAAAAATCAGAGGAGAGTGGAGGAGGTCAAGTGTGCCAAATTTCAAAATAGACAACCAATAAAAAGAGCAAATCTGGTTTTCACATTTCAGCTGAAAAAAAAATGGCAGTGATATCATACTACCGCCGTTTCCGGGGAACAGTACAATCACCAGAGCTCACTGGAACCTGATCTCTCGTCATGCATGGGGATTTAGGGCTACTAAATCTACAGTAGCTATTAAGTCAGTAGACGTCTTTTTATTGAAAGTATGTACGTGATTTATCGGGTCACCTGTCCAAGACATTGTTTCTCCTCTACAACCTCAACCAGCTTATTTTTCAAAAAGCATTTTGCTACAATGAACTGCTCAACAAAGCGATCAAGTTAACATGGGCAATGATTATTCTATAAGTGGTGCTCTTGAGATATGAGTCCAATTTGTTCCATGAACATGCTTGTAACACAGAACATGCATATCTCAAATCATCTTGACATATTGACATGAATGGTAATGTCATCCATCCATTCATTAATCCATCCATCCATATTCTACACCGCTTATCCTCACTAGGGTTGGGAGGGTGCTGGAACCTATCCCAGCTAACTGTGGGCAGGAGGGAGGGTACACCCTGAACTGGTTGCCAGCCAATCACAGGGCACATTTGAACAAACAACAATTCGCACTCACGTTAGCACCTACGGAAAATTTAGAGTCTTCAATTAACCTACCGTGCATGTTTTTGGGATGTGGGAGGAAACCGGAGTACCCGCAGAAAACCCACGCAGGCACGGGGAGTACATGCAAACTCCACACAGGCGAGGCCGGATTTGAGCCCGCATCCTCAAGTTTTTGCTCGCCAGTCTAAGCTAAGAAACGGCTGAGCGATGGCTGATATCACAAGGAACTCCGCAACTTAGCAAGGAACGCAAGTTAGTTGGGTCCCTCGTATCTCAAGGCACGACTGTACTGCTAATTAACTGACAAGAGTTTTGTCATGGAATGTAATTTCTTTAACATCCTGTATACGTATGTTTACATTGTAACTACTGTAGTTTATTTAGTGGCATAAAAGGGTCACTCAGAGAGTACAGAGTTCCATTAGGGGCTTTCCCACCGCAGGAACCTTTGCAGGAACTTCCCTTGCTACCCTCGTAGCCTGGTAGTTGTGTCCCCTCCGAAAAAAAACTAGCAAGGTATGGAAGGTTCCCCTTGGATTATTTAGTTCCTCCTGGCGGGTAGAGTCTTACTCGAGCTCCCGGGAACTCTTTGAGGGGGCAGGCTGTGTTGACGAACCTTGATTGGTAGGCAGACCTCTGTAGGCATTTACTTATTCATTCACAGAACCGCCATTATGTGGTGTTACGCAAGGCTCAAAATAAGAGAATTAAAATGTATTTAAAAGGAAAACTTCCAAACACTGATCTGTACGTTTTCTCGATGAGCCGCACTTGGTGGACAAGGAGCAGGCTGGACAAATTCTGTGCTCGCTGATCTTATGTCGCCGGGCCCAAGCCAGGCTTGGTGGTGAGTCGTGGTGGCGGACTCGGTGCCGGAGTCCGCCACCAAGAGGTTCACTGCTGCCACGGCCTCAGGGCCAAGAACTGCTGCCACCCCGGCGGCAAGGTCCACAACTGGCCAACTCGGTCCCACAAAAGAGCAGCGGTCCAAACCCAAGCGGGCGTGTGCGTCATCTCCTCTGGCTCGGCCAAGGAAGAACACTGGCGTGAGGCTGGCCGGCGGGAGAGCTCTGATGGTCCAATCCAGTCAGTCGCGGGGAAATAAAAAAAAAAAAAAAAAAAAAATCTTCCCAGGGAGGAACTCCTCCAGCCTGCAGAAAAATACTGCATTTGCCATATGCGTTGGAAATTCCTGTTTTGTAGAATAATTTAGGAAACAATCTTGCCCTTCTGTTTTTTTAATAGAAAGACCTATTTACATGATATAAACAAAAGCAGACACAGGGAGAAAGAAGAGAGAGAGGCGCGCGAGGGGGGAGATGGCTGGCTGTCCTGACACTCTTTGCAAGCCCCCACACTCCCTCTGAACCCAAAACTAAAAAAAAAACAGATTATAAAGCAGGTCCTTCAGTCAGATTCAGAAAAAAATCCATATTCAGGACATTCCCACCAGATCCCCAGTCAGCTGTTGTAGCCCGTTTGGGAATTTCCTTGGATAAGACAAACAATGGCTTGCAGCTTTTTGGAAGGCTAGACATCTCAGAGAATTATGGAACAATAAAAGAATACATTATAATTTTGCCAGCTCACATAGTGCAAGACAAGGAAATGAAGCCCGGCTTTTTGTCTGTGTTTTGATGTTTACAACTAAATATTTGCAATATACAGTCTGTTTTACCTTTTATGCAAACACATTTAAAGATACCAAATACTTCACACTGATGTATTTGAAAACTGACTAAGAGCTGTCCATGAAGTCATGTATTTTTTATTTATTTATTGAACCTTATCGAGGTAAGGTATTTGCAATGCCACCCTGACTGCAGACAGCACAGTAAAACAAAGCAAAATTGAAGCAAATACATATACAAACTGTACTATGTGATATAGTATCAAGTTAAATATTAAATTACATCATCGAACATGGTGAAAAAAAGGTCCATAAAAGGTATGTGAGCTGAAGTTCTCTAAAGGTGGAGAACTTGCATGAAGAAAAGCGTAATCGCCTGAATGCCAACACATAACAAAAACTTGTATTTTTGAATTAATAAATATATAAATAAAAGTAGAAGTCTGCAGATGGCTATAGATGTGATTTATTTATCTCAAATTTGTAGTGGAACTGTGTGAGGCTTCAGGAAATTGTATCTGTTCTAATTTATTGAAATGTACCTGTATAGGAGAGACCCGGGCTTGTTGTCACATGGGTAATTTGTCACACTGCGAATGTCTTCTGCACCAGAGGTCTCAACTAAAAAGTAGAATACGAATTTTCTTCCTTTACATGGTCAGGGGTCGTGTCAGGTCTGAGAAGAGAATCGCAAATTGTGAGCTGAGATGAAATTTGAAATTTAGATTAAATATATAAATTGCCCGTAGGTGTGAATGTGTGTGCAACTGGTTGTTTGTATGTGCCCTGCGATTGGCTGGCAACCAGTTCAGGGTGTACCCCGCCTCCTGCCCGATGATAGCTGGGATAGGCTCCAGCACGCCCGCGATCTAGTCAGGAGAAGCAGCTCAGAAAATGGATGGATGGATGGATATAAAATAAGACATTGACTTGAAAGCTTGAAAAAAAACAGAAGGTGTCAGTATTGAGCAACAACAGCCTCATTTGCTTAAGATATCTTGAACTAATAAGTGTGATGAAAACACAAACCACATGGGCCACAGGAACCTTTTGCGACCAGGAACTCAAAGCTCTTAGGCTGGTTGGAGAAAAAGCCCTATTCCAACGGTGGCGATGAAAGCAAACTATGCATGGAAGTCAGAACACACCCTAAGTGTTATCACTAACCTATACGCTAATGGAGTACTTACGTAAGCCATCCATCGATTTTTTTACAGCGCTTATCCTCACCAGGGTCGTGAGTGTGCTGGAGAAAATCCCAGCTGACTTCGGGCAGGGTTCACCCTAGACTGGTCACGAGGCAGTCGCAGAGAACATATACAGTAGACAAACAGCCATTCACACTTACATTCAAACCTAAGGACAATTTAGAGTCTTCAATTAACCTAACATGCATAGGGTTTTTTCAGGGGAACGTGGGCGGAAACTGGAGTACCTGGAGAAAACCCATGCAAGCACATAGAGGACATGGAAAACTCCACATAGACCGGATTCAAAACCCCAACCTCAGAACTGTGAGGTGCTAACCACTCGTTCACCATGGCGCCTATTAAGTCATAATTACAGTAAATATTTGTATGAAAAACACTTAAACACCATAAAAAAAATAAAATTGGGCACTGAACTTTGTTAAGTACACGAGAAGAGGAGAGAGTTTTGGCAGAACAATCGTTGCTTCTTCACCTTGACAACGCGCCAGCTCACAATGCCCTCAACATCTGCCGTTCCTGACCGAGAAGAACATGGTCGTGCTGAAGCAGCCTCCCTACTCATCACACCTGGCTTCCTCTTTCCCAAGCTCAAGGGGGTCATAAAGGGGACTAGTGTTTAAGATGTGGACAACATCAAGATGACCTTGATGACAGAGGATCCCGGAACAATCCTTCCAGGAATGCATGAAGGTGAATTACTTTGAAGGGGAAAACTTATGTTATGATTTGAAATAAATCTTTTGTGGAACTTTTCTGACACACCGTATATGTATATGGGTTGCTCACGAATCAGTGGTAACTTAGTCAATTGGGATTAGAGTGGGTGTGGAAATGCCATCAGCAAATCCGAATTTTCAGAAATTCGAATATCATACTACTTACTTTAATCCGACAAGAACTGCATGTGCTGCCACACTGCATTTACTTAAAAAAATACAAAATATTTCAAAATGTTTGTTTGTTTACTTTTATGGCCGACGCCATCTTACTTTGCATAGTTTCCGCGCATGTGCACAGTTGTAGATATAGCCGTGCACCGAGATCTCCGCGAAAGGAGGCCTTCCGATAGCCCAGCCCGAGGAGCTGCACGGATATTCATAGCAGCGCCACAACTAAAGCTGAAAAGGAGCCATCGCAGAGGTGGATGGCAACCGCAGCAGAATGAATAGGAGAAAGTAGGGTTGGGCGAATAATCAAAATGTAATCGTGACTTTTATTTTGGCTTCTCACGATCATAAAAACATAATCAAAGAAATACAATTAATGTGCCGCGGTGCGGGTTGTGTATGTAAGTTCCTGCGTTGCACACGCAACCTGTGTTGCTTTTAGAAAGCATGTGACGCATGTTCTTCTGCCCTCCCTGACCGTACTTTAAACTATTGACACCCCAGTTGAAGTTTACTGTAAAACAAAATGCACAAAAAAAACTGCACACATTGTATATTAAAATACAAGACACACCATTTTAGAAATTGCCAGCCTGATGTTAACAGTCTATGGAAGCCTTATTGATGGGCTAGCTAAGATTCGCATTAGATCATGGGAGGGATTTAAAGTAAGCCATTTTAATTAACCTAAAAACAAAAACTTTTCCGGAGGGAGAAGCGGCAGCCAAAACGCGCCAGTGTACGCAATTTCCAGTTTAATAGACAGTTTTCAAATCATCAAATGGGATTTTTCATTTGTTGAACATGTCGTTATTTTGGAAAAGTACAAGGAGTAAGGCTTCAATTCTGGTTGAGAAGTCATTCATTCCTGACATCACAAATACCAAATTAGGATTTAAAGGGCGAGTCCAAACTTTGCCAACAACATATTGTATAGATGAATAATTTCACTTGATTGACATGAAAAACTTTCCAGCACACACTTGCTCTATATCTACCCAAATATCAATCAGACCTCAACAACTCCAGCAATGGGATAATCCCTTGTCAACGTCCTGATCTATGATTGGGCTACCCCTGGACTTTGCTCTGCCCCCTGCCCTTGAATCCGTCCTTCCTTCATCAGCAGGTCCCTCGGGCCAACATGGACCCCGAAAAAAAACCCTAATCCATTACCTCCTGTCAGAGAAGGCTGCCCCCTCATGGGCCAGCATTAGCCTAATCCATTGGGGTGCGGCTCCATAAGAATGGAGCGCCCACTCAGCTTCACCCCAATTCGGTTTGCTCATTCCATCTGAGTCAACACACTCCCCCAGAAAGATGAACAACATAGAAAAGACTAGCACACCAAGACATCCCTCGGCCACTACCACACTGTTGACTACACCCGTCATCAGAAGCTTTTTTTGTTGTTGTTACCTTGGGTGGTGATGCAGGCTGTCTGTAGGCCTGTCTGGTAGACCTTGGTGTGGTAATGTGATGCCTGAAGCAAACATAAGACTTCCTCATGTACAAAGTCTGCAAGACAAGGGATGCCACCTTCAACGGATTCATATCTGCAAATTAACACAAATGTGTGGTAACCTATGAATGGGGGCCAAAACAGTTCAAACATCTGTAGAGCAGTGTTTCCCCACCTTTTTTGAGTCTAGCCACATATTTTGCATTGGAAAAATCTCACGTCACGCCACCAAAAAAAACGTCATAGAAGGTACGCTGTATCATAGGCCCTCAATTAATTTGTGACCCCCAAACTGTCATTCCTCCACTGTGTGTTTTGGTTGGGTAAGCATGTGTATACTGTACAGGGACTTGTCTCCATGCTAATGGTACACAGACAGCCTGTAGAAAAGGCCCCAAAGTCATTGATTGTGAGGGAAAATGTGGCTCTAAAATTTTACTGCCTCAAGCATTTAATACTTTTGTGTTCACTTGTACTGTACAGTACAGTATATTTGTTATCCGAGCAGTCCAGTTCATGTGGTTTGTGGATGGCAAGTCACATCACGGTGGCTGCATTAGCAGTATGGATGTGACTCAGTTGATAGAATTACCGTGTGTACCGTGTTATAAATTTTGTTCGGCTGTGTGCATCGATGACAATTCGCCCGAGTAAGTCAGAAAAGAAATTCATAAGTGCTCAAAAGTAATTAATAAGTGCTGACAGCAAAAATTAAATTGAGAGAAGGAGAAGGCATGATCTTTCTATTCAGTGTTCACTGACACGTACAGTCACATATTTTCAAAACAAAATTTGATTTATTTAGTAAGGTTTCTGTTTAAACATTTCAAATTCAGTTAGCAGTGGATGAAATTCTGAATAAATTATGAATCTGCCTGCTTTTCTGGCTGCGTGCATTCTACTGTCCGCTCGAATTGTTCATTCACGCACGCTTAAGCCAGATAAACACCTTGGGTGGAGCAACCCTAAAATGGCTAGACACAAGTCTAGAGAAAGAGCATTTTATTGTTCTGCCTGTCACAGTACATCGCTAATGTAGCTGTATGAACAAAGAGACATAATTTGTATTACATAGTTTTAGGACAAATTAAATGAAATTGGATCATTTCTCAGAGAACACAGGTTTGGAACTACTATGTTTCAGAATATTCGTTAATTTGCTCCATGTTTATAATGTGAGAGAAAATGATTGCCAAATAATCTTGTTTGTAAAAGAGGACAACACAATCATTGGAGACTTGTTTCTAGGGAGGAATAAAGCAAAATAACAAAAACATAAGAAAGGCAGATAATGACACTATGGCGCTTACTTTAAAATGCTAACTATTCTTTCCACTAATGCAGGGCAGTTTAAAATTATTATTTTTTTAAAATGGCAATTTCTCTGAAGTTGAAGTTAAGCTAACGTTTAACCACGCAAGGCTAGATAATTAACTATTTACCTGACCAGAGTTATAGGTCATGAGTTATGGCGTCCCTCTGATGTTAATGTTTGTTACAATATGGAACATCTATATGAAGCAAAACCAATATATTTTGTTACGACAAATACATTAATACAAAAAATGACAACGTGCGTGATGAAAATTGTCACCTGGAGAAGTCCAAACTTGGTCCATGAGTGGGCTTCCCTCCATTGCTGCGTCCTGCTTCTCTTGTCTTCTCACAGCCTCGCGATGAGCATTCACAACCAACACTGTCCTCTAGCGGCGGACACAACAACTGCATCTACTGATCAACTCAAAATCTATGGCGGTTCATAAAAAGTAGACACTACTAAATCAAAGTTTGAAGAACAGCATCTGTTTGCAGCTCATAAATATTGATAATCAAGTCCATACATTTCAGCTCATTTTTATTATACGTTTTTTTCAACGTTTACAAAAGTAAATTCTACATGGATACTTCCAACACAGCCTTTTCAATGGAGAAAACAAACTTCAGTTCATACAGCCATCCATTTTCTGTACCGCTTGTTCTCATTCCCAATCCCAGCAGACTTTGGGCGAGACCATCATGTCTTCAACTCCTTGGTATGCTCGTTACAGGAAGTCCGCTAACCTGGTTTCCGAGTTTGGTCACGTGACGTTTCGCATACAGGGGATAGAAAAAATGTATTGACTAGAATTTTCTTAAACCAATATTAATGGAGTTAGTATTGCTTTTGTAAAAGATTTGGGGTGAAGTTTTTAAGAGAGATTTTGGATCACAGGCAATATTTTTAATATTGGAATCTCTCCAAGTAGGTACCTGTAAAGTACTTTCACTTTACTTTGATTCTATCCCTTTATTTGGCTAAATTGGAAGCAAATTAACCAGCAGGTCAGGACTGATCCTCTCACTGGTCAAGTTGCTTAATTTTCATGCGTCAAGTCGTGAAACAAGTCAGCCTGCATCTTTCCCTAAACATCAATTCCCTCCCCTCCTCCCCGCGCCTCAGTTACCGTCCCGTCTCTCAGCGGCTCTCGCTTAATCCCCAGGCTATGTGTGATGAGCACATCTCCCCAAGGGCCCATCAGCGCGGCGGTTGGCAGGGGGAGTCGTTCTGATCTGAGGGAGAGGGAGCCGGCAACGGGATATTTGAGGATCTCCTGGGGATTTGCCCGCATCCCGTATGGCTCCTGTGGGGAATAGTCACGAGGAGTCATGACTGCAGTCGAGGTGCTGTTGTAGACTCAGCAGTAAAATTTATTTGTACGGCTCATACACAGAACTAGCGAGATAGCAGCGGTCCATTTCTGTCCCTCGAGCTACAATCTAAACTAATGTACAGTAATGTACCGATTATTGGACTTCCATTTAAGCGTTTGTACCTTTTCCTTGACCAAAAAGGTACAAATATTTACAGTGCCAGGCTGTAAAGTTCTGGTGTGGAGGAAACAACTCCAGTTTCATACCATTTCATTGTTTTATCATGTCCTATGTGGCGGCACGGTGAACGACTGGTTAGCACATCTGCCTCACAGTTGTCTGGACCCGGGTTCAAATCCGGCCCCGCCTGTGTGCCGTTTGCATGCACACCCCGTGCCTACTCCGGTTTCCTTCCACATCCCAAAAACATGCAGAGTAGGTTAATTGAAGACTGAATAGTCCGTAGGTATGAATGTGAGTGCGGATGATTGTTTGTCTATATGTTCCCTGCGATTGGCTGGCAACCAGTTCAGGGTGTACCCCACCGTTGTTGGGCTTAGTGTACCGCTGCATCCTGTCTGCATCCAGCACTTGGGATGCTCCAAGGCTCTCTGCTTCTCAGCTGGTGTCTGCTGCTCCTCCTCAGAGGGTCGAACACACAGAAGCTACGTTAAGCTCCTGCACCTCGAGGCACTTTCACCTGCAGAGAAAAGGCAACCGGGATAATATGGAAACACCTTGCACTGCCTGCAGCTCCACTGAACACACATGCACTACTGTGTGTGTGTCCTCTCATCCGAAGTCCTTTTTGGAGAAGAATTTTCCCATTAAGAAAGCCCTTAAATTACTTCACAGACTACACTGCCCTTGTCCTCACTTTAATCTGGCCTTGAATCATTATTATTGCACTCTCAGGCTCAATGAAGGCAATAGAAACAGAAAGCCTCTCTCAGCAAGCTAGCACAACACTCTTCTCCTCTCGCCTTTGTTCACTCTCAGATCATACATTCATTTTGGCCAGGCGTGTGGTCAATCTCGGCCCTGGGAAAAGCTGCGTGTATTCCTCCCTTTTATCTGCCCCTCATGGTCGGGGTATCTAATGGTCATAATCGAAGCGGCCATGCTGGGAGAGCATTTGAAAGAGCGGTCAAGGAGCCCCTAATCCTCTCACACACAGTTTGTAGTGCCGGCCTCCGATACAAGAGCCGATTTTGTTACGGGAACACTGAGTGAGAAGCTGGGCGGATTTGAGTCCGAGAAACACACACATACACACACAGCAGGCAAGTCGTTTCTTGCTTCCTAGAACCCCCGATTAATAGCAGAAACACCACTAAAAAAGGTATACAGTGAACTCCTGTCCATCATTTGGACCCCCTCAAGATCGTAGATTTTTAAACGACTGATCTTTATGGGTTTATACGGCAAGAATTTAGAGTTGCGCACCTTCAAGGCAGTACCATGTTGCAACATGCAGGCAGCGCTGAGGTCTACCGGAAGAAATGGAGCGTAATTAACAGCAACAGGAAGACGCAGAGAAGGTCCCCAACTAATGTTGTCATCCGCAACAGTAAGTTGCTGTTCCCAGAGAGCAAGCGATAGAATATATGCCTGTGAGTGTTGTTGTAATGCTCTGTTTGTACGTGTTGCTGCTCCATGTGTGTTAAAGTAGCAGTTGATCGATTGTTTTGAATTACATTGCCATCGATAATCGCAAATTTCTGCTCGCTCGTCGGTAGCGTTTCGCATTACATGATAGCATTAAGCTAGCAGTCTTCATTTCCTCAAAGTGATGTTTTACAATTCTGAAGTTATTCTTAAGGAGCTTAGGAAGAATTGTATTTATGTTTTTATAAGTTATAAACGGTGGTTCACTGTTTACATGGACAAAAACAACCTCACATGTAGGCAGTAAGGAACATGAAGTCAAATCTATGACTCAATATAACATGTTCCTATGCAGTCGTAAAATCATCAACACTGTTGTTTTCTGATTAAAAGACATCATTGTTTGGTGTTTTGAGGGGTGTGTCATAACCACTTGCAGTGGCGGCAGATCAAACTGAGCTTGGAGATTACCCGAGTCAAGTGTGGTGCGCTTCTCAGTGCCAATAGCCACTCCTCTCGCAGCGAGAGAGGTGCTCACAACACAAGTGAAGAAGATGCTTTTTCTCTTGAGTAGCCAGTAGTGAAAGCTTGGGGGGGGGCGGGGGCCTTCATTTCTAAACGTCGGCGGGGGCCTCTCCTGACAAATAGCAGCAGGGTGCCTGTCTTCGCCCGGCCCGCCGTGCCTCCCATCAGCCATCGAGTTCACCCACTTCACTAGCACCTGGCCACTCGTGCGACTTGATGCTCATCGCAGAGAGGAGTAAAGAGAGGAGAGCAAAGAATGTCTACTTGTGGAAGTGAAATCTCTCAAATCCGACGCAGTTCATTATTATTATTGCTGAATCTCTGATTTCTTTGGATTAACAATTAATTTTTCCCATAATTTATAGAAACAGATTAGAAATAGAAAGAAAAAAAAATATTATTTTGTTTTTTAGTTCTATAGTTTTTAATAAATGTTTCCTTTGTTATCATTGTTACCCATTTGTGGTGGACTCTCAAAAAAAGCAAACAAGTGTCAGCAGTTTATGTTCTGAATTTATGTGTATAGGATTTACTGCATTGTATGTATGACTATGCTACAGAAATGGGCGGGACTCAAGTCAAATGACTTGATTTGAGTCGACTTGAGTTGCTAGTCTTACGACTTCCGACTCGTTTGCCAAATACTTCAGAAAGATTTGACTTCAGACTTGGTAGCCAAGAGACATGACTTGACTTTGACTTGAACTACATAACTCAACAATTCATCTCCAGTAGAGTTGGAAATCTGCATTTTAATTGAGACAGTTTGCCTCTTTTTTTTTTTTTTTTTTTTTAATAAAGTAAGAAACGTTTAGGGGGCTCAGCCGTGCCAACCTGGCTACACAGTCTGGCGTAGCATGAACAGGGATGGAAGGAACTCCAAAGATGATAAAATTTGGATTCAAAGATTATGTTGTCAATGAAGTCGGCAAAAAGAGGATGGCCACCTGCATGGCTTGCAACTCGCACATTCAAGACACAACAACGACGACGTCGAACTTCATCCTTTTTATCCCATTAGGTACACATGGAATTATATTTGACCAACAGAAAACAGTCTTAGCGTTTGCTTAACCGCGTTCTCTTAAGAACAGTCGGAGTTGCAAGGCTGTCGTCACAAAGTACAAAACATTGTTTGTTCAGAAATAAAGTTCAGTCAAATGGATTTTGAAATACAACTTTAATACAATTCAGTGCAATAAATCCAATCAATCATAGTCTCAGTTGTTGTTCATTTAACTTTTATATGGTGTGAGTAGAGTTTTTAGTGTTATGATTTATGGGGGGGAAACATTTTATTACCACTCCAATATATGTTGCGACTGGAGCAAGATTGTATGACTTGATTTGCGACTTGCTTAAACCCAGTAAGGACTTGAATTGACTTGCTTGAAATTTAGTGATGACTCGGCCTGACTTGCTTGATTTTGTTTTCCCCACAGTGACTTGGGACTTGCTTGAGACTTGAAGGTTATAACTTGAGACTTGCTTGTGACTTAAACATACAGTATGTGACTTACTCCCACCTCTGCTATCCTGACTATCCACCCATCTGTCCATCCAGCTATCTATCTATCCATCTATCGAGTGCCTCTTTTATACAGAGATCACACAAAATAGAGACATCAGAGCCATAATAATAGCTACAGCAGGAAACTGCCTTTGCATTTTAGACGGAACCAGCGAGGGCAGGATATTGCAGCAACTGCCCACGCTTTCATACAGCGACACTGCTTTCCGAAAACCGATGATTTGTGAAAATGTTTTTTTATCACCTTAAACAATATAGTCCAGCGATTGGCGATGCTATTTTGTCAAATACGACAGTACTGGGTGGTTGGAACGTGCCGTAGTCTATCATTAATCTACAGTATATGTTAACCAAAGAAGGGCACACTAATAGTTGAAGATAGGTCGGTAGAATTCTTTCTGGATGTACAACTTCACTGTTACCATCTGAGGGGAACAGGTGTACTGTATTTAAAGAATCGAAAACAAGAACGAATATAAAACAGAGATGTCTCTCCATTAGCGTAGGAAAAATATACAATCAGGTATAAACAAAACTTTGATGATGATGAAGCTTGACTGTTGTGATTCGCTTACATGGACCCGTTATTTTGAATACCTAGCATATATTGTATAGGAATAACTTCTTACTTCATTATTATTATCAAAGTCAAATCTGTCCACAGGTTTAGGTGTAGGATCCGATAAGTATTTTACTTCTTTGGTACAGCTTTTCTGTCAAAATGGAAATCAATCCATTTTACAAGAAGCATGAAGTAGGCATACTATTTGCTTTGGTGAGCCGCAAAAAAATCATGTGGCGGGCCAAAGGTGGCCCCTGGCCTTGAGTTTGACACCTGTGATGGAGATGATGCAGCTATCACCATCCTGCATACACACCCGACAGTTAATATTCGGATCCGGCTCCAAATCACACCATACTGAGCTGAACTCGGAATTACTTTTGGTGGATGGACCAACGATATTTATGTGGGAGAAGACAGGGTCCATAACACGTAGAAGCCTCCGTCAGCTGTGTAGCGCCCCTCATCCTGCTTATCTTCGCTTGTTTCACCGACTTCCCGTGTCACCATGTCGTCTGGTCCCGCAAGGCTGCAGGTTTCTGGTCCAGCGGCCCGGGACAAGGCGGCCATTAACTGGAGGGCTGTGCGGAGGGCGTGGGGGACAAAAGGCCCAACACGCTGTCCATGCCCTCAGACAAGGCCTGAAACAAATGTTACAGAGCCAGCGTAGAATGGAATCATCCGGCCGGTGTCACTGAATACATTTACCTACCTCAGAGTCCTTTCAGACCGTTGCATTGTTTTAGCCTAGGAAGAGGGGAGGGCGTGGATGGAGGAGTAGGAAAGGGGGAGGTGGGCACCAAGGGGAGGCCAGTGGGCAATGAGAAATAACACAAGGAGAGGAGGGAGGAGAACCAAACAAGCTCCTGGTTTCCACAGTAACGGCCTCAGCTCCTGAAACACCAGAGGGTTTGCGTGTCTGTGTGCGCACGTGTGTGTCCTCCCCCACAATGATTGGCGGGGTGAGGGGGGGGGGGGGGGATGGGGGGGAATCTTGTTGTGTTTTTGTTTTTCTTCTTGGCCTTCCCCACTCCTTTTTCTGCTCCTTTGTCTCCTCTTCTCTTAGCTGGGCTCTTTTGGAGGCTAATTGGAGACCTGGAGAGGAGAGCAAACGCCACACAAGAAATCCTCTAAGCACCTCTACTCCACTCTTGCCCAAATCATTGAAAACGCGCACGTCACAAAGTCACATCGCAGGTTGGAGTGGCTCGCTGTTATTGTTTTTCCTCGTAAAATACTTAAGAAGTTTGCATTCTCCGCGCAGACAACAGGAAGGACTTGAGAAGAGAGCGCTGAGGAATTAGCATCATGCACATAGCCACATTCAAAGCTTGACAATGTTTGGCTTTGTTACAATGAACAAAGATGCAGAGAGATATTAAACCCCAGATTGGTCATTCAAAATGGAATATGATTAATTGATCTGTTTTGGGGGGGGGGGGGAAATCCTACATATAATGTAAATATACTGTATCATCAAAATAACAGGGGGTTGGAAGAGGGAGGCTTTTTTTCTTCAAATCCGCAGGCTTTTAAACCACACAAACTGATTCAATGACTCAGAGTTTGTGTTTTACCAACTCCGCCGCTTCTGTTTTCATTTGATGATTCACACTTTTTATTATTATTCTTATTGCTGTAATTAGCTGTTAAAATTGCTTTGATAAATTCCTAAAAACTTTGGCTGAGCAAGTTCTGAAGAATGGCCAATGTGATGATAAAGCTTACCCGTTTGCCCAATTCTGACTGATTTCCTAAATAAACGTCTTTTAAAATACACTTTTCGGTATATAAGAGAAACATGTAAACATATTTTTACAAGTACGAAAAGCAGCATAGTCAGTGAAACACAAAAGTGAAATAGAACTTGACACTGTTCTTGTGCATTACATGCAAAACAGCTCATCAAAAACATTAACTTGTAACTACTTATTTGTAATTTGCACATACACATTCCAGTTAAGTTTTAAGTTTTTAAGAATTTTCCAAACTTGTATTAGTCCTTGTTAAATCCATATTTTTATATTTATTTCCATACTTCCTTATTCTTAAACTCAAACATGCACATTTCAAACTTCACTGTTACTTTTTTATTTGCAATTATTGGCCCGTTCCCAAAGTCCCTATGCATTGTACTACAAATGAATGAATAACTGTGTATACATCAATTAAGTAGGATTTGAATATAACATATATATTACCATTTTAAGACATCACGTCTCCCTATTACAGAGTGTTGGATAATATACAACTAACTACAGTTACCCCAATCAAAGTTCATCCTGTGGACTGTTTTCCCTGCAATACCAAATCAAATCTACTCTCGTGGTCCGAACAAAAAAGTAATTAGTGTGTTATTTTCTCCTGTAATCCCTTGAGCTAATCTCCTCCAATCCACTGCCTTTGATTCAGTCATCTTTTCTCTCATATTCTACCTGTAATCCATTTTGCTTTGCACCTTTTGTGTGGCTCGAGGCGTGCCCGCCTCTGCACAAAGAGCAGTCACTGAGCTATGACATTAAAAGCTATTGTTGATTGCGCCTCGGCCGCTGACCCCCATATATGGGCGAGCATTTGCCGAGGAAGTGCTTGTTTTCATCCCCGTTGTCATGACGATGAACACACACACAGATGCCGCACACAGCCTTCCTTCAGACTGATTCTAAGCCGTATCGATTCCTTCTTTACTTAACGACAAAGTGGACCATCTCTCAGATCATAGCAGCGCTCATAACTGATCTGATCTTAAAACTTGGAGTGTGTAACTCTAAAGGCTCAAACATCCTCAGTAACGTGGTGGAAACTGATTGGTTAATAGGTACGACTCACAAACTACTCGGAATCACCGATGGGAAGCCCAGGAGCTCAAAAGACAAACCTCATAGTCTTCAACTACTGTGTGTATATAGTACAAGTGAAATACGGTCTTCCAGCATGACAATAACCCAAAACATTCTGACAGGGCAACAAAGGAGTGGCTCAAGAAGAAACATATACTAATAGTCCATCTCCAGACCTCAACTCAGTAGCAAACAAGTGAAGAGAGCTGAAGTTTTAAGTTTTGCTTGGGGATCAAATAATAATTTAATGCACAACATGTTATAACTTTTATCGTGTTATTTTTTTTAACGTGTTTTTGACTGATATTTGATTACCATACCGAACATAAAAAAACCAACAAAACAAAAAACCAACAACATAATTAATCCTGCTAGTTTCTTCATGTGAAACATAGGAATGCAGCATGGGATCAAGTTATTCTTTTCCCCAACACTGGCATGGCTACACTTAACACTTATTGCCTGTTGGGAGAAGTTGCCTCCATTTAGGTTTGGTTTCATTTGCTATTGAACATAAGAAGCAGAGTTAAGGCTAAGTCAGATTTGAGCACTTTTCAAATGCTTGATTGAGCTTTTCAAGCACTTTACATTTAGAATTACATAAAGGGCTGCTGATATAGTGACAAGTTTGAATAAGAAAAGTTGAATCATAGGAAATGAATGGTAAACAGGATCAGGTTTACGCACATTGTATTTGTCCATTTAATAAGTAAACTGTGGTCAAGAGTTACAATTTCAATTTTATATTTAATATTGAATTGAAGTATTTTCAAATCGTGAAAACATTCAAATTGAAGCCTTTTTAGAATTCTAATAATCTGCGAGAACCCTGAATGATACAGAATATGACTTTTGCAGTTTACTGATTTTATTCATGTATGTATTATTTTATGTATGTATGTATTTTATTTGGGGTCTGTATAAAGGTCTTTAAACATATCAATATCCTTTGCTTGAAAGTTTATTTTGAGTTAATGTTTAGATTAAGCTACTTTAAATGCTCTCAGTGTTGTTAACAAAGCAGAAATGACATGCATATCGTTGATGCTGAGATTGGGTTGAATTTGAAATTATCCACAGAGCCCTTCATCCCTCTTCACAACCCCGATGTTTGCAAGCGTTCCATACATTATTCATCAGTTTGGGTGTGTCACATTATCTCTTCCTTTCTCAGTAGTTACTCAATGGGTGTGTACTTGTATCTGTGTGTGACCGCTTCAGACGTCCTCTTAACTGTCTGCTGCCGTCTCACCGCCAACAAAAAGATATGTTTGCCATACATTCACCAGGGCCGTATGTCTAAAAAAGTAGAGGCGGGGGGGGGTTTGTCCCAAGAGACGGACACCACTTTTAAACGTGCATGCTGGCTAATTGAGTTTGTCCGTGAGGCATTCATTCACTGTCAGACCTTTGACAAGAGACGAGGGCCGCGTTCAAGACGAGCCAAGTTCTCCCCTCGTCAATCTTTTTCCCAAAAAGTCAACAGTGGGCCAGACGTGCACACACACGCACACACTAGAGTGCAGCGCCGAGGGGTCTGGGACATTCTGCAGACTGCATCCTGTTCCTGTTGAATGGCCCTTGTGTCACAAAGCACAATTTGGCGACGCTCGCCTAGCTACCTGCGTGGGACCTGAACGCCTCCCAGGACAACTTGTGGCCTCAGCTTTTTGTTTTGTTGGGCAAGTCTCTTCCTCCCTCCTCCTCCTCTCTTTCTCTCTCTCGCTCTCAAGTTGTCTGCAGAGGGTGTCCTGCATGGGAACCTGGCTGGCTGCCCCACTGAAAGAACCCCACCCTTCACCCCACCCCACCCACCACACACACACGCACGCACGCACATATATCAGTTCGTCAGTCACTTTTTGAAGACATACATTCTAACTAACAATTTTTAACCGTCGAACCAAACTGTCTTTGGGTGTGAGGCATGGTACACCCTGGACAGGTTGCCAGCCAATCATAGGACAGGGGATGTGGAATGTGGGAGGAAGCTCAAGTACTCACACAACGACAGGGAGAACAGTCCCCACAGGAAGGCCTCAGCCAAGATTCAAACCCACAACCTCTTGAATGTGCAGCAGACAACCTGAACTGGTTTACTAAAACAGAAAGTATCTCTTCAGTTTGCCTGTCTGACTTCTGTCGGGTAATCCAACCATCCATCTTCTGAGCCGCTTATCCCCACAAGGGTCGCGGGCGTGCTGGAGCCTATCCCAGCTATCATCGGGCAGGAGGCGGGGTACACCCTGAACTGGTTGCCAGCCAATCGCAGGGCACATACAAACAAACAAACAACCATTCACACTCACATTCACACCTGCGGGCAATTTAGAGTCTTCAATCAACCTACCACCCATGTTTTTGGGATGTGGGAGGAAACCGGAGTGCCCGGAGAAAACCCACGCAGGCACGGGAGAACATGCAAACTGCACACAGGCGGGGCCGGGGATTGAACCCCGGTCCTCAGAACTGTGAGGCAGAAAATCTAACCAGTCATACACCGTGCCGCCCTGTCGGGTAATATAAAAAGTAAGATGAAAAGCTGAATTTAATTTTTGAATGCCACTTGACACTCATTAACATACCTGTAACATTGTAAATGCTATTGTACAATTAAAACACTCCCCATAAATAAAAGCCACCCCAACCACATTTGCGTAAGTATACGCCCCCTGGCCACCATTTGCAACAAGTGCCAATGACGGGTTGTGTTTGTTATCGTATCGAAAATATAATAAATACGCTGATTCCGGAAGGCGGAACAGTGGCCTCATGATTAGCACGTCTCCGGATACTCCGGCTTTCTCCCACCTTCCAAAAACATGCATGCTATGTTGACTGAAGACTGTAAATTTTCCATAGGTGTGAACGAGAATCATTGTTTGTCTGTATGGGTGACTGCCTGGCAACAAGTCCAGGATCTTACCTGTCTCTTGCCCATAAGTCAGCTGGGATAGTCTCCAGCTCACTCATGACCCTAATGAGGATAAGTGGTGTAGAAAATGGATGGATGGTGGTGAATTCAGGATTTCTCTTGTGTTTTCCTTGTAATTTAACGTAAGAGTACATTTCAAAATTGTTAATAACTTTGGCATGTCACACTACATGACAGTGGCCTGTTCAAGTCTCCCAATAGACTAAAGTTCAGCTCCAGAGATACCAGGTCCATCACGCAGTGTCACTGCGATGAATGTGCGTGTGTGCATATTAGGACAACATGCAGGCGGGTAACCACAATCCACCAGAGCGTTCCTGCTCATTACCCAGAGGTCACAGCCCCCGCCTGACCACTTCCTGCCCGACCTCCCACCCCTGGAGATGCGAGCACGCTGGGCTGCGGATCACTCGTGCTGCTCACTAACAATCCCGCTTCCTGCCCCAGATGGAGGGAAGACGCGTCGCGCCAGAGAGTGCTGGCTTCTATCTACTCCTTGCTGTGCTCACTTCCTGCTCTCTCACGCTCTCACTCTCATTCATGACCCTCCTGACTATTCACGACAAAATACTCTCAGGGACATCTTGCTCCACACTTCCTCCCCACACTCCTTCATATAAAGCATGACTCATATGAGCCTCAATCAGGCTTGAAAAAGGAACTTTCTACAAGTGGGCCTTGACAAGCTAACTGGAGGAAGTGTGCATATAAGCCAACTGTGCTATAAACGACTTGACCTAATGATGTCTGTTTGCTTTATGCAGTCATTATCAAGACACACCAAAGTCTAAACAACAAAGAAAATGCGTTCATCCGTTTTCTATAACACTTGTCCTCATTAGGGTCTCGGGCGAACTGGAGACAGCTGACTTTGGGGTGAGAGGCGGTACACGCTGGAATGGTCGGCAACGGGGGACATACAGTGGATATAAAAAGTCTACACACCCCTGTCTTAAGGCCAGGTTTTTGTGATCTAAAAAATTAGACCAAGATAAATCACTTTAAAAAAATTCCATCATTGATGTGAGTTATGCAGTAACCTGTAAAATGAAATTGAAAAAAAAAAAAAAAAAAAAAGATCTTTCAAGGAGGGGCTGACAACAATCTCCCGCTTGGCGCAAATACAACACTGCTTGTCGCCAAACGAATACCATACACAGTTCCAAATACCAGTCCGTGTTAACACAAAACCTCCAGCCTTCTGCTAGAACGCAAAAAGAAAAAGAAAAGAAGAAAAGGCAGGAAAAGCCTACCAGAACATCTGAACCTTATTTGGGGTAAATCAGAGGCACTTGAAATGGTGGCAAGTGTGTGCTGACTCCGATTTAACACAACATCCCAACTTCATTGGAATTGGGGTTGTACTCTATCAACAAACAACAACAACAACCAATTACATTCACACCTAGAGTATGTGCAAATTAGTCGTCAATGAAGCTAACATCCATGTTTTTGGAATGTAGGAAGATGCCGGAATACCCAGAGAAAACCCTCACAAGCATGAAGAAAACACAATTCCCACCTGATTCACACAACTCTTCAGATGGATAGCATGTGTCTTTTTAGAAGTGATAGCCAAAACCGAGCATCCAGTGAGGAGCTGGGCTGAATAGGCAGCCAAAATGAAGTGTGATGTGCTGAATGGAATCTGAGGACATCTTATTGATGGCAGATGGGCTTTGTGAGCGCAAGACTGGCCCCAAGAAAGAGAACTTACACAAACATTATTGTTTACCGGTGCACGGCCATTGTTGGAGCGGCGTCCGTCACTGACGTAGCAGCATCCTGCCAAATTAGAGCGCAGCGGCAGGGGTGCCGCTCTGCCTTTGCTTTCATGGTCGCCGCAGGACTCTGCGGTGGAGAACAGGCTCTTTTGTGATTGGTCAGCGGCCGTTACAATGACCCTCCAGGACACTGACCCCCTGACTCACTGCTGGAGGCCCAGCCGAGGCCTGAGAGGGGTCAGACGAGTAAAGGCTGCTGGTTGGAGGCCGGTCCGGGGTTGTTGACTCGGGTACCTGACCCTGGTCCGCTACCCTCCCGCGGGGTCAGGTCTGGAGCTCAGAAGACCTCGGTGTCCTGCTGAGACCAGGGGATGAGAAGCTATTCAGTGGAGCTGAACCAGGAGCTTTTGTCTGGATCAGCGCTGACCAGCGGGGACCTAGCAGGTCAAGCGGGCCAGGATCCCGCTGCTGGCCGCAGAGAGTGAAATCAGATGCTCTCATTAGGGAAGCCATTCTACTTGGGAGAAACGTGTGAAAAGTTCCAATTAGCTGGAATTAGTGGCAAGGACGCCCCAATTGATCAGACCGATCGCACGCCTGGTGTTCAGTCCAATTCTTTATATTCACCAAGGCATGATGGCAGCACACAACATAAGCCATGCAGCACTAACACCGGAAGAACGACCAGATGGTCAGTTCTCCGTCAGCCATCAACCAGCTGAACTGTCATTGAGCACTGACCTCCAACAATGCCACTATGCCTCTTTGAGCATCTCAAGTTACATGAAAAGCATGTCTGTACAAACTGATTTTTTTTTTCTATGAAACTAAAAAAGGAGATTTCTAAGTCAGTGACCCCAAACTTTTGAACAGTTGTGTATATACAGTATAATCCTTCCATCCATTTTCTGGAGAGCTTGAGCTTGTTCTCATTGGGGTCACTGGTGAGCTGGAGCCTGTCCCAGCTGACTTTGACATTGTGGACTGCTCGCTGGCCAAAACTGGAGCACATACAGACAAACAACCATTCACTCGCATGTTCACACCTTTAGACAATTTGGAGTCTTTCATTAACCTAACATGGATCATTTGTGGGAGGAAGCCGTAGTACCCGGAGAAAACCCACGCCTGTCGCAAGTGCCGCCCTCCAAGAGAATGCCGCCCTGTGCGGCTGCCCCTTGTCGCCCGAATCAAAAAACGGCAATGTGTGCGGTGGTCTAGTGAAAGACCTTTTGAAGGAAAACAATTGGAAAATGTCCAATGGTCAAAGAAGTGGCCTGATCTCAAGCCAATAGAACACACTTTTCTCTTACTGGAGAAAAAAGTGAAAGGAACAAGCCATGCAAACGAGCAACAAGTGAAGGTGATGTACATTGAGCTCCAGACATTAAGCACTCAGAGATTGCAAATGATTTTCATCCAAATATTAGTCAATTGTGATTATATTTACTAATGGGTCAAACAAAAATACTTTTGAACCCATGGAAATGTGGATATTCTACCTAAAACTGCATTAATGCCTAAATGGGAAATTAATTAAAGCCTAAAGTGTATGATTTTGATTGTTTAATTTTAAATCCATAGTATCTGTGTAAGAAAAAAAAAATCATCAAAACTAACTGTAAGTGTCCAAATACGTCTGGACCAAACTTAATAATAATATGGTATCTTACACACTAGTTCCATGGGAAACATCCATCAAGGCAGCATGAATGGTCATGTATAACGGCTCAGTGTAAAAACTGGATTTTGCACATTGCATTACTTCACTCTTGACATATGAATGAGATTTGTTTGGGTCAATACTGGTGAGAAAGAAGTCAAAAAATATCTTAATCTACCATTGTTGTCATATCCACCTGGTTGAAATCACAACAAATATCCCCAAAAACTAAAAAATAAAATAAAAATGGTGCAGAGGTGAGGAGGTGACTTGATAAGACATCAAGACAGGCCGTCTCATGTTCCACAAGACACCCTCACGTCCATCTCCCCCTCATCCATCCATCCACCAAGCGGCCCATCCGTCTCTCTCTGTCAACAAGCGATGACCAACCTCAGGGCCGTAGAGGAAGCCCCTGTCAAGATAGGCTCCTTATCACGGCCCGCTCAGCCTCGCCTGTTCCCATCATCCATCAGGCGGGCAGCCACCTGGACGACTGCTGACCCTGGCTACGAGCTCATTGGAGGGTGAGGCGGAGAAGACACACAGGAGTGGAGGAGATAAGACAGATAAGAGGCTTGCTGACATTCTTGTAAGTCACCAAGTTAGGATTTCCACCACGCACTTTTCTTTGCATAATGATACCGTACTCGCGGGATCACTATTGTCCTTTTTAACAATGAAGGAGCATCTGGCCTCTTCTCAATAAGAAACACTGCTAGCGGCTTCACGCAAAACCTACACAAGTATCATTATGCCTCGTAGAGCACTAGTAAACTACATGTCCATGACCCACTCTGTTTTGTGATGAGCCGAATAAGTTCGGTTCAGGTGTATTGGGGCCACGCGGTGGCCAAACAGGTTCAGCAGGAGTTGCACCTACAGGACTGCAATGGAACAGTAACATGAGTTTTCAATAAAACAAGTCAGATGAACATCGTCGGGATTGTTTTGCCGTGGCGGAGGTATGTGAGCTCCATTGAGCGCTATCTTGAACATTTGACCAATAAAAGGCTTACATTTGAAACTTTGTCAATACCGAAGTTTATTGTGTGTGTTTGTGTGTGTGTGTGTGTGTGTGCTGTCTTTGTGCTGTGTGCGCTCTGCAGCAACCCTTCTAATGTGACACAGTGTTTCCAACTTAGTAACTTTGCCGATATATTTAGTGAGTATTCAGACCACTCGAGAGACTTATTCAAAAAAAGAGACAAGCAACTTTCTGTGGTGTTATTGAAGACTATTGAAGACTCTGAGACTTCCTCCCAGGTGTGGTAAGAGTTGTGCTAAACTTTGACTTTGCCACAAAATTTTGTGCCTTTCCAACCATTCAAGTTAATTTTTGTTTTACATTTTTTTTGAAGATTGTCCAAAGGTGTGAATGTGAGTATTTGTTTATAGGTGCCCTGCGATTGACAGGAGACCAGTCCAGGGTTGTACTACTACTACCCCGCCTCTCATCGCTATTGAGCGATTAAGATTTCCAACTTTGTGGAGGGGTGGTACATGACCGAGCAAGACCGCATTACATTTTGGTGATGATTCAAATATGTATAGGGATGTATATATACAGTATCGCACATAATCTGAGGACACCCCTCACATTTCTGATTATATCTCCTCATGGGAGAACCCTGACTCAAGAAATGTCACTTTAAGACACTATAAAGTAGACAGTGTACAGCTTGTACAGTACAATGTTTAAATGTACTGCCCCTTCAAAATAACTCAACACACAGGGGACAGGGCCGGTCATTTCTTTAGCCTTGTCTTATGATAATATAAAATTCAACATTTACAAAAATGTGAGGGATGGACTACCTTTTGTGAGCTATTGTCCACTCGCATGGGGTCCAGCGGTGGCCAAGTGGAATCAACAGGGCTGGAGCGCAATAGTGCGACTTTGCACGTTATGAGCTTTCAATCAAATGTGTCAGACTGACATGTTTACGTCCTGTTTAGCATTGGCAGAGGTCTGCTCTCCACTTTCTATTTGTATTTGAGTTATGGAAAGTCCGAACACATCCTCCGAGATCACCTCCTCCTCCTCTTGTGTTTGCTTTGTTTGTATTAGCAGCCGCAGGAGTGCATTAGGGATGAAGAGGGGAGCATCCATCTCTGTCCAGGTTTAGCTTCCCGCTCGTGCAAAAATAAGTGGCCAATTAAGCTGGCGGCAACCATGTGCGCTTGTCCCCATCTGACTGCAGATTAATGACCGACCAGCGCTTTCCCTCCCCACACCCATTTATCAGAAGCAGTAGCTAGGTCCGATGATGATTAAATGTCCGAACCACCGGGTCCTCCTGGGGCCTAGGTCCTCGCATCGTCGTTGGCTCCTGGCTGGATTTAATTGCTGGTCTTTCTCCCGACGCTGAGAGGAAAAGGAGGCGATTGCAATGGCAGCTCCTATTAGCCCAAGAGTGCTGCGATGTCTCCCATCTTGAAGAGCCCACTTCATTAAAACATTCCCACTTAGGCACCACAGGACCTTCCCCGCACTCACTGTCAACCACCCTTTCACACCCTGCTGTGAGCTGGTGCAAGTACCACTACAGAAGTTAAGAAATATGTGACGGATAGAAGCCAATGATGACTCGGGTCCAATTAGAAAAGTGAAGGTTGAGAGTGCGTAGTGGCGGCCACTAGTTCTAATATAGGACATCAACATCATCTCCTTTTGATATACAGTGTTCCTTAAACTGGTAATTATCAGAATTAACCGTTACAAAGAAGATTGTTTGCACCTTTAACAACCAGATCCATTACTTTAGTTGATGGAGAGTCTTGGAAACAGACTCGAGTCGCTTTAAGACTACGAAAAGAAAGTTAACGAGAGACAACACATATAACACACTGTATATACATACTATGTATACAATCCATTGCGGGATGTTACTTTTTTTCCCCATTTGAATTCACGGAGAATAAATGTAGTCTGTTACAGGGTAAAATAGTTCCCACCATGAAACCTTGAATAACGATACAGTGTGACAAAAACCTTACTTTTCATCCATTTTCTATACCGCTTCCACTGTTCAGGGTTGCACGTAGTAGGAGGCAAAGTCAGACGACACCCTTGACTGGTCGCCAGTCAATAACAGGGCACATATAGAGACAAACAACCATTCACATTCAGATCACTGTGTGGGAACTGAACCCACACCTGCTTGCATGGAAGTCAGGGAAGTGAAACTTTAATGGCAATGGCAACTGCCACCTTCACATTCATACAAAAGGTTTTATAATGGACACAATTTTACCCTTGAACTGACGACAGCATCTCGATTTCCATTCATTCTAATAGAAAAACTAAACATTTGAATAAACAGGAGGTCGCCTAGCATCCATCCCACAATAGATTTTACATACACTGTATGCCACTTTCACATGGGATCGTGCTGCACGTGTCACTTTGGGGAGCCTGCGTGCACACACACACACACGCGCACGCACACTTCATGTCTCTTTGAAGCCGCCCCATTAATCAGTGGGAGCTCTTCTTTAAATGTGATTAGTGTGTGCAAGGGAGCGAGACGCTTGTTGAAATTAGCTTAGCAGGCGCATGTAATAGAATTAATGCGTGTATGTGTGTGTGTGGGGGGGATCATCAGCCACTCTCACATGAGCACCGTGTCAAGTCTTACTATCAGCTGCTAATTGACTGTTTAGTCAACAAGGAGAAGCGTGTGCATCTTCAATAGTATTACTCTTTATCCATTCCTTTCAACTCTACTACACTTACTATGTTGTCACCTGTTGTTACTTTTTGTCAAATTTCCACCTTATTCGCCCTTAACAATACACCCTCTTCTTCAGCGTATCCAAACCTTAATTGAGCTGTCACTTATTCTAGATTAGAAAAATCTCACAGGCCGGCACACCACCAAATGTCACAAAACGTATATATCCGGAAATAATGATGATGTGTGGTGGTAGTGACAGAAATGGAAGAGCATTTAATTGCTATGCCTGTCACTATATGTGGCTGGCATAGATAGATGAACAAAGATATATTATTTGTAGCTAATAAAACAAAATGTATTTGAACCACAGAAAATTTGTAGAATAATTTTTGTCACTTTTTTTCATGTATTCCCCCCCCCAATACACAGTAGAGAGGTTCTGGATTCAAATCTCACCTGCGTGTGGGGGTTGCAAGTTCTCTCTGTGCTTGCCTGGGGGTTTCCGGGTACTCCGGCTTCCTCCCGCATCCCAAAACGTTATTCTTTGGTTGTTTGTCCATACGGGTCATTGTGGGCATTGATCATCCCCATCCCCGCTGACAATTGTTTTTCAAGGTTGAAAAACTACCCACCCCTACCTGGTCGAAGATTGATTTTTGGGGGGCATAAAATACATCTCTGTGTCCTGGGCAGCAACAAAGCTTTGTACGTCACTGGCCCAAACTACACCAAAAAAAAGCAAATCTAAATTATAGTAAAAGCATAGACTGCTAAAGAAGGTCTAAATATGCTACATTAGAGGTGTGTCCATAATCTGGATGCTTGTGGAGGTATTTACGTACAATTTGGCCATCTGCAGGCTTGGATATGAGCATTGAATTGGAATTGGGCGCTTGAATCTGCAGTGTAAATCCACCCTAAATTGTAGTGACCATCCCGTCTGTTGATGGATGCATGACAGAAATCGCTCACCTGTCACTGTTGCATAATACTGTATATGCACAACACTTTTTAAAATCTAGAAAATACTATCATGTCCATCAGACTTTGAGAGGAAGTAAAAATATGAAATATTCCATTCCAGTTATTCCTGAAACCTATGCATTCTGGTGGAAGCAACGTGAGGTAGGGTATCATTGGCATGCCAAAGGGTTCCACGGCCAGTGTGACCAGAGCCTTTCAGCCCCAAACCTTTTCAAGCGGCGGCCAGCTGGACAATACGTGACCGGTGTCCGGACTCGGAACGGGCCCTGAGCCGATTATGAAGCTCTAACAACGGCCCCCTTACTGGGCCTGCGAGGGGGGACACGGGGGGCCAAGGTCAGCGGTCGGGATGACCTTTGATCTCCCGCCATGTTTGGACACGTCCACGCACAAAGCGTCCAATTGGAATATCCATGGAGAGGAAGGAGGGCAAGAGGACTTCGGACTGTTGCAAACGTTTCCATGTGCGTCTACGTATGATGTTGGCATGGCGACCTGGTCAGTGACTGTCGGACCACCGGACCGTCTCCCCCACATGTGTCCTCTCTTGTCCGAGGTCTCATTGTTGGGAGGCCACGGGGAGGAATTACACAAGGGATCATCCCGTATTACTGGGCTGGGCCGCTATTCAGGTCGTTCTTAGTTTTGTTGGCCTGCTCTGGTTTTATCCTCCTCTCTGAGTTTGCCCCACTGAGCCCAGCTCTTTGATGTCCTTGTACACTGACCACCACCCAGCACACCATGTGCAACTCCCTGACTTGCACCGCACACCTCAAATACAACACTAATGCTTTCTTTCCTCTGAAAACCTTTCCAAGAGTTATAACGACAAAGTTTTATTAAACTTTCAACGAGTATGGCAAAACATGACTTGGTACTTGGTGGGGAACCCCTTGTTGGCCAGTACAGCTGTCAGATGTTTCTTGGAGTTGATCACCAGATTTACATACATCGAAAGGAATTCTGGACCACTCCTCTTTGCAGATCCTCTCCAAATCCTTAAGGTTTTGAGGCTGTGCCTTGCAAGGCAACTCGAACCTTCAGCTACCTCCACAGATTTTCTATGGGATTTGGGTCGAGAGACTGTCGAGGCCAATCCATGAGATCAACGAGCTTCTTCTTTAGCCACTTTCATTTCCTTTGCTGTTTGCTTCGGGTCATCGTTGTGCTGGAAGCCCCATCCACGACCCATTTTAAGTTTTCTAGTTGAGAGCAGGAGGTTGTCACCCAGGATTTCACGGTACAAGCCACCATCCATATTTCCCTCGATACGGTGAAGTTGACCTGCTCCCTTTGCAGAGAAACTGTCATTGTCTGTGTTTTAGCTTAGATTCGATTTAGTTTTGTTTCATGTTTTCCTGTGTCCCGTGTTGTTCATGTCTTGTGTGCTCGTTTGGTTATTGTGTCCACCTGTTCTCGGCAACCCTCTACCAGCTCCCTCCAGCCACTCGTGTCTTCTCCGGGTGTTCTTCGTTGTCTTATCGATTTGTTTGTTATTTATTTAGTTCCCTGCTGTCTTTCAGTCAGGGTGGCTGCTTTGTCCTTTGTCAAATGTCATTTGTCTTGTTTACATATACTGCAATATTAATTAGTGGTCATTATTTGGTTTTTCTTGTTTCTTTGATTATAGATCTTTGGACTTTCTTAACTTAGTATATAGATTTTTCCATGTCACTTGTTTGCCATATTTGTTTTTGTAAATAAATCCTCTTTTTGAAATGTAGTTCTGGGCTAAAATAAATTTAAACAATGTGGTTGCACAGCTGTGCGCGCTCGTTTATAGCCAATCAAAAACTCATGTAAAATGGGAGTAAAGACACACCTGCCACCACTAAAAGTGTCTTTGATTGACCCCAAATAAAGTTGAGTTGTTCTAGTAGGCTCTTCCTGACTTTTTGTTTGTTTGTTTTCTATCAGAAGCCTAAATGGTTTTGTGCTCATATTGACCATTACTTCAAAATTTCCGCCTACCTTGTCTAGAGCCCCCGTTCCAGCTGCAGAAAAACACCTCCAAAGGATGATGCTGCCACCAACATGCTTCACCGTATAGTTTTCTTTTGGTAACCAGCGGTGCTCCAAACTGCTTTTTGAAATTATGGTCAAATATTTCAACGTTACTTTCATAGGACCATAACAAAATCTCCCAAACACATTTGGGAGAATGTGTTATGCTCCGATGAAATCAAGGTTGAACCTTTGAATCGAAATTCTAAAAGGTACTTTCGGTGCATACATAACAGTCCTCATAACCCGAAGAATAACATACTTACAGTGAAGCGTAGTGGTGGCAGCATCAGGCTTTTTTTTTTCTTCAGCTGGAACTGTGTCTTAAGAAAAGGGGTTTATTTTTCAATTGCTCAATTGAATTGTACTGGTTGAAGATCACAATGAGGGAAAAGTTTAAAAAGGATTTATCCACTATATAACTCATGACTGCATAGGTCTGTCGAGGCGATGAAAAACTTTCGACAATTGGTCAAACGCAACGGTGCTCTCCCTTGTTCCTATAGCGCCCCCTGCATCATCCAGCTGTCAGGACTTTAAACAGCGACCTGCAACTAACCTCCAAAGCGGTGTGTGTGTGTGTGTGTGTGTGTGTGTGCGTGCGCGCGCCTTAGGAGCAGCCAGTGGTTCATACTGTTTTTATTGCTCACATCATACACAGCCAGAGAGTGTGTGCAAACGTGTGCAAGTGTGTCAGGAATGGCCGGGGGTCCTGCTCTGTGTGTACTCATTCAGCGCAGAGGTCGTGTGTCAGGGGTCAAAGGGTTTACAGGGAGAGCATGAGGTGACTCGAGGTGCTGGTGACCTTAAGTGGGGGTGGGGCGTGATGTGGGTATGTGAGCGTGTTATGGGGGGGCACTGGCGCACATGCCCTGGGGTGGATAGGCTATCTTAATTGGGCTCTGGAGACTTTCAGGAGTGTGCGTTTGACAGTGTTTGAGGGATATCTGCTGTTACTTATTGGATATGTACAGTATATGGTATGATCCTGATGTTCCATACAGTACATCTTTGTAATCGCCTGAGAAATACATTCACTGGACATATTATCGGGTACACCTCCAACACAATTCAATGTACAATGCAAGAGTTGTAAAGAAAGTAGAAAAGTAATGATTGAATGCTTGAGAGTTTAGACTTATCCTCGATGTCAGTGGACAGTTTTCCATTCTCCCGCGCCGCTTTAGTCTCCTCGGCGTAACGGAAGTGCTCGTCATGATGATTATAATATGTGCATTATTAAAGGAGACCTATTATGGATTTCCCCCAACAATTAAAAGAGATCAAGCAATTGTTTTCGAGAACGTCTTCACTTGCCGAGCTTGGGTACGATCTGTGAGAGGTTTGTATTTTGTGACCTGTTATCGCTTGGTGAAATCTGAAGTAAAAGCATTGATGCTTAGTTTTTTTTAGGTGGACTGGAATCTGCTGAGATTAGTCTGGTGAATGTGGTTTGTATGTCATGCTATTTAACATTCCTTTAAAAAAAATAAGTTTAAGGTTCAGGACATGTGACAAGGTAGGGCAACTCAGTGTTGCCAACTTAAATATCGCGACTTTTCTGACCATTTTTGTAAAAAAGCAATGAGCACCAAATCCAGCCACTTTCTGTGGTGCTATTGGAGACTTCTGGACATGTTCACGTCTCTGCAACCAGACAGCAAATGAAAGTTTAATTTTCCCATATACAGCAGCATTTCATCACCAAGCAGAAGTTGCAGTTGAAAAGTCAATTTGATAACACAGGCTCATTTCAATAAACGATCATAGAAATACATGGACACAGAAGGCCAATTCCTCCCTAATTTCTATATTAAAAATAATTTTAATTGGTTGCCTATATGTGGCTTGCGATTGGCTGGTGACAAGTTCAGGGTGTAACCCGCCTCTCACCAAAGTAACTGCAATAGGCTCCAACTCACCCGTTAACTGGATGAGGAGGAGAAGCTATGGAAAATGGATAGATGGCTGTCTCTCATGCAATACTTGATTTTCTTTAGATTGTGAATGTCAAGGTTTTGTTTGCTGTAAGGTAAGAATCATCAGAATTATATATATATATATTTTAAAAAATCATGAAATATTTCAGTGTTGTGAATTGATAAGTTTTACTGTTTGAAACGAATGACTGAAATTTATTTTGTTTTCAATGATATTCTAATTTCTAAAAAAAAATCATCCCATGTGTATCCTCCTCCTATTGTGTGTGTGTGCATGTGGCACTGTTTGCTGAGGGACAGACAGCAGGCTGCGAGCACATTATCCACCGATTGAAGTCCTGACATTATTTACCTCGCTCCTCTGCTCGCCGAGGAATCGCCTGATGAAAGGCTGCCCAATGTGTGTGCGTGCGTGCGTGCGTGTGTGTGTGTTTCACTTGAGTCTGGAGAGACGCTGACAACTACAGTCACTCAGTGTTGGCAGAGCAAACACTGCTGAGCACCCAACAGCACACACACACACACACACACACAAAGCTCTGATAAACAATTAGCTGAAAACAGTTGTTGCTAATTTGTCCTACATTTGATTTGAAGAAATGCGGTTTAGGTAAAACAATCTTTTTCTTTTTCGATGTGCACCATCTCTGCCAGTAAAAGTACCAAAATGCCAAACTGGAAGTGTATATATAGGGAGCTACAGAGAAGTTGGAGGCTATATAATGTTGAATTCTGATCAACAGAACAGGTCATTGCTTTAGGTAACGTTACACTGTGAACCACTGTGAAACTATAAATTGTGTACGTACCCCAACTCAGAAGATAAGTGACAGACCCACTAGTGAACATGTGAGTGTCATCTGATAAAGACTCCATACTCGCTTCTTTTATATTTGATGTTGACTAGTGATTCCAAACCAGGTCCCGTGACACACTAGGGTGCCGTGAGAGATAATCAGGGGAGCTGCGGGAAATTATCCAATTTCTGTGAAATGGCTCTAAAATTACAGATATAACTTTGTTCATCCATCAATCTCAGCGACATACAGCGAGAAGCAGAACAATTAAAGTGCTTCCATTAGATGGTGGTGTGTAACCACTATTAATACAGCACACGAAGTCACAGCTTCCTGCGATTCTATCACCTTTGTGCTCGTGTAATCAGCCCCAGATTTCATCCATGCATCCATCCATCCATTTTCTGAGCCGCTTCTCCTCACTAGGGTCGCGAGCGTGCTGGAGCCTATCCCAGCTATCATCGGGCAGGAGGCGGGGTACACCCTGAACTGGTTGCCAGCCAATCGCAGGGCACATACGCACAAACAACCATTCGCACGCACAGTCACACCTACGGGCAATTTAGAGTCTCCAATTGATACATGTTTTTGGGATGTGGGAGGAAACCGGAGTGCCCGGAGAAAACCCACGCAGGCACGGGGAGAACATGCAAACTCCACACAGGCGGGGCCGGGGATTGAACCCGGGTCCTCAGAACTGTGAGGCTGACGCTCTAACCAATCGGCCAGCCCCAGATTTCATACTAAGTCAATTTGTGAGTAAATTGAGCATCTCACCAGACCAACAGCTCATCACTGGTAACATTGTGAGATGGCAAGACAAAAACCAAAAAAAAATTTGTAGAGCTAATGATGAGCTAATGATTTATCCATCAATCATTTTTTTTTATAGCGCTTGTCCTTATCCTGGTAGAGGGGCAAATGGAAAAAAACGTTCACATTTTATAAATGTATGCCGCCATCTAGTGGTTATGATAAAGCTGTACATTTTCATTCCAAAATGCCACGGCCACCTAGAGGTTATGAGAAAGATGTACACTTTCATTCTCATATGCCACCGTCACCCTAGTGGTTATAAAAAAAGGTTATAGGCTACACTTTCATTCCAATATGACAGGGGTACGTATGACTGCATATATGTACAGTTGTGCTCATAAGTGTTTTACATACCCTGGCAGGATATGTGAAATATAGTTGTTTTTCTTTTAAATATGACTGATAACTGATCAACAACTATCATTTATTTCTTTATGGTTATGTTTTGTTTAATGATAATGCTTTTCTGAAATGCTTGACCGGTTAATTTGGATCCCATTAAAATAAAATTAAATGTGTTTTGCATGGTCCTTCGTGTTTTCTTTAAAGAATTGTACCCATCTTACAAATTCTGCTTGGATAATCGAACATATGAGCACAACTGTCAACTTTGGGGGTGCGCATTATACATGGGTGCGCATTATACATTAGAAATTACGGTACTTTATTTTATATTTTTTATATAAATATACATACATACATACATATATACACACACACATAGATTTACATATCAGACAAATGTAAATAGACAAATATAACCCAAGTGAACTTCAAATGCTGTTTTTAAATAGTGATTTCATTTATTTGTGTTTAAGGTATTGCGAAAACTGATGGAGGTTTCAAGAAATGTATTTTAGCAATTCAGAAAATCTGTAAATTCACGTCGGTTCCACATGATTCAAATGTGATAAAATGATCTAATTTTGGAAAAGAGAGCAAAATTACATCAGCTTACCCCCCATGACCCGCAACACACGAACACAAACATTCAGATTCAACGTGTCTGGATCTGTTGTGGTCCAGTTGGCTGTCAAGCTGCTCTAAGGTGACCAGTAAACTGTTGTGATTGACTGGCTGTTCAAATGTTTGCAAGTGCAGAGAGGAGACGTGTGGAGGCCAAAGGAGGTCAGTGGGCCAAAGCAGTGACCTTTCATCTTGGGCACCAGTGACAAGCAGGTGAACAAACAGAGAGCGAGGAGAAGGAGAGCATAGAGGATGAGATGAAACAACATGTTAAACTCTTACTTCTTCCTGGGAGGTTAGAAAAGGTGACTTTTTAAAAATATTTTCCTTAATTATGTAGCACAGTGGACCTAGCGGTTAGAACATTTCCTGCTTCTGTGGTATCATTCCTGGTCCTCCTAATATGATTTAATCAGTACGTTCAAAGTGAGATGAACGACACCTAGATTGGACAGGATACAATTTACGTTTGTAAAATGCTCAGGTCTGGGACTCTGGCTGAATAAATAATTTGAAAAATCTAAATAGCTTAATAGCATTTTGAAAAATAACTCTTTTTCGTGTTATTAATTAACTCTTATTCGTGTTATTAATTTTAAAAAAAACTGGGCGACCTAGTGGTGCCTTTCAGTTATGAGGTTCAAATATTGGCCCTGGTATATGTTTGGGGAGTTTGCATGTTCTCTTTGTGCCCGTGTGGGTTTTCTGTGGGTACTTTCTCCAACATTCTTTGTAGGTTTATTGTAGACTAAAATGTCCATAGGTGTGAATGGTTGTTTGTCTATATGCCCTTGGTAGCCAAGCAATCCAGGGTGGATCCTGAATCTCAGCCAAACTCTGCTGCTGCTGCTGCTGCTCACCCGAGATCTTAATGAGGGCAAGCACTATAAAAAATGGATGGGTACATTTTCCTGAATTAATCAGTCAAACAAAAAGCAACACTACATGTCCAGGGTATGTGTATGAAGATATACACTTTCATTTACAATATATTACAAGCTAGCCCATTTCTAAATTTGGATTGCTGGGCCTTAGTGGTAGGCAGCTCGTTGGCCAACTGGTTAGTACTTCTCCCTCACAGTTCTGAGGACCCGGGTTCAAATCTGGCCTCTCTGTATGGAGTTTGCATGTTCTCCCCGTGCCTGCATGGATTTCCTCCCACATTGCAAAAACATGCATGTGAGGCTGGCTGACTGAAGACTCTAAATTGCCCGTAGGTGTGAATTTGAGTGCAAATGGTTGTTTGTTTATATGTGCCCTGCGATTGGCTGGCGACCAGTTCAGGGTGAAGCCCGCCTCTCGCCCGAGGATCGCTGGGATAGGCTCCAGCACGCCAGCGACCCTACTGAGGAGCAGCGGCTCAGAAAATGGATGGATGGACTTCTAATGTGAACTTAATACATCCATTTGACACCCACGTGACGCAGTGTGTTCACCAAACACATTTTCAGAAACAGGCAGCTCAAAAAAACATTTCATTGGTTGTGTAATTTCGTATTTTGTAATTAATTGTGTTGCCACTTTTACTGTCTCATGTCCAATATTGTCATTGTCCAAAAAAATCACCCCAAATTTTTTTTTTATTTATCTTATGGTGAGTTTTAGCAGTTAATAAAAGTAATTTTTGTTGTTTAGCAGGTTAAAAAAAAAAAAAAAAAAAAAAATAGTGAAATAGTTCCAAATGAGCTCATTTGCCTAAACCGTCATCCGAATCCTATTTGGAACTATCGTTTGTGTCAAGGTCATGTGAAAAAACTAAATGTGGGCGCCAGAATTCCTGGTTCCACTTTCCATGTAACTTGGCAATTCACTTGTCTTAATGTAAAGGGATGCCCGTCGAAATTGAACAATGGTGGGAAACGCAGTCCCAATCATAGCATGTAAGCCTGCTTAACCATTTAGCTGGCAGAAGCCATGTAAAACTGGCCTGTTTGGGAGTGTAAATTGAATTAAAAGACATAAGCTTGGTGGAAATGAGATTTCCTGAAAAGGGACAAAAAAGATGGTGCTGACTCAGCTAGTCGTGTGACGCCGCCAACACGCCCGCGTGTTTACATTTGGTTTTAACGCCCACTAAGACACTATTGACGGCCAGTCAAGTAACCTCACCAGACCGTTTTTAGTCGGACACTTAGGTGATAAAAGGTGGTCCTCGGCATCCCCCCTCCGGCAACAAGTGACCGATCTAAGTAGCGCGGACGGATACAATGTCAACCTGGCAACGCAGCCTGGCTCTGGCAACCGGGATCAGTGTTTACCTAAAGGCTCAGGCAGCTCAGGCCACGGCTCACCTGCCGCCCTCACGGGCTGCCATGAATGGCCGCATAATCCCCTTTAATAATCCATGCAAACCCACACAAGCTTCTCGGGCCTGAAGCGCACCCCCCTTACACTCGATTAAGAAACACTTTGTGGCTCCATCAGTTTTTCCATGGCAACTTTGCATCGAGAGTTCCCACCCACCCCATTTTCACACACACACAAGCCCCTTTTCGATGCTAGTGCCGCTCTTTCGGCATTACATCACTCAATCACTGTTTAACCGACTGCTTCACGACACAAATCATCTTTACAAATCTTTAGCTGGGTGCCTTTTAGCATGACATTAGTTTTATAATAAATGGAATGGACAAGCCGCAGTGCCGCTGGCTTAAAAATGCCACGCGGAATTGAATAGTGTTCTCCTTAAAAATCAAATGGAAACAAAATCCTACACTTCAACTTTAGATTTTTATACCATATTTTGTTATACACATGAGAAATTGATTCAAAATAATGACTTTAAAAGGTACATTTCAAGTTGATCAAACAATTTAGACACAAAAAAATAATACATTGGTCCAACATTAACTTATTTTAACACAAAAATATTAAGATGTTCAAACATTAACTTAAATAAAATATTAGGTTGCAACAACGCTAACTGAATTTAAACAAATGTGAAGTTGATACAATTTATGAATCTAATCGAACAGTAACTAAACAAAAATGTGAATTTACAATTATTGTCTTTTGTGTGTTGAAAACCCCCCCCCCCCAAAAAAAACAACAGTAAACCAGCATAACGTTTTAAGTAAAATAAAGATTTCAATGTTCGGAGTGTACAAAAAAACCTGCAATTTAATAAATTGTATTTACGAAGTACAGTACTTTTATGTCATCTGGTTCCATGCAGTAGATGTTTGCTATCAGAAAAGAGGTTTATATTCAAATGTGTGTGTTAGTAAACAACAATAATAATAATCAAATCAATACACAACTATGGAACCAAAACAAAATGATATAGAAGTTGATGATTCATTTGTCTAGTGTAGACACTCAACTTCATTAGGCACACTGTCAATTCAAAAACTTCATTCCTCCTAATACATTAAGATGAAGCTTTATTAATTTAACATGATTACTGAAGAGGTAATATTTCGTTATGTTGTTGACTGGCATTTAGTATCTTCCATTACATTGTGTGAACATTTCCCACCCTTTTCCTTGACTAATCTTTGGAAATGTCATTAAAATTTGTTAAAAAATGTTCCATTCCTTAATAGTTTCTCTTTTTTTTTACTTAAACTGAGCAACCTTTATTAGAATGAGTCCTCGATTTTATGATCTTTATTTTTTTTGCGACTTCCTATTAAATATCTTTGTTGTACTTTGGACTGTGCGAGTGAGAAGAAAAAAAAATGCTTATGATGCATTCTGTATCATTGGAATCCTAGTCTCGTATGCGCTTTTTCTGTCTGTGTGTGCGTGCGTGTTAGGAGAGTACCACAAGATGAGATGAGTAGGAAAATGCAGACAGCGCATCAGGGGGATGTTTCACCATGTCACAAAGGACTGATTCATTTGTGACGTCTCGTGCGGGAAGACACTGAGGTCATCTTGGGAATTCTGTATTGGATGAGAACACGCAGTCATCGTCTAACTGCACACACACACATCCGTGCACGCACACATTAATGCGTACTGGACCACCTAAGAATTCACACCTCCGTCGACTCGAAGCTTTAAATCTGCTCATAATTTATAGCTCTCACACACACAACAACAGCCCTGTGTGTGTGCGTGTGTGTGTTAGGGGTGTGACAAACAAAGGTCAGTAACCCCTATGACTTGGCTAAAATCCCCACGGGCCCAATTCAACGTTGGAATGGACCCCACAGCGCAGTGGGAAGAAGGCATGGACATAATGAACACAAAGGGCAATTGTGACGCCGCGCTGCAAAAGAATGAGGCCCCGGGGACAGTTGACGTTTTGTCGACCGAAGGCGAGAAGCAAGATTTGGACTCGAGTCTCAGATAAGATTCATGTGGGAGGTGACTGTTTATATTTCAATCCTTTGTGTGGATGGGACGGCGCTGACTGAAGTGCTGACAAGTGACTGGCGTTGGCCAAATGTAGTGGCCTCTACATGGCAAAGGGTCACTTGACTTCCTGTACAGTGGGGACAATGGGTCCAAAGAGTGCTGGGGATATTCTAATCTCACTGAAAGCTATATCCAAGAACGCTACTTGGAAGGAAAAAAGGTTCTCTAAATATCACAAAAATCTTCGTGAGCCATTAGAAAACAAAAACACCAATGCAAAAGTGCCAACAACAACAAGTGAATAGCTACAATCTAACATCCTAATACCTAAAGGACACTGAAGGAATTTGTTTCCCACTGAATGGAACATAATCGTAAAGCACAACCAATCTCCTGCCACCGCGACCCGACCTCGGATAAGCGGTGGAAAATGGATAGATGAATGGATGGCATTTCTTATGGTTTTTGCCCATTAAAAAAAAAATTTTCTTTTTTTTAAAACATCAACAAATTGAGAACAGAAGAAAACATCATTTATCAAAAGACTGCGGAGAAAATGTTATACTCAAAGATATACAACCAACTTTGGTAATAAATGACCAATTCCATTTTCCACATTCAAATATCTTACGTTACACTTTTTTCCCCCACTCATAATGTCAGTAACAACTGTTACCTAAACATGTACTGTATTCATGAACCTGGCTATGAACTGCAGCTAATTGACACAAAACCCCGATTTGATCTATTTGCTGAACTTACAATTGGACCTTTAATTTCGGGGAACTAACCAACTAAAGTGAAAAAAAATCACAATGTGCCATATTTGTGTGTCCATCCGTATATTCTTGGGCCGCTTCCCGTTTCAAAGAGGTTGACTGAAGGTGACAGGAAGATACCAATTTTTACTCTGTGACAATGGGATCAAACGTGACCAATTTCCACAACCTCAATGAAGTTTCATTAAAATTGCATGAATAGTTTTTCAAACTTGCTACAAACAGAGGTACACAATACCGATTTTTAACCCCTCAAACAAGCTTCATTTCCTATCATTCCGTTCCGTGTAACAATCACAGTTGGCCTTCCTCTGTTGACCACAGACAAGGATTTGCCATCGTAAATATTGAACAGACTGTCGGCCTAAACATTCTCAGATCGTGGCAGGAAAATCCATCTTAACACACCCCACACCACAGGATGCTCGCTCAGGACAATCTTTCTGACAACATCGGGAAAGTGGGGGGGGGCGGGGGGGGGGGTTGCTCCAATTTGGTCTAATTATCGGTATGTGTGTACACCTCTTAACCAAGAAGCAATCGGTGATTTTAATACATTTTGGCTTTGTGTTTGGCAGAGATAATAATAAAAGTGGACCTGATCAGAGGATGCCATAGTACTCATCATGGGTTAACCGCAGTGGCGAGTGTTGATTTCTTGCCAAAACGTCTTCCTCTCCCACGCGCTCAATTAAGATCTCCATAAGAGAGGAGGTGAACAAAGCCAGTGTGGCCAACAAGAAGGCAAACAAATGCACACATTGCTGCTAATGTCCCAAATCAGCCGTCCTCACTATTTATTGCCTTCTTTCCCAAGACGCATTCACACTTTTCATCATACATTGAGCAGCGCCACGCCTTCTCCTACAAGACAAAATGAGTCTGTGTGGTAATGTGGGGGATTTTGAAGGAAGAAAAAAAAAAATGAACAAGACCGGCTCTTTTTATTGGGAAGAAAGACTAGAAATGATGCTTTGTGCGCGTCCGTCGCTGTGGCACATTTGACAGGTCTAGTCCGGCTGCTTTTGTGTGTCCAGCATAAAGAGGATTGAGGGGGAAACACAAACTCAACCACTATGCCGTTGTGGCGCTGGCTATTAGTCAACGTGACGGCCTTTGCAGATGCTAATGGCGTCTAGTGTGTCCTGGCCGGCCTCCCCGCCTCCAGAACGTGGCGATGTGATAGCACAAAGCCATATTGGTTGAGGTTGACTTTCCACCCCGGCTTTCTTTTCACAGCTGCTACATAGTCATTAGGCACTTTTCCTTCTGAACAACAACACAAAGCGGCTAAATTGCCGCACAGAGAGAAGAAGCATGTTGACGAGCACTGTCTAAAGGCTCAGGTGATGGTGTAGCCCCACCCTCTCGCATGAAAGACCTCTGGCGCCTCGCTTGCTCATCATTCAAGCCTTCATTCGGGTCCACACGACAAGCAAGCAGTGGCGGGCCGTGTATTTGAACTGTTGCACAACGTGCGGCGTTCAGCAACTAGTTGTCACGAGTGGTTTTGCTTCGTTTACAAAATTCAAATCGCCGGCGAGTGATGTTGCAACATTGCAGATGTAACGAGCAATCAGAAATGCCGTGTCGCACCATACCATTAAAATATCCATCCATATTCCATACCGGTTATCCTCACTAGGGTCGCGGGCGTGCCGGAGCCTATCTCAGCTATCTTCGGTCGAGAGGCGGGGTACACCCTGAATTGGTCGCCAGCCAATCGCACGGCAACAAACAACCATTCACACCTATGGGCAATTTAGATCTCTTGCCAATACCAAGAACAGATACTTGATAATAATGTCTTGCAATTTGGATGAATGCATTTTATATTTTGACAATGCACGAGACAAGCGAGCCCTCCGCCATCTTGTACTGTCACACGAGATGAGCGAGCAGTGTTAAGCGCTCTTAATCGCTGATTAAATAGCGGGTGAGGAAAGTCCAACTCAAGCTGGCAACGTAGCCTGCAGTCTCGGGCCCGGCTGGCTCTCTCCTTCCATGTCACCCTTTGCTAATCTGCCTTGATCTGCCTCGAGTACAAACTCAAACAAGCAGCTCTGATGAGCAAACCGACCCCGGCTGCTCTGTCCTGGTCATTTGGCTGCACGCAATCTATAGGGAAGCTTTAGTGGATTGTTTTCCTACGAGGAGGCCCCATAACAACAAAAGCTTGAATTGTTCATCGCGGGAAGATTAATCATTGTGGTTTGGACCTCAGAGAGACACTGTCCTAAGTGTCCATTTCAGGTCAAGACAAAGGTGACAAGTATGCACGTGCTTTGCAGTGAAACCAAATCTCACCATGGCTTGTGTGCGGCACCTTTGATGGAGCGCGGCTGCTAAAGTATCGCTTTCCTAACAGATGAAATGCACACGTTTGTTAGGAGAGATGTGAGCACCCTCCACCCATCCTGAAACGGTAGCAAAGATGTGGACAGATGTGTGCTAAATAAGAGCTGAAAATGCAATCGCATGCACCTTTTTTTTTTTTTTTTTTTTACTGGAGAAAGACTTGCACATCTAACACCCCAATGTGAGTAGGGTACATTTGAACTACAACTGTGTGGTAAAACCTAAAGACTTTTCTTTCCATTTTTCTTGTGTAATTACACATACGGAGGAACAAATGAACATTGTCAAAAGGATTTGCATTCAAACGTACCGGAAAAAGTGAAAGTATGCATGCCAGGGCAGAAGTTGGTGGTACTGAAAAACTCTGCGCAATCTTACTACCCGATTTCCTTCCCAGGTGAAACCATCATTCAACACCCTTTCCTCAGCATGTAGGGAAGGTCAAAGTAGACTTTGCTGGAGAATCATTATAAATACAGATGCTAAATACACTACGGTTGTACACGGTAACATTTGCAAGGATAACTGTGTCATTTCCAAACACTTTCACTTAGAGAGCTGTTTTCAAGCACCAAAACAACACTGAGCCAAACGGCACCATGTAAAGTCACCCTCAGATGGAACCCCCTCTTCTTCTTCTCAATGTAGGCAGGTGAGAGAAAACAAAAAAATTCCAACCTTAATTCTATGTTAACACACTCAGACAAGGTGGCAGGGCATTGGGGGAAGGGGGGGGGGGGATTACGACACCTAACGGAGGCATTAAGGGACCCGGTTTGGGGGCACGCTGATAAGTCAAAGGAGCAGGTGTGGGCCAGAATGAAACATGACCTGAGCTCTGCCACAACGGCACGCGGGCCTCTGCAGGGCTCGGCTCAAGTGCGACTGAAAGTTATCAGAGTGTGACCGCAGGACGACGTAACTCAAGCCCGGCCAATCAGAGCAGGATTATCAACATCTGTCCATGTGGATGAAAAGGATTTTGGAGATGTAAGGAAAGCAGGCCGCTGAATGTGGGATCATCAAAACACGGACGGGAAAGCCCCCAGCTCGGGCTTCAAAGATTAACTTGTTCTGATGTGGCTGACGATAAAGGTGTTACACAGCCTCAGTGGGCTGCTTAGTGCAGGGAAAAAATAACACATTTGTCTATTAATAGTTGGCCAGAGAAGACTGGAGGGCTTGTGGGTGGCAAAAACAAAAACCTTTAACTGTCACACTGGTAGGTGACGGGAGGATGACAATGGTTCCTTTTGTTAACGTGTGTCGGTAACTGAACTGAAACCAGACACTGATCCAGTACTGATGCTGGACACCTCACAGCGTTTCAGAAAAAAACATCATACCAAATTATACAGCCAAACATGTTGGTAGTGTGATGGTCTGGGGCTGCTTTGATACTTCAGGATATGGACGACTGTGATTGATGGAACCATGGATGTTCGGCCATGAGTTTGTGACCTCAGACTGAAGCAAGACAACGATTGAAGTCAATTTCCGAGTGGCTTTTAAACAAAATAATTAAAAATTAAAAAATAAATTGAAATACAATTTTAAAAAATGATGGTTTTGGACTGGCCTAGTCAAAGTCCGGACTTGAATCCTATTGAAATGCTGTGGCATGATCTTAAAAAGGCAATTCATGCTCAAAAACTCTCCAGTGTTCCAGTATTAAAACAATTCTGTAAGGACGAGTGGTCTCATTAACCAGTTATGTGTAGGGGACAATTACTTAGCTTGCGCAGCTTTTAGGTTTTTTCATTAATAAATAAAATCATCATTTTATGTTTACTTGGGTTATCTTATTCTGATGTTTACATGTGTTTGATGATTTTAAACAAAGTGGGGAAACTATTAAATAAATAAAAAAAATACAATTTAAAAAAAAAAAAAAAAAAAAAAAAGAATTTGAGAAGGGGCCAAACACTTTTTTCACAGCACCGTAAATGTCCAACCATTTGTTTGACTACATTTTGCTGAAATATGCGGACAACTAAAGTTCCATTACTGAAATAAAATGATATAGATGACAACAACTACATACATCTAGTAACCATTTCCTTTTGTTGCGATGCTTCACGACATGAAAACAAGCAGCAGTCCACAAGTATGAGTGAATGTCTTTTGGGAAAAGCCAATATTGAAAAACTGTGAGAAACAGATTGTTTTTGCCCCAAGGACGCAAAAGGGCCACAACAAGGCTTTCTTTCCACTGTATAGTGGAAAGGCAGCAAAACACAGCGGACAGAGTCACCATTGCTGCTCCTCCATAGCAGTAGCAGTAGCGATCTAAAACTCCATTTAGACTCCTGTTTACTTAAGAGATGAGCCCCAAAACACAGTCATTCAACTGCTCGTCCCTTTATCTCATCATGAATATTCTCATAATCCTCTGGCTTGGATCCCGGAGGCCCCTTCTTTTAAGATGCTGGGAGTTGTGTGGGCTACGGCGGGAGGGAGGAACCTCGCCCATTGACAAAAAGAGAGGAAAGCCCAATCCCTTCTTTCAAGAACTTCTTGCCGCTTGATCTCCACATGAAACGATTTCTCGTTCACTCTTACGCTGTAGGATCTGCTAAGCCCATAGCAGGCTTGTGGCCCGAGCGTAGCAGGAGAAGAGCTGCACCAGAAAGCTGTTAATTGACCAGTATTACCTCAGCCAAGGAGGTAAAGTTTGCATTTTGGGTTTGTCCGTTTATCATGTTTTTGATTGCCGGTAAACAACTTTTTAAATAGAATGGGTAGGCATTCATTCAATAATATTTCCATTACATTTTTGCGGGAATCAACACACTGACAACATCATGAAAATGTTCACGATTACGAATCGTAATCAATTGTAACTAAATTTGCTGCGTACTTTCAGAGTCGGAAGCTGTAATCTCAAAGGGAGTTTCATTTGGAGAGAAAATTGATTGTCAAGAATCTTGTTAGGTGCTTGCATTTCATCAGATCTGATGTTGATTGCTGTGTTTAAGTATAGTGTAATTCAAATAGTTTCAAGAAAGTAGTTTCATCTAGATCCAAAATTCCTTCTGGAGGCTGTAGGTCAAAAAGGTCAATACAAAAATCAAAGCCATTTACTCATTAAGCTTCCGTGTAGTTAAAAAAAAAATAAATACATTTAAAAAAAGCCTTGGTGGAGGTCTGCGTTCTTTTGAGCCCTCTTATTATACTTCCAAACCACATGGCCCTGCGTGACAAGCATTAGGTGGATAGAAGAGAGGGCGAACAGAATGAAGCACAGTCAGGCTCACAGCTTACCCAGAAGCGAAAACAAAATCCTCTTTCTGGGATTAATGTCCACCCTTCCTGACCGGAGGTAAAATTAAGGGAACGGTAAGGGAACAATGATTTCAATGGTAGGTCAGGTGCCAAGGTTGAGGCTTCTTTATCCTCCTCAATACTGACAACAACTGCAGCAGCAGCTCACAGCATGGCCACGAGAGACGCAGTATGAACTTCAAGTCACAGCTTGTCATCATGCACGCAGAAACTTTACATCATATGCGTGCCAAGGTCACAGTGTAGCTGAGGACCTGGAACAGTGAAACATTCTGTTCTTTCCATCTTTTGAAAGACAATCTCTTAATGTAACAAACAGAAACCTCCCTTTTTTTCCCCCCTGCACATGAGGCTTGACTTGTTACTTAATGTGGATTGTCGCAGTGTAAAAAGCAGGTCAAGAAGGATGGACCAAAAAGACAGCAGTGATGATAGACTGAGCACCATGTCAATGAATCAGCCCCGCCACTTGCATGGCTTATCTAGAAAACAGATTATTTGAAAAGAGCAGCCAAAGATGAGGAGAGACATCCATAGGTCTGAACAGGTTAAAGCTGGGGGTCAGCCACAGAGCAGAGAGATTTAAAACTACAAAATGCTGAGACAAAAAGACGGTCAAAGGCCTGGGGATGTGATGCTGACAAGTCTGCCTTAAACAGAGATCTTGTCATAAACCTCCACCTACGCAGAAGGAAAATACCAACTGCCGAGTTTAGCAAAACAAGATCACACATAATACGTAGAAATACCTACAATCCTTTTTTTTTTTTATAGAAGTAGCAATAGCATTGTTGGTAACTATGAATCAGAACAGAAGTTGTTCTTTTGACATTCGAAAGGATGAGACACTACAAGGATGAGATTGACATTCAAACTGTCCAATTTCAAGGTCAAAATTTAGAATTTTTGAAGATGAGTGACTGGTTAGCACATATGCCTCACAATTCAGAGGTTGTGGGTTTGAACCCAGGGTCCGGCCTTCCTGTGTGGAGTTTGCATGTTCTCCCTGTGCTAGCGTGGGTTTTCTCCGGGTGCTCCAGTTTGCTCCCGCATTCCAAACACGTTTGTTTGTGTCATTGAAGACTCTGAATTCTAAACTCTAAATTATTTTTTTGTTTCGAAATAGGTTTTTTGGGTGGGGGGGGGGTATTTTATAATGATGTGCCGATCATATTTTATTTTATTTTTTTTGCACCCGAGTCACCGAGTACCTCCCTATACGGATTTTGTACAACCCTAATGTATTAAGACGGAAAAAAAGAAAGTGTATCATAATTGATTACATTTTTGTTATTTGAATATTTGACCTCGGGTAAGCGGAAGAAGATGGATGGATAATAACATAAGTGGTCCAGCACAAAATAACAATGCAAACAAATTACATTTAAATGTTGTGGCTTGAATTAACAAATTCAAATCTAAAACAAATAAAATATCGGAAATTTCACTCAGTGCAGTAACATAATAAAGAACTTAAATGGTCAATGAATCAATACTACACAGTGCAACATTGGAGTAGTAAAACTAGAGCGCTTAACTCAACTTCTAAGAGGCTGCTTCACATTCAGCCCCCCCTAAAAAAGAAATACAAGCTTATTACAGGGTCGTGCAGAATATAGACCAATTAGCCTAGTATTGAAATGAATTTTTCTTGCCTCTCATCTTTTTCACTCCACCACACAAATTTGAAATATTACGTTTTGTAATGTAAAGTTAAGCTCTTGCTGTTCCATTTGGCAACATCTTAGTCCCTCAGGATGAATTTGTCACTTTGTTACCTTTAAAAATGAAGAAAATGTAAAAATCCAATCTTTTGGACTTGATGCCGATCAGCAGAAAGTTACGTGATCGTCCCTGATTTCCGATCACAAGATTGGATCAGGACAACCCAATTATTTAAAATACATTTTTGAAAACAACTAGTGTCTGCAATTGATTCAACCGATGTCCTGAAATGATAACAGAACAGCAGGTACGTTGAATATAAAGAGTCTACACACCGCTGTTCAAACGCCAGGTTTTTGTGATGTAGAAAAATTAGTCCATGGTAAATTATTTCAAAACTTTCCACCATTAATATGACCTCCAACCTATCCAATTCAACTGACAAAGAAATCTTTTAGAGACTGCAAGTAAAAATAAACATCTGAGATAATATGGTTGCACAAGTGTGTTTTTCTTATAACTGGGGATGTGGCTGCGTTCAGAATGAACCAATCCAATTCAAACCCATGTTTAATGGGAGTCAGCATACACTTGCCAGCATTTAAAGGGCCTCTGATAAATCACAAATAAAGCGCAGCTATTCTGGCAGGCTTTTCCTGTCATTTTGGGAGAGTTTCCACAGCATCAGAGGGCTTGCATGGTTCAAAGGCATCAGTCAGGAGAAGGGTACAAAAGAATTTCCAAGACATTACATGTATCATGGAACACAGTGAAGACAGTCTGTGTAAAGTGAAGAAAATATGACATTCCCAAGAACTGGACGTCCCGACAAAATTGATGAAACGACAAGAAGAAAAGTGGTCAGAGAGGCTGCCATGAGCCTGACAACAACATTGAAGGAGTTGCAGGAGCTTCTGGCGAGTACTGGCTGTTTAGTTATTGTGACAACAATCGCCCGTCTCCCTCACACAGTATGTCTGGACTATGGCGTAGGGTGGTAGGAAAAACACGTGTGATGGTCCGATGAAAACAAGGTTGAACTTTGGGGCCATAATTCTAAAAGGTATGTTTGGTACAAAAACCACAGCTCATCACCAAAAGAACACCATACCTACGGTGATGCGTGGTGGTAGCCGCATCATGCGTGGATGCTCATCTTCTTCAGTTTTTCGTCAGCTGGAACTGGGGCCTCAGTAAAGCCGGAAGGAATCGTGAACACTTCCATCGAACATTTGTGGGGTGATTTGACGAAGGCTGTGTACAGGGGATGCCCTCCCAAAGAAGAGTGGGCAAATAATGCCACATCAAGATGTGCTACACTGATAGACTCCTACCCCAAAAGACTATAAGCCAAAGGTTCTGCAAGAAAGTACTAGTTTTAGGGTATGCATCTATACTGTATGCAACCAAGTTAATGTATGCTTTTATTGAGATGTACAAGTTACAGGTCATGTTAACGGTGGAAAAGGTTTCGAAAGGATTTAACTTGGAGGGAAATATTTGAAGGGAATCCTGCAAAAGAAACTAACAAAACACATGAAATAGAAAGTGGGTGTCAATCATGAATTCTTGCTATTTGGGTGGCAGTCGTTAAGTTCCTTAAGATGTTGCTGTGTAAACTCAGCTCATGGAACGGAGGGTAACGGTACTGTGTTTGCCACGTGTGCAATAAATACAATGTGACGCAAAATCGTACAATGCAATTACTCACATCTGGACTGGATCCTGATCTTGCGCCATGTGCCTTGCTCAAGGGAAGCGGTTGATCTTTGATTGTGGGGGACGAAGCCCACACAGGCACGGGGAGAACACACAATACTCTATACTGAAACGAACTGGAATCAAACAGGGAACCTTCCTTCTGGAAGTCAGCAGTGCTTAAGATTCAGTCACCATGCCCCGCATGATATGAAGACACCCCAAACTGCAAAAACGGTGTCGGCGTAACTACCACATTCTACACTCTCTCTGCCTGGATATGTAAAGTAGTAGGAACTATCATGAGTCATTGAATTTTGCCAATTCCATCTATCCATGCATCATGTCATACTTCAGTTCAGAGGAATGGGTGAGCGGGAGTCGATACCAGCTGACTTTGGGTGAAAGTCGCCAGTCGATCGCAGGGCACACATACTGTAAGTCCCGTCGGGTTGAAGTTGTCAAGCAGTTTTCCCGGCTAGCGAGGTGGCACCTGAGATGGGATGGCAGCTCTACGAAAGGGAACGGTGGAATGACAGGGCTGCGCTTCAACGTGGAGACTCACTTCTCCTGCCCTCTTGTGTTGGAAGCATTTGTCGCTGTCCCGTATGTCTTTTCTCCATCACAGCAGGCGTTGGCACTGACCTCGTCATACATCTAATTAAGTGTGAACTTGGAATTGTGCGAAACAGACTACCGAGACGGATGAACATTCACACCCATAATCACTGGCTAGCTGTGTGAAGGTCAACGGTGTGAACCACTACATTAACAGTGACCACAAAAGGATTTATAAAGTACAGAGTAAGTAGTGCTAATGAATCAAGGGTCCAAAATGCAGTCTTGACGAGCCACAACATAAAACTGAATTGTCTAGTCTTATGCCAGAGAAGAAATCGCAACTACCTGTCCCCGAGAAGAAGCGACGTGCACATTACACAACATCTCCGGACGATAAGTCATCCTTTACAGTAGTGGCGAACCAAGGAGCACTTCTCTTTGAGCCCTCGCTAATCATTCTGGAGGTAGATGCTCCAAGGAGGAGGAGATGAAAGGAAAGGCAGGGAAGGCATTCCAGTGTACAAGCCCAGACAACCATGACTGGATCCCTTCCCCATTAAACAGGAACACAGAGAAAGGGAACGCAGGCACCAAAGTGCAAACACTCAACACATTTTCACTGTTCTTTAACTTCCGTATAACTGGGAAGCCCCAAAGTCTCAACTTAGAAGGACTTTTCCCAGAACATTAGGGGGTCCAACCCGTTGTAAGAAACAATTTTGTTCCTTAACAATAGCTGACAATGTTGACTTTACATGAGCATGGTCTCTTAGGCAGGATTTAGACTGCAGGACCAAGGGTCCAGTTTTGATTAAATGCCTACACCCCTTTTTATGACCATCTATTTACATGTACATTGAGTGACGCATGTCAAATATGGCTGTGTTGACATTACAATTACATTACAAGTGAACAACACGTGACATATCTTTATTTGGCCAAGGATTACTTTGCCCCATTGATTTGAACGAAGACCTCCACCTTACTCTGCTGGCCACTGTCAACAATTGTTTTCCTTATTAATGATCGACCCACCTCTAAAGAGAATATTGACACCAAAATTGTCTGTTTTCACTGTCAAGATATACAATGGGTGCTTTTTGTTTGTTTTTTAAGAAGACAGGGTCAGCAATAAGTGATTGTTTTTGACGGCGTCAAGCTTACAATAAGGTGGGTGTCCATTCCAATGAAGTTGGGACGTTGTGTTGAACAAATAAAAACTCAATACAATGATTTGCAAATCATGTTCAACCTATATTTATGAATACACTACAAAGACAAGATATTTAATGTTCAAACAGGTAAACTTGATTGTTTTTAGCAAATAATCATTAACTTTGAATTTTATGGCTGCAACATGTTCCAAAAAAGCTGGGACAGGTGGCAAAAAAGACTGAGAAAGTTGAGGAATGCCCATCAAACACCTGTTCGGAACATCCCACAGGTGAACAGGCTAATTGGGAACAGGTGGGTGCCATGATTGGGTATAAAAGGAGCTTCCCTGAATTGTTCAGTCATTCACAAGCAAAGATGGGGCGAGGTTCACCTCTTCGTGAACAAGTGCGTGAGAAAATAGTCTAACAGTGTAAGGACAATGTTCCTCAATGTACAATTGCAGGGAATTTAGGGATTTCATCATCTACGCTCCATAATATCATCAAAAGGTTCTGAGAACCTGGAGAAATCACTGCAAGGCCAAAAACCAACATTGAATGCCCGTGACCTTCGATCCCTCAGGCGGCACTGCATCAAAAACCGACATCAATGTGTCAAGGATATAACCACACGGGCTCAGGAACACTTCAGAAAACCAATGTCAGTAAATACAGTTTGGCGCTACATCCGTAAGTGCAACCTGAAACTCTACTATGCAAAGCAAAAGCCATTTATCAACAACACCCAGAAACGCCGCCGGCTTCGCTGGGCCCAAGTTCATCTAAGATGGACTGATGCAAAGTGGAAAAGTGTTCTGTGGTCCGACGAGTCCACATTTCAAATTGTTTTTGGAAATTGTGGACGTCGTGTCCTCCGGGCCAAAGAGGAAAAGAACCATCCGGACTGTTACGGACGCAAAGTTCAAAAGCCAGCATCTGTGATGGTATGGAGCTGTGTTAGTGCCAATGGTATGGGTAACGTAGACATCTGTGAAGGCACCATTAATGCTGAAAGGTACATAAAGGTTTTGGAGAAACATATGCTGCCATCCAAGCAACGTCTTTTTCATGGACGCCCCTGCTTATTTCAGCAAGACAATGCCAAACCACATTCTGCACGTGTTACAACAGCGTGGCTTCGTATTAAAAGAGTGCGGGTACTAGACTGGCCTGCTTGCAGTCCAGACCTGTCTCCCATTGAAAATGCGTGGCGCATTGTGTAGCGTAAAATACGACAACGGAGACCCCGGATTGTTGAACAACTGAAGCTGTACATCAAGCAAGAATGGGAAAGAATTCCACCTACAAAGCTTCAGCAATTATTGTCCTCAGTTCCCAAACGTTTATTGAATGTTGTTAAAAGAAAAGGTGATGTAACACAGTGGTAAACATGACCCTGTCCCAGCTTTTTTGGAACGTGTTGCAGCCATAAGATTCTAAGTTAATGATTATTTGCTAAAAACAATCACGTTTATCAGTTTGAACATTAAATATCTTGTCTTTGTAAAGTATTCAATTAAATATAGGTTGAACATGATTTTCAAATCATTGTATTCTGTTTTTATTTATGTTTAACACAATGTCCCAACTTGATTGGAATTGGGGTTGTATATATATATATATATATATATATATATATATATATATATATATATATATATATGCACACACACACACACACACACACTTGGTCCAAATAGCTATCTTAGCTACCTTCAAGACTGATGTACCGTATGTCCACACGTATACACTTAGTGACGCATCTCACAATGTTGAACATGACAGCTCACACTTCATTTGTGAGTAGCCATTCTGCAAACACTCTGGCGTTGTGCACTTTTGTGTGTACCTTTTCCAGTGCAATACGTATAAAATATCGTTTCGATGAGGTGCAGCTAAAGAGCCAAGCGACATCCCGTTGGGTCTCCAAAAAAGGCCTGCACTTGCACGTTAGAGTCTGGGCCTCGCTCCAGTGGAGGCAAGATGCCATACAGCTGGTCTGGCACACTCGCACTTCCACCCACGCACGCACACGCACCTCGTGATTGTAGTTTGAACTACTGATTAGCACTGCTTTCATGCTCTCACTCACTAATGCACACACCTGACCTCTATTTGTAACCTGAGATGTAGCGGGCCTTTCTGCAAGTCGGGGCAACTCGAGCTTAACAGCAGACTGCCCGAGGGGCAATTTTCTGCCTTTGTTAAGTGTGTTTATTCTTCTTCCTGCCTCCTTTCTCTTCTTCTTTTATTCCCCCTCTTGTGCTCAGACCAGAGGTGGTCAGTTGACGGTGCGGTCTGCTTTTCATGAGGAATACGGACACAGGGGTCAACTGGACAGATTTTGACAAAAGCAGTGAAAAAGCGACAGAGAACTTAGGGGGAAGTACTTACTGTACAATGGCTCGGTCATGTAGCTGTGGTATGTGGTTTGTTACTATACTACCACTACATCGCAAAAAAAAAAATCTATTGATGGTTCTATGGTCATCGTTACACTTTTCATGTTTGCCATCAGTCATCAACCTTTCGGTGGTGACATAAAACAAAACAAAAACCAAAAACAGGAAACAGAGAAAGCAAAACACACTTGTGGGGTTAATTCAATAGATTCTCATTGTGCTGACATTATGCAAATGCTTATTTTGCCAGAAAATCTGGATCAAATTCCAAACTATATGAATTCAGGGGTTCCACAAGTTTCCACATTCCTCAATACAAATACATGGCTGTACTGTCCGTAATCTAGCAGTTAAAAAATAAAAATACTGGTTTAGTTTTGAAGATGAGGCCAGCTAAAAGGGCTTATATCCTTTACTGCTTTCTGACCAATTCACTGAGTTTGGGGGAATTATCTAGCTATGTGGCAACTATAGCAAATTATAAACAGGGCTATAAACCTTTTAAATGTACTTAAAAGAAGAGTAGTAAAATGTTTCTGCAGACTTTTGCAGTTTGCTACAAGAACCTATTGTGCTTTGGGTCGCGTCGATGAGCCAACTCGTCCGCCACACAAATTTGAGACAAACCTGTGCAACACATGAGGGATTCCAACAACATTCCCACATCTGTTGCTGAGTAGGATTTGGTGTTGGGAATTGGGAAATGTCAAGTCTGTTTGACAAAGTTTGGGATTTACTTGCAATGCGAGGCAGGTCCTGACATTCTCAATTGTGTGTGAGATTAAGGGCGAGAAAAGCTCGTTTGTTCCTTGCGCTACCTGCAATTGTGTCCGTTTCAGGTGTGCTTTTTTTCCTCAGGCTTCAACTCTGCTAACATGACTTGTATGTGGCCAGTTGTAAGAGCTGTTACTAAACATGACACTGGATCAATGTGTATTTAGAAGAGCTATAAACTTTGTATCCTGCTCTTAAAGGATATGGGCATGAGTGCTTGATGGTACAAAAATAACTAATAAAGATCTGTGTGTGTTTTCCAAAGACACTTACCTCTCCTGGTCTAGCAAACCGAACATACAGATAGACCAACCTGCCTTGCCTTGATCAACTCAACTGTAGCATTTTACAATGACCAGAATGCCAGATACCAATTTTAAGAGGAGCATAAGCAATGGGTGTTGTATTCTTATTTTACAGACATATATATATATTAAAAAAAAAAAAAAACTCTTTTTAGGGTCCTAAAAACAAACAAACAAACAAGGATTGTGTGAATTCTAGGTTCATCCCATACTGCTTGACATGGCTCAGGTAAAACACTCAAGTTTGGTCTTATCACTCAGTGACAACATAATTCAAACATGACCAAAGTCAGTAAATGGCTAACCGTTAGCGCAATCTAGGAAAAAGCAGAGAAGACACCTCCATCTGTACTCTACTCACTTCAACTGTGTTGAAATCTCAAACTTAAAGTCACAATGGTTATCCTCAGTCATCTGCACAACAAAGCAGGATCATTTTAGGCATTGACCCAGTGGACAAACTCTGTAGTAATAAGGATATGTCAAGTTTTCTTCCATTCACTTCAAAACCACTTTCCTTTATATTAAAAAAAAAAAAAAAAAAAAAAAAAATTATAATTAAAACAAAATTAACTACGACGAAGGCATGTTCACTCCTTTGTAGTTAAAATCTAAAGATCTTAATTAAGCTCTCTCTGTGCAATACTGGTTTTGCATACGTATTTGTCAATTAGTAGGAAGACAAATACTCTCCACATTATTTGGGGAAAACATAACACTTTTTACAGTTGACTGTTTTTATATTAGCTGCTTCCTTAGCCAATGGTGCCACCTACTGGCCACTTTGACAACTCCAATAAAAGTGTTGCAATCTTACACCCCTGTAAAATTGTCCATGCATTTTCTCAACCGCTTATCCTCACTAGGGTCGCAGGTGTGCTGGAGCCTATCTCAGTGGATTTTAAGTGAGCGGTGGGGTACTCCCTTATGTGGTCACCATATAAACACATTACCACTCACATTCACACCCAATGGCAATTTAGAGTCTTCAATTAACCTAACAAGCATGTTTTTGGAATGAGGGAGGAAGCCATAGTGCAAACCCACAGTAGAGACTTTACAAACTCTACACAACCAGGAGGAGGCCCGGATTCGAAGCCTCGACCTTAGAACTGTGAGGCTGACGTGCTAACCACTCGCTCTGTGCTGCCTTAAAAAAAAAGTTTTGGTTTCTTGTTTTTTATTTTTTTATTTTTTTATTTTTTTTTACTTCTGAGCTGGTGGCCAGTGATGAGCTGACATTTCTTCTCCATAGCTTATCCAATTGGAATTGGGCTTTTGTACATATACAGTATACGTATTATCAAATTTATGAAGGTGTTTTTAAATTTTTTTATTGCACATTGAAATAAACAGAAACTAAGATTAATTTAAAAGCAATGTAATGCAATAATCTGTTCAAATCACAGAAAAGTTGACAAGTAAAAGATTTGTAACTTGGGGAATGGAGTACCACTGTGGACTGGTCTTTACCTTCAGTGTTGGTGAGCTGCTGTCAGAGTGTGTTGCTTGTGATGACCAGCGTCTTCTGGATTCTCCAGAACCTCATCATTGCACTTCAACTGGGGAGATGTGCAACAGGTACTTTCAATACAGGTAAACTGAAGGTGACAATGGCAAATGTTTCCTCTCTTTTTACCTCAGAGTCAACAAAGTGCCTCTGGTAGTAGTAAAAACCCCTTTGCAGAGGTTACAGTGGGACAGTGCTTTTTTGCGAAAAAATAAATAAAATAAAAGTGCCGTCGATACACAGTAGCTGGTGCCACGTGTCTTTGATCTGGAGAGAAAATCAAGGAGTTACTTGGTGGACTGCATCATTGAATCAATTATTAAAGTACATCATATACAGGTACATAAGTATTTTTTGGGCACAAACTAGTCCATTTGATCCAGTGTTAGTAAAGTATTCATCATTACGCAATAAATCATATGTAGAGATGCACTGAAAATTCGGTCCAAAATATTCTGCCGGAAATGGTTCAAACATGGCATTTGAAGCCCTCATATTTATTCATGCAATCACAATGCCTTGCTTTTAGTGAGGTTAGTTCACAGTCATACACATAAATACAATTGACTAATAATTGGTCGAATTTATTTCAGTGTTTCGGTTTTTGTCCTTGGTTTCCTTATTTTCAGTTTTCGGTTTCGGACAAGAATTTTCGTTTTGGTGTATACCTCGTAGTTAAGAGTTCCAATGGAAAAAAAAAAAAGCTTCCAACACAAAGCACAGCACATACTGTCGTTGAGTCGTGACTGCAAGGTTTGTTCCATGAACTGAATTGCTGCATCCCACTGAGGCTTGTCTGTGATGGAACGGTCTTCTCAGGATTACTCTCTGATGGCACACACCACAACAAGAAGATTACAAAAGGCCAGCTGACATATATGGCCTTATATTCAGTTAGCCAGAATATGTTGACAATGTGTTTACCAGGCTGTCCATGGCCCTCTCGTTCCACTTGTGCCTTTTGATGCTCTCGTCTTTCACAGCCTCCTTCAGCTTGTCAAAAATGTCATCCTGGTCTTTGCCTTTGTACTCGGCCATGAAGCGAGCAAATTCCTCCTGCGGCGTCTCCCAAGCAACCTAAAAAAAAAAAAAAAAAAAAAAAAAAAAAGACCAGCTTCTTCAATCAAGGCACCATAAAGGAAGTTATTTGTGATTAGATAAATTGCTTTATTAGACAGATGGGTATATTTATGAGTCCCATGAGAGGAATTAAAGAAAAGCTATTCGTTTATTTGCATTAGTCATGAGCCTTTACTACACTATAACAGTGCATTAAACTCGTGAATTAAGAATGTTGGAGGAATCAAATCCAAAAGAGATAGATCAAAATGTTTCCAAAGTTTCAGTTGATGTTGTTCAGTATGTTCAGTTTCGATTGACTCTCAGAGAGGTATAAATTTACGTTTGAGGAGTGTACTAGACTTGTATGTCACTCGCGCTTAAATTGGATTGGGGCAAACAAGCGCCCAATGTGGAAGTCGAAGTCTTAACAGATCGGTCCCAAACGAAATAGGTGACAAATAAGCAAGAATTGATCAATAAAAGTAGCGAGGGGCATTTAGATCATTATAACGGAGTAAAAGTACCGTTTCTGCGTAACATAAAAAGTATGCAGTATTAAAACTACTTTGACAAATACAATTTATCCAAAATGGTACCCGGGTAAATGCAGTGCATTACTACCCAACTCTGATGACGACAGACAGATTTATTCAGGTCGAGGCAAAGCAACATCAGTTCCCTTTCAGTAATTGAGTCGGAAGTAGAGAAGAATTGCCTCATTGACAGAACAATGGTGACAATATGGGGCTGTTCACACCTGAGTTGCTGAGGGCTGGAGGACTTGTCGTGTGTTTAATGTCTACGGTGGTGTTAAAGGACCTCCCGAGTCCATTGTTTGTGCAGCGGGTAGTTAGATGTTCTTTATAACGTGTGTGGAAACACATTCCCACAGCTTCTTCTGCAGGATGGCTTCCCTGTGACGGTACAAAATGAAATGTGACAACTTCCAAGGACTCAACATAAAAAGGTGACAGCATTCGGTTGTTGTATTTGATTGCTATTAAAGCAGTCATAACATGCGTGATGCTAAACCAAGGGTGATTGTAACCAAATGCTATCTATCAATGAGGTGACAGAAAAGAGTGAAATCTTTTCAGCCCGACTCACTTCCAAGTGTATCACCACAGCTATGATTGCACTTGACTGTAGATTCCAAGACAGTTTCACTGCGACCCTGTTAGCACTGAAGTCTCCCCACTGTATGCCCTAATGGCATTCTGACAATGGACCAATGCCACACTATGTCCCCATGAGACCAAACCAGAGCTCTGACTCATTTATCACAAACAGAGCTTCCTTCTTATTTAGCAGAGGCACCATTTATAATAATTCCAAGCTGCATTTTTCTTTTGTCCCAAGTATCTTTGCGTTCGCATTGCCTTGAAAGAGACAATCCAGTCACATTTTCTTGACTGCTTAGCCTCAGGGTCCGCGCCGAAACTGATCAACGGTGTGAACGACTTTACTGCTGTCTCCATCGATCTCCCCCGTCAATCAGACATTTCGGACCCAGGTTCATAACAGAGCCTTGTAGAAAAAACGCAATGTTGATCAATTGCAGTTGAATTCTATAGCATGTCAACAAGGCCAGTAGTAGTTGGTGCTATACTTCAATCTTTACCTTAAATCATAAACAGAGCACTTTGTCCAGCCAGTTATTACTCCCAGTGACCCCAAACTATGATTGTTACACATATGCAAATTTTGTCCAGCATTGCCTTTCTTCTACTCACATCTTTGGTACAAATATAATGCATACACATGAATTAGGGTTGGGACCGACCTTTGTTTAGAGCGCTGCCATTGCCAATGTCCATGGTTGGAAGACCATCAATATGAAGTTAAAAGGTTTCAAAAATGCTAATTTGTCAAATAAAAGCTGTGTGCGTCTGCAGATACAGTTTTCCCTTATTTTTTTCTGACATTAAATGATCTCACCAGTGCTGTGGGGTCACCGGACTCCAGCGGATGACTTCCTACAGGACTTAATTCTTAGTCTTTTCATATAGTTAATTCTGGAACAAGACATCTGCAAGACAATCCATTCAGTTTGTCTTTTAAAGCGTTATTTCCATTAACTCATCAGAGTTCATACCATATTTACATGTGAAGAAAGAGGTACACCGTGTGTGCGTGTCTGCGCGCGCATGTCTCACCTGGTCCAGTTCTCTCAGACGAAGGTAGTTGGTTTTCCACTACAGAAACAGGATGCTTGTGAGAGAAAACATGTATAGTACAGTACTTTTATCAGTAAATTATCATTTATGACTAAAATGTATTTTGTATTTTTTTTTTAAATCAGTATTACATGTGAATAAAGTAAATGTATCAAGATATAATTTCACAGATTCTAATGCCTGAATGTCGGTGAAGGTTCAAAATGTGATGCAATATTTCATTTACGCAAAGTAGAGGTTTGTAAATCAGTTAGCAAAGACGGTACAGACGTGACATGACCATTGCACACTCTTGTCAAAAGTCAGTGGCTTGTTTCTCAGTTATGTGAACGCTTGTACATGCAGACACACACAGCACCACACACACCCGATGCCAAGCCACTGCTCCCTATACACAGCGGCGATTAGGCTAATTGCTGGGTTGTGGGGCTGCAGTGATGCCAAACAAGGATGGAGGCTGGCTGAGTGTGATTTGATGGGCTGGAGATGGATAAGGCACACAATGGACCAATGGGAACTGCAGACGCGCAGCCATAAATCTCTGGTTCTCTTCGTGTGTGATGGTCTCAACTAATAGCAGCTAAAGGTGGCAGGGTAGGAAAAGTACGACCAATCAAGTGGGAAGGGAAAGGAAATGGAGGTGGGGGGGGGGGGGGGGGGGGGGAAATAATAATAGCACCTTTTCAGTTAAAGACCCTATACAGCGACAAAAAATGTTTTGTACATTTGACACTTCACAGCGAAGAGGGTTCCTTAACAAGCCTGCCAAATTTGAATGAATAATAATAATTTAAAAAAAAAAAAAGCTAAATATATGAAATCAGCTTCACTCAGCTTTTAGACACTGTGGGCCTGTCCTCTGAATATGCTGAAACCACACCCCGTGGCACTTTCAGCTGTCAATCAAATACGTGCCTGCTCGACCTGAGCTTCCTGGTCAAAGTCCGCGCTCTTCCAGCTCTTCCTCTCACGGGCTGCAGAGAGGCAGCCAGGCAGCCTCTGAGCCCGGCTGGCAGGCGTGCCTGAACAATTTTCTCCTCCTTTGCCTCCGTTGAAATTCAGCAGGCCTCCGGCAGAATTGTGGCCGATCAGTGTGCATTCTGAGGCAGCCACAGCAGCGTGACACCCCCACCCCCATATCTCCTCCTCCTCAACCCATGACATCACGGCCAGCCAGCAAGCACTCTGTGGCAGATGGTCCCAACGCCGGTGTGAGAGTCACAGGTTTGCTGGCAGCTACTTTAGCTACTAGCTGCTGGTGGGCTCCTTTGTTGTGTTGGCAGAGTGTTTTGTGTCGTCTTATTGCATGATGAAGCTTCTCCCGATTAGTTTGGATGCATTTTTCTGCAAATTGCCAAACAAAATAGTTTTGTAGACTTCAGAATTCATTCTGCTGCTACCATCATGAGTTACATCATCAATAATCACTAGTGAGCCCATTGCAGCAGCAGCCATGCAAGCCCAAGCCATGACATTACCTCCACCATGCTTCACAGATGAGCTTGTGTGTTTTGGATCATAAGCAGCTCCTCTCTTTCTTTATACTTGGCCTTTCCATCACTTTGGCAGACGTTAATCTTGGTCTCATCAGTGCATAAAACTTTGTTCCAAAACGTTTGTGGCTAATCGCTGTACTTCTTGCAAAGTCCAACCTGGCCTTTTGATTCTTTTGGCTGATGAGTGGTTTGCATCTTGTGGTATGGCCTGGATATTTCTCTCTTCGAACAGTGGATTGTGATACCTTCACCCCTGCCCGGTGGAGCTTGGCAGTGATGTCACTGACTATTGTCTTTGGGTGTTTCTGTCATCAACTGTTGTTGATACCCACGGCCGACCTGTTCAATGTCTGTTGCTCAGTACACCAGTAGTTTTTCCAGGACATTCCAAATTGTTGTACTGGTTGTGCCTAATGTTTGTGGAATAGTTATGATCAATTTTCCCTCTTCTCTCAGCTTCAAAATGGTTTGCTTTTCTCCCATAGACAGCCCTCTGGTCTTCATGTTTGCTTAACGGCAAATGCAGTTTTCACAGGTGAAACCCAAAGCCAAAAACAAGCACTAATGTTTAAGCAATCAATCTAAAAGGCAACACCTGAGCAACTAAAACACTCATCAGTCATGTTCCAATACTTTTGCTCACTTGAAAAGTGGCTGGGTTCAAACAAAAGGTGCTCTGTCCTGAGTTGTTTAACACATCTAGATGTAAATACCATGAAATACAAGCTGGAACTCAGAACTTTTGTCTCATATTAATCTTTTGATTTGAAACCCAAATGTCCTCAGTATACGACAAAAACAGAAGAATTGACCTTGCCGTTTCAATACTTTTGGAGGGGACTGTAACTGCAGTGATGCTTAATTTTCTACCTCAGGCTGCATTTGTGCATCAAGAAGAAAAACTATACAGTCCTGTATTCCAAGCAAGTTTTTCTTCATGTTTTTGAGACTGTAGGGTGAAAGCTGCAGCTGGCTACAGTGCGGACTGAATGGGTGGGAACAATAGGGAAAAAACAGTATTTTGAGAGTAATAGCTCGCAGCAACATATTGAAAAACAAACGAGTTCATTTTTGGGACGGTAAACTTTGTTCAAAATTTTTCATTATGAACTTTTAACTGAACTAGTTTTAAACTTTGTGAACTGAACTTTAAACTGGTTCGTGTAGAAAATTAACTTCCCCAAGACTGGAGTTTGAATGTTCTCCCGGTTCCCATGGGTTTTCTACGTGTTTTTTCCTATATTACAAAAACATGAATGCTAGGTTAATTGAAGACTAAATTGTCCATAGGTGTGAATGGTTGTTTGTCTATATGTGCCCTGCGATTGGCTGGTAACTTGTTCAGGGTCTACCCTGCCTCTGGCCCGCAACCCTAGAGAGAATAAGCCTTACAGAGATAGTTAATAAATAGATAATTTGTTTTTTTTTTTTTTAAATAGTGCAAATTTCTGCAGAGCAACATTCTAGTTTGTATCATTTTCAAAACTTAGCATGTTATAATTCCAACTAATATACATAAACAGCAATATGATCTTTTTGGTAAATAAACGGTATACATTTATTCCGTGTACTGAAGTTGAATTTTTTGTTTTTTAAACTGACAAGTTCAAAAGCTGTGAAAAGAAACGTTTGTTTTTCCAATTGAATTTTATTTTTTCTTTTAAACACAAATGTAATAAATAAAGAACATTTGATAGGTCACTCCATGCAAACATGACTTAGTTTCAACATAAAAGATTTAGCAGCCATCTCGCTGATTTTATTTCAGACGAGTGTGCTTGCTCCTCATATGCATGATGCGTTATAACAGTGCTGCTAATTTAACATTGCAGTACCTGTATGAGAGAGGACACCCTATTGTCTTTGTACCCATACACACATATACATACATACAGTACATGAATCACTGGGGTAAACAATGACCGTTAGCACACCCTTTCAGTCAAACTAACAAAGTGGGAAGAATGAAGGTTTACATGGATGACAGTCAACTGTAGTCCAAATGAAGGTGACATGAGAACGAAAACTTTATCTGGTCTTGAACAGGAAATGGAGCATGTTTATTATTGTGGTTGCAAAAGTGCAAAATATTAGAAACAGATCCGGGTATGATTCAGTGCACGTCTACATCGCTGCAAACTACAACCACTATAGACATTTTAATACATTAAACATGTTAAATTAATACCAATCAAAACTGAACAGGGTTACCTTTGTAAAGGCATATTTCTTGTATAATATTTGTATTGTCACTTATTAGACGTGTACCCAATGTTGTGCTCAAAGTAGACCAGAAAGAAATGCAGAAATGTTCCCATTAATCTATTAGTTTTATTACATTATTCTGAGTTTATTTGTCCAAATTACAGACATGCTTACTCTTTATTATGTTTCACTAATTGTATTTACACACATTTAAATAAAGTGGAGTAATTTTGTAAAATCTTTTGGAAATACAGCTGTGAATGGTGAAATCGATCATGAAAACGTAACGACATGCGCACACAGACACACATTCACACACACATATAAACAAAATAAGGAACATGTGGGTATATTGTATGGACTTTGCAGACATAACTAATAAATGCTTCCTTAAATTCAAGCAGAAATTATTCTTTAATATTGAGTCCAGGTCCACATTTGATTCTGTCCAAATGGTGCCATTATGTGGATCAAATATGACGCAAAGTTTGAAGGGGCATCACAAATACTTTCAAGCTTTAGTGCAACTAAACAAGGTGAATGCTCAAAAGGGACAACGAGTCACAAATATGCAGCCGTCCTCTGTTCTGTGTTGTAATGGTCTGTGGTCTTCCTCCTGACTGAACTATGGGAGGTCGTGTCCATAAGTTCCACTCTTGACCCGGAACAGCTCCCCCACCCAAATGAAAAAGAAAAATATATTCCAAGAGAGCATCTTCTGACAAATCTTCCTTATTTTAAGGTCCATCTTTCCATCTACGTCAGAGGAGGTCAAGGAGCGAAGATGTGAATATTACAATTAGATGAGAGGGGTGTGGGTGACGTGTTAACGTCCAGCAGCCCATGACTGTCAAAATCTATTAATCAGTGCATTTTACTATTTTTTTGGTGAAACATTACCTTTAATTCTCAAGAGTTCTGTAAAGCAGAGTAGAGGAACAAACGGACATGAGACATTCTCCATGTAAAATAAACTTTTGGCTTTACATGTCTGACTACTCCTACCTGTGTTTTTTTATTTCTCCTTGTGTAGAGCTTCTATGAAGGCTTCAAGCTTCTCCTGGATCTCTCGAACTTTCTCTGCAAAGAATCACAAAAATCAGGTTTCGCTTAGACACTGTCAACAGTCATACATGGAGAGAAATGAAGAATCCATTCTCCAAAGTAGATCATCCATTTGTACAATCCGGAATATGTTTGTGATAGAGAAGGCCCACCTCTCACCACGAGGTGGCGAGGACACATCGGACCTTTCCCTGCCGCAGGGCACCCTGCCAGCGCCCCGAGCTACCCTTTTGGGTGCCTGGGCAGCTCACGGGCAAGCTCCGTTGGGCATGAAACGGGTGGCGCACGTCTGCTCCAAACGTCTTGCGAACAGCGACACCCGGGCTTTGGCCGCTCTGCCTTGGAACTCATTTTCTTGCTTTTTCTTTTTTCCTTCCTCCTTTTTCCACCAAATCCACCTATTCCCCGTGCGGAACGGACGGGCCAAACATTCGGGAGATCGACCAGCCTGCCTAAATTGTGTTCCACGCAACGTAGGTCCAACTTGCGGTCTACTAAAGTACAGATTGGTGCATATTTGGGTTTAAATGAATGAGAACAGAAACACCCAGCTCTATGCATTGTCACCGCACGCTCAATCCACCCTCACATCACAAATTCAATCTCCCTGTAGACTCCCAGTTAGATTTCATTAAATTTTCTATAAAAATCCACTACCTGTATCATTTGTGTGTGTTGGGTTCGACAAAAGACCTCTGGTTATCGAGAACTCTTACCTAATTCCTGTAGCAACCTTCAGATTACGAGACAGACTATTTTTGTGACTTTGTCCTGAAGTTTTACACATCTAAAAAGAGACGTGGTTCCCCTTTACGAGATAAAATAATTTGATTCAATCCTCTTTGTCCCCATCCATCTATCCATTCTCAATACCACTTATCCTGTTCAGGGTCACGGGGTGCTGGAGCCTTTTTGGGCGAAAGGCAGACTACACCCTGAACTGGTCACCAGTCAGCAGCAGGACATATATTGACATGGACAACGACTCACAGTCACACCGTCATTAAGTGGGAAACTAAACCCACACAGCCTGCACTGAAGTCAGGCGAATGCACCACTACACCATCAGTGACTCCCTCCATCTAATGCCTCGAATTTAATTTTAATTATTTCAAAACTTGGCACAAAGGGACAAGAATACCCAATAACAGAGTAGTGAAAGGAGGCGTGACCAAAGGGTGTGTCAATCATCTGCACACAGACACCGCGCTCACACAGTGGCTAGCGGGGGGGGACAGCCTCTCGCAAAGGAGACGACTGTTTCTTTCCCGGATTATATATTATCGGTTAGCAACAAAAGTTAAACAGAAGGAATTTGAGACCTCGTTACTTCAAATCAAGGGTAAACATCTACAACCCCAACTCCAAAGAAGTTGAGACGTTGTGTTAAACAAAAACAGAATACAAGGATTTGCAAATCATGTTCAACCTATATTTTATTGAATACACTACAAAGACAAGATATGTAATGTTCAATGTTTAACACAGTGGTAAACATGACCCTGTCCCATCTTTTTTGGAACGTATTGCAGCCATAAAATTCCAAGTTAATGATTATTTGCTAAAAACAAAGTTTATAAGTTTGAACAGTAAATATTGTCTTTGTAGTGTATTCAATTAAATATAGGTTGAACATGATTTGCAAATCATTGTATTCCGTTTTTATTTATGTTTAACACAATGTCCCAACTTCATTGGAATTGGGGTTGTACAAGAGCAGAGGTAGAAACACGCAGGTGGATTACATCTTGTGCAGACGATGTAATCTGAAGGAGGTTACAGACTGTAAGGTAGTGGTAGGGGACAGTGTGGCTAGACAGCATAGGATGGTGGTGTGTAAAATGACTCTGGTGGTGGGGAGGAAGATTAGGAAGACAAAGGCAGAGCAGAGAACCATGTGGTGGAAGCTGAGACAGAAAGAGTGTTGTGCGGCTTTTTGGGAAGAGGTGAGACAGGCTCTCGGTGGACAGGAGGAGCTTCCGGAAGACTGGACCACTACAGCCAAGGAGATCAGAGAGACAGGCAGTAGAGTACTTGGTGTATCTTCTGGGAGGAAAGGAGAGAAGGAGACTTGGTGGTGGAACCTCACAGTACAGGTTAGCTAAGAAGAAGTGGGAGACTGAGAGGGCCGAGGAGAGGTGAAAGGCATACATTGCGATGCAACGTAGGGCAAAGGTAGAGATGGCAAAGGCCAAACAAGAGGCATATGATTACATGTATGCCAGGTTGTACACTTAAGAAGGAAAAAAGGATCTCTACAGGTTGGCCAGACAGAGGGCTAGAGATGGGAAGGATGTGCAGCAAGTTAGGGTGATTAAGGATAGAGATGGAAATATGTTGACTGGTGTCAGTAGTGTGCTAGATAGATGGAAAAAAATACTTTGAGGAGTTGATGAATGAGGACAATGAGAGAGAAGGAAGAGTAGAAGAGGTGTGGTGGACCAGGAAGTGGCAATGATTAGTAAGGGGGAAGTTAGAAAGGCATTAAAGAGGATGAAAAATGGAAAGGCAGTTGGGTCCTGATGACATTCCTGTGGAGGTATGGAAGCATCTAGGAGAGGTGTAGTTTTTGACCAGCATGTTCAACAGAATTCTAGCGGGTGAGAAGAGGCCTGAGGAATGGAGGAAAAGTGTGCTGGTGCCCATTTTAAGAACAAGGGTGATGTGCAGAGCTATGGGAACTATAGAGGAATAAAGTTGATGAGCCACACAGTGAAGTTATGGGAAAGAGTAGTGGAGGCTAGACTCAGGACAGAAGTGCGAGCAACGGTATGGTTTCATGCCTAGAAAGAGTACCACAGATGCATTATTTGCCTTGAAGATGTTGATGGAAAAGTACAGAGAAGGAGCTACATTGTGTCTCTGTGGATCTAGAGAAAGCCTATGACAGAGTACCCAGAGAGGAACTGTGGTACTGCATGCAGAAGCGTGGAGTGGCAGGAGTATGTTAGAATAATACAAGACATGTACGACGGCAGCAGAACAGTGGTGAAGTGTGCTTTTGGTGTGACAGAGGAATTTAAGGTGGACGTGGGACTGCATCAGGGATCATCACGGAGCCCTTTCCTGTTTGCAGTGGTGATGGATAGGCTGACAGATGAGGTTAGACTGGAATCCCCGTGGACCATGATGTTTCCAGATGACATTGTGATCTGGCAGTGAAAGCAGGGAGCGGGTGGAGGAACAGTTAGAAAGATGGAGGCATGCACTGGAAAGGAGAGGAATGACGATTAGCCAAAGTAAGACAGAATATATGTGCATCAATGAGAGGAGCGGAGGGGGAAGATTGAGGCTGCAGGGAAAAGAGATAGCAAGGGTGGAGGACTTCAAATACTTGGGGTCAACAGTCCAGAGCAATGGTGAGTGTGGTCAGTAAGTGAAGAAACGGGTCCAAGTAGGTTGGAACGGGTGGCGGAAGGTGTCAGGTGTGTTATGTGACAGAAGGGTCTCTGCTAGGATGAAGGGCAAAGTTTACAAGACAGTGGTGAGGCCAGCCATGATGTACGGATTAGAGACAGTGGCACTGAAGAGACAACAGGAAGCAGAGCTGGAGGTGGCGGAAATGAAGATGTTGAGGTTCGCTCTAGGAGTGACCAGGCTGCATAAAATTAGAAATGAGAGAGAGCAGACTTCGATGGATTGGACACGTCCAGAGGAGAAATAGTGAGTATATTGGTAGAAGGATGATGAGGATGGAGCTGCCAGGCAAGAGAGCTAGAGGAAGACCAAAGAGAAGGTTGATGATGTCGTGAGGGAAGACATGAGGGCAGTTAGTGTTAGAGAGGAGGATGCAGGAGATAGGCTTACATGGAATGAGGATGACACACTGTGGCGACCCCTAACGGGACAAGCCGAAAGGAAAAGAAGACGACTCCATTAACCTTTTTTTCATGTGAGGCAATTTTTTTATAAACTTCTTTGCTTCAACCCAGCATTGCTGCTTGTTATAGTTGAAACTTGTTGGCAAAGGCAACTAAGTTATTTTAACGAAGCCATCTGGCTCTTAAACTGAATACTTTCACTTTAGCTGCTTCCTTAAACATTGCTGCGACCTATTGGCCACTTTGACGTCTCATAATTCTTGCAATCTTACACCCATCTGAAAAATGTACAAGCTCAAATGATGTCTTACTGAGATCCTCGGCCAGTTGGACCCGGCGGCCAGTGATGAGCTGAGATTTCTTCTCCATATCCTCTCCAAAGTCATCCAGCACCTCCTTCACGTTTTTCTCCAGTCGGCGGACTATTGACAAATAAGTACAACACACTCCCAAAATACATCTATATTTTCAACTTTAATAACAATGTATTGCAACAATCTGTACAAATCACAGAATAATCAAGTAAAAGCTATGTATGTTGGAGAACAGAGTACCACTCGAGACTGGTCTTTCTTTACCTTCAGTGTTGGTGAGCTGCTGTCGTAATGTGTTGGCTGTGATGACCAGCATCCTCTGGATTCTCCAGAACAGAACCACATCATTGCACTCCAACTGGGGGAAATGTGCAACAGCCACTTGAATACAGCTAAACTGAAGGTGACAATGACAACCTTAGAATGTTTCCTTTCTTTTTACCTCAGAGTCAACAAAGTGCCTCTGGTAGTAGTAGAAACCCCTTTTGCAGAGGTTACAGTGGGACAATGCTTTTTGCAAAAAGTGTCGTCGATATAGCTGATGCCATGTGTCTTTGATCTGGAGAGAAAATCAAGGAGTTACTCAGTAGACCACATTATAGAACAATTATTACAGTACAATAAAATGTCAGTATCGTGATCTCACAAGCACTGGGTCTACTTCGACCGCTCGTCCCTCTAGGTTCTTCCTGACTGTGGTGACCTCATCATTGGCCAGGTAAGCTGTGTGCTCATCGTGCAACTTCAGCAAGCGGTCCAGCTCAGCTTTTGTTTCATTCCTGACGTGCTGCAAAGGGAGAGATACAGGTTAAGCACTTAATCATGTGGTACCTATAAAACAAGAGAGCCACTGAACAGTGTAGAAACACTACCTGATCTGGTGTTCGGTTCTTCCAGTTCATCCACCTCTCCTTCCAGTCTGGACCCACCATGTCTATGATTACAGCTTCAGCTGCAAAAAAACAATAAGGGAATATTAACATATAAAACATTTTTTGTAGAAGCGAGTTCATCTGATCCAGTCCAAGATCTAAGAGCCATGAGTGATGCAATGAAAAAAATTAATCTGCACATAAACTTAACTTCATGGTTGATGCACTTCCTTCGACAACGAAGCATTACACTATTGATTTTTAAAAAAAATTTAAAACCAAAACAGACCTACTCAAATGTATCTAAACTAACTATTTTCACTCGATATTGTCTGAAACACATCCAGACTTTCAAACTTGAGGCAACATAATGCCGCAAGGCTCCAATGGAATGACGAAATGGTGGAGTTATACGACACTTATTAGACAGTTGTGTCGAAAAGAGTAAGTAGATTTTTGATCTCAAACTATTCTCAACACTTCAAATTGGTTCATGTGTAAAAATAAAATAATCTGAGGAAACACCAATAGTATCAATTTGTGGAAAAAATATTACATCGACCATATTCGGACAAATGGGGTTTCTGCCTGACAGTAATATATTAGGAGCTCCAATGGAAAAAAAAAAAAGCTTCCAACACAAAGCACAGCACATACTGTCTTTGAGTCGTGACTGCAAGGTTTGTTCCATGAACTGAATTGCTGCATCCCACTGAGGCTTGTCTGTGATGGAACGGTCTTCTAAGGCATTGTGTTGGATTACTCTCTGATGGCACACACCACAACAAGAAGATTACAAAAGGCCAGCTGACATATATGGCCTTATATTCAGTTAGCCAGAATATGTTGACAATGTGTTTACCAGGCTGTCCATGGCCCTCTCGTTCCACTTGTGCCTTTTGATGCTCTCGTCTTTCACAGCCTCCTTCAGCTTGTCAAAAATGTCATCCTGGTCTTTGCCTTTGTACTCGGCCATGAAGCGAGCAAATTCCTCCTGCAGCGTCTCCCAAGCAACCTAAAAAACATTTTTTTTTAAATTAGTAATGACATAGTAAAGTACAGAACTAATCATATGCAATAAATTGTAAGTATCAAATAATAAGTCGATCTAAGTGTAATGGAGATTTTAAAAGTTGAAATACACAAAACCCGCAATATTCAAGCTAGCATTGCTAACTACTTCATCACAGTCATTAATTTTATTTATTTTTTCTCCTTATACCTACCTAGTTTGTATATTTTTTAAATCACTCTTTTTTTTAAAAAAATTGTCGATTGGTTGGTTTTACGTAGCCGGATGGATGAATAATTCTGATTGTCTTTTTTTGTAGTTTAAAGATTGAGTACAGTGTTGGATTTATATGTATTACCCCATATTTCAACAAAATAAATCCTATATGGCAGTAACAGTGAACAGCAGCGTGTATATAATGATGTTTTATTCAAGACATCCTTAGATTTATGGAGAATAGCTATGGTTTTTGACATCTTGGTTTTCACATTGAGATTTCAAGCACATTTGATCAGCAACTCCAAGGAATTTAGTTTCATAGACTATGTAGCTTAGTGGAGTTAATCATGATATTGGTCCGTTTATTCATCTTGTTTGAGTTAAATTTAGTGACAATTTGTGGATGTCAGTTTTTCAATATTTTTTATTCATTTTCCAGTGGTCAGAAGCTGCTCCAGTTTTTTTCCCTAAACTGTATAGAATTGTGACATCAGCAAAAAAGCACACATTTGAGGATTTTGGAGATATTACAGATGTCAAAGTATAATATAAATTACATGGGGGCCAGTACAGACCCTTGGGGTAGCCCATAAGTGATCTTCAATTTATTTGAGTGTTCGTTATTAAATTGCACATATTGCAATCTGTTATCCAAGTAACTTTAAATCCAATTATAAACCAGACGTCGAATGCCAGATATATTTTTTTCATTAGTATACTATGATCAATAGTAGGCTTTACACGATACGGATTTTTGGGTGCACCATGGATTGTCCATAACGAACACCATGTTCGTTATGGACAACGAACAGCACAAGGGTGCCCACACGTGCCCTCGGCACCAGGACACAAGGTCGCAGTTTGATGATCGACTTTGTGGTCGAGTCATCGGTCTTGCGGCTGCATGTCTTCAACACTCGGGTGAAGAGAGGGGCGGAGCTGTCAACTGATCACCACGTTGTGTTGAATTGGATTAACCTTCAAAATTACATTATACTGTGTACAGGTATCCAAGAACAGCTCAATTAATGGCTCAACATATTTCAGGTTTTTACCTCAAGGGCTTTGTGCGGAAGCTGCTTGTCAGTCCACTGCTTCAGCTTAATGTCTATGGTGGTGTTAAAGGTCCCAGAGTCCATTGTTTGTGCAGCTGGTAGGTAGATGTTCTCTATAACATGTGTGGAAACACGTTCCCACAGCTTCTTCTGCAGGATGGCTTCCCTGTGACGGTACAAAATGAAATATGACAACTTCCAAGGACTCAAGATAAAAAGGTGACAGCATTTGGTTGTTGTATTTGATTGCTATTAAAGTAGTCCTAACATGCTTGATGCTAAAACAAGGCTGATAGTAACCAAATGGTATCTATCAATGAGGTGACAGAGAGAGATATAAAAAGAGTGAAATTTTTTCAGCAGACTCACTTTCAAGTGTATCACCACAGCTATGATTGCACTTGACTGTGGATTCCAATACAGTTTCACTGCGACCCTGTTAGCACTGAAGTCAACCCACTGTATGCCCTAATGGCATTCTGACAATGGACCAATGCCACACTATGTCCCCATGAGACCAAACCAGAGCTGTGACTCATTTATCACAAACAGATGCTCATATTTCAATATGTTCCCCCTTTTGTTCTGGACAGCAATCTTCAGTCAAGAAGAATGATCTCCAATAGCGCAGGTTGGACAACAGGGCCACCCCTATTCATGTCCATGGACCATTTATCAAGAATATTGATCGCAAAGAAATGATGGCAAGCATACCGGGCACAATCAACAGTATGCATAAAGCCCTATCCCTACATCCCTCCTTAAATACAGTGCCGTGAAAAAGTATTTGCACCCTTCTCAATTTCTCATTTCTTTGCATAGTTTCCCCACTTTGTTTAAGATAATCAAACAAAAGATAACCCATGTCAACATAAAATGCAGTTTTTAAATGGTGATTTATTATATTATTATAAAAATCTATTCAAAGCTACCTGGCCCTGTGTGAAAAAGTAAATTCCCCTTGTGAAATCATGAATTAACTGTGGCCAATCACATTTTTTGGAAAGCGGAGTTAATTTTCAGTGACCACATAAGAGTTCCAAGGCGAAAACCACAACTAACCAAAAAGAAGGCTCGTCTTGCTATTGCCAAAAAAAAAAAAAAAAAACTGAAAAGTTCCCTAGTCTTTTGGGACAATATTCTATAGACTGGCGAGAACAAAGTTGAACTTTTTGTCTTGTTACGTCTGCTTTAAATGTAACACAGCATTTCAAAAAAAGAACAGTCAAACATGATGGTGGTAGTGTGATGGTCAGGGGCTCCTTTGCTCCTTCAGAACCTAGACAAATTGATGTGATTGATGGAAGCATCAATTCTGCTTTTCACCAAAAAATCCTGAAGGAGAATTTTCGGCTATCAGTTTGTGACCTCAAGCTGAAGCGCACTTGGGTTCTGCAGCAGGACAATGATAAAAAACACACCACCAAGTGAACCTCTGAATGGCTAAAGAAAAAAGAACAAAATAAAATAAATAAATGAATGTTTCTGAGTGGTGTAGTCAAAGTCCGGCCTTCAATCCGATTGAAATGTTGTTGTTGACCTTAAAAAGACCGTCCATACTCGAAAAGCCTCCAGTACTGCTGAGTTAAAACAATTCTGTAAGGAAGGGTGGGCAAAAATGCCTCCACAGAGATGTGAAAGATTCATTGCCAGCTATAGAAAATGCCTGATTTCAGTTGCTGCTGAGGATGAGGAAGTTATTAGGTTTAGGGGGCAATAACCTTTTCCACACAGAGCTCGGTAACTTTGAAACATTTTTTCTCTTTAACAAATAAAAACACCATGTAAAAACTGAAATAATTTTTTATATGGGTTATCTTTGTCTGATTTTAAATGTTTGATGATCTTAAACATTAAAGAGGGGAAACTATCCAAAAAAATAAACAAAAACTGCTAACCAGTCGTCCGCCGTGCCGCCTGAGTAGAGGATATATTATATTAATTTCAAACTGCATATCACTGGTGTCGAGTGGAATTCCCCAAAAAAAGACGTTTGTTGAGCCATTAACAATCATTGCATCGTCGAAGAGAGCTAACCTTTTTAACACTTAAGGTTTTGGTCAATCATTTCTAGTAATGACAGACCCATGTGTGAACAATAAGATTGACAGTGTTGGAAAGGTAAATTTGTTTCCGAAACTACAACCCCAATTACAATGAAGTTGGGACGTTGTGTTAAACTTAAATAAAAACAGTATACAATGATTTGCAAATCATGTTCAACCTATATTTACTGTTCAAACTGAAACTATTGTTTTTAGCAAATGATCATGAACTTAAGAATTTTATGGCTGCAACACGTTCCAAAAAAGCTGGGACAGGTGGCAAAAAAGACTGCGAAAGCTGAGGAATGCTCATCAAACACCTGTTTTGAACATCCCACAAGTGAACAAGCTAATTGGGAACAGGTGGGTGCCATGATTGGGTATAAAAGGAGCTTCCCTGAATTGCTCAGTCATTCACAAGCAAAGATGGGGCGAGGTTCACCTCTCTGTGAACAAGTGCGCGAGAAAATAGTCGAACAGTTTAAGGACAATGTTCTTCAATGTACAATTGCAAGGAATTTAGGGCTTTCATCATCTACGGTCCATGATATCATCAAAAGGTTCAGAGAATCTGGAGAAATCACTGCATGAAAGCGGCAAGGCCGAAAACCAACATTGAATGCCCGTGACCTTCGATCCCTCTGGCGGCATTGCATCAAAAACCAACATCAATGTGTAAAGGATATCACCACATGAGCTCAGGAACACTTCAGAAAACCAATGTCAGTAAATACAGTTCGGCGCGACATCCTTAAGTGCAACTTGAAACTTGTATTAATTGTATTCCGTTTTTATGTTTAACACAATGTCCCAACTTTATTGGAATTGGGGTTGTAGTTCAAAACTCAGTTTACAAATTTTTAAATATTCTTAATTCATGGTTCACAATTTTTCACCAAGTTTCCCATTAAAAAAAAATAATTCATAGTATTGTTTTTTTCCCTAATATGTTGCTCAGAGCAAAAGTAATGTTGCATTCAAAATAAGAGCAAGTACATGTAAATAAAAAGTGAACATTGGACATGTTCAGATAAGTGCTTAACTTCAGAAAGAAACTTCTGTATTGCATCTCGTCACAGTCTCAAAATTGTACATTTTAATTGAACAAACTTAACAATTGAACAGTTTTAGAAATTGTGTTTGTTCAAAACCTTAAATAATAAATTAATTAATTAAACAACGGCGTTTCAAACATGCACTTTTAATAAGTGCTCCCAGGGGGAAGTGTATACAAAAATGACTGGCCCTTCCATTATATCATATTTTTGTGTTAGGGTTCATGTCAATACAATACTGTACATATGTCTACAGTATTGTCCATAGCATCTTTGCATTCAATATGCCTTGAAAGACGAGCCCATTACTCAGTTCAGTCAACTATACAACCATACATTTTTTCTACCGCTTATCGTCAGGCTTCTCGCCTCTTGCAGCCAACTACAGGCCAATGCAAAGAGTAGTCAGTCACTCGCACGTCAATTATGAAGTGGACAGTGCTAGTGAATTGATCAATTAATCTACCACCCTCTCCATCAATCTCCTCAGTCTCAAAGACAATTCAGATCCTATTTGTAACACATCCTCAGTGCATTTTTCATTTAATTCTGGTGTATGCATACTGTGCCTGCAGTTGGTGCTGTACCTCAAAGTCCCTTTTAAGTGATGTCTTCTAAATTTGACACACCACAGAGAAGTGTTGTTAACAACCCTGCTAAGGAAAATCAAAATGGTGAAAAAAAAAACAAGACATTCTCTCTCAAACGCTGTGGGGGTGTTCGCTCAATGCGCTGAAACCCCTCCTCGCGATACTGTCAATCAAATACTACTACCATAAGCTGGATAAATGGACGCTACTTCGCCAAGCCTCTTTCTTATGCCTACACAAAAGAATATAAAATTTGAGCCATGAAAAAAATACCCGCTGAACGCCTCTGGTGGCTGGAATATATCCCACCAGGTTGTCATGGGATTTTTCCACGCCGTGGCAACGCCAGTGTGAAGACCCAGTCCAGTCTTTCGCCTTCTCGCCATGATGTGTGTACACGCATGGCCAAAAACAAGGCACTCTAAAACGCCATGCCAGCGGACTATCCAAAGGGAAAATTTATTTTTTGGCCGTAGAGATAGCTAGCTAGATAAATGCACGTCGCAATTGAGCCAAATAACCACTCACGAGAATGAAGGCCCTCAAGTTCTTATATCGTGAGGGAGGGGCTACTCAAACCGGACTCCAACGTGTGTCACGCAGTGCGGTTTCAGCCACGCCCACCCCCCAAAAAATCCGGAAAATGGATGATGAAAAACAGTTCAGTCATTGTAATTTTAACCAAGAGTTGGTCAGGGCTAGACAGCAACACCTTTCTGAAATCATCAGTAAGAATTTCAACAATACTCGCACTCTGTTTGCTGTGGTTGACAAGGTCACAAACCCCTGAATCAGATATCTCCAGAAGTCCTAAGAGCAGATAAATGCAATGAATTTGCTTGTTATTTTAGTGAAAGAATACAATCCATCAGGTAAAATATCAACACAAATCAGCAAAATGATAAAATGATACTACATCTGAAAAGCCACCCAGGAAAAACTCTTATTACCATGTCAGAATTTGATAGTTGAACAAAAAACTGTAGAGAAAACAGTTGAGCAGCTGAAACCATCAACGAGCTGTCTTGACTCAATACCATCTGACTTTTTCAAAGCTATTGCGAAGTCTGTGCTCGCTGATTTGCAGCAAATCAATTGCGCACTTCAGTAAGGCGAGTTTCCTAAAGCTCTTAAAGTACCTGCCATTAAGGATCTTCTAGAAAAATAGAACGCTGGACGCGTTGATGTTAGGAAGCTATAGACCTATCTCAAATCTCCCTTTCATAGCCAAGATTTGAGAAAGTTATTTTTAATCAACTCAGCAATTTCTTGAACTTAAATAGACTTTTTGACAAATCAGGTTTCCGAACTTAGTACAGAATCTGCTCTTATCAAAGTGCTAAATGATATAAGGTTGAATACTGACTCGGGAAAGGTGTCAATTCTGGTCTTGTTGGATTTTGATACGGTAGATCATAATATACTGCTGAACAGGTTGGAAACGTGGGTAGGACGAAATGGAACAGTCCTTAAATGGTTGAAGTCCTACCCTTGGATCCAATTCTTCAGAACTTTAATTTTGACGATCATAGCTATGCAGATGACACACAGTTATATCTAGCCATGTCTCCAGATGACTACAGCTCAATTAAGGTGTTGTGTCACCGTAAGATAACTGGATGAGCCAATATTTTCTTCAATTAAACCACAACAAAACTGAAATAATTGTTTTTGGCAATAATGAAAAGAGGATTGCTATTAGTAAATACCTGCAATCACTCTCTTTAAAAACCAAAGACCAAGTCCGAAACCTTGATGTAGATTCCGACCTGACTTTCAACAGTCATATCAAATCAATTACTAAAGCTGTCTTCTACCATCTGAAGAACATATCCAGAGTGAAGGCTTGCATGTGCCAAGCAGACCAGGAAAAGCTCATCCATGCTTTTATCTCATGTAGATTTGACTATTGTAATGGTCTTCTGACTGGACTCCCCCAAAAGAGCATTAAACAGCTGCAGCTCATTCAGAATGCTGCAGCTCAGGTTCTGACCAGAACAAAGAGGTCAGAGCATATTACTCTAATTCTAAAGTCTTTACACTGGCTCCCAGTCAGCTTTAGAATATATTTTAAAGTTCTGCTACTGGTCTATAAATCACTAAATGGTTTAGGGCCTGAATACATAAAAAAGATTTGACAGAGCACTTTATCCACCCAGTTATTACTCCTAGTGACCCGGAACTATTGATTCTCTCTCTCTCTCTCTCTCTCTCTCTCTCTCTCTCACACACACACACTTAGTCCACTGTTTTCTTCCTTCTACTCGCATATGGTTCTTTTCTAAAAAATATGGGGCTCATATGAGCTAAGTCAGAAAATGCGCGCCATTCACCCGTCCAGTTAATTCTGTCAATCGAGCACCTTCTCGCCATTTACGCACATTTTGATTTACAGTGCTGTGACCCAAGTAAATGTAAACTGGTGTTTTTAAATGGTGATTTCAATTATTAAGGGAAAAAAATATTCAAAGTTACCTGGCCCTGTGTGAAAAAGTAATGGCCCCCCTAAACCTAATAACTCCTCAGTAGCAACAACTGAAATCAAGCGTTTTCTATAACTGGCAACGAGTCTCTGTGGAGATATTTTGGCCCACTCTTCCTTGCAGAATGGCAAAGAGTTTTCGAGCATGAACGGCCTTTTTAAAGTTATGCCACTGCATTTCAATCGTATTCTAGACTTTGACTCGGCCACTCCAAAACCTTCATTTTGTTTTTTCAAGCCATTCAGTTGACTTGCTGGTGTGTTTCGGATCGTTATCCTGCTGGAGAACCAAAGTGCGCTTCAGCCTGAGGTCAAAAACTGATGGGTGAACATTTTCCTTCAGGTTTTTCTGTTAAATAGCAGAATTCATGGTTCCAACAAGCACAGCAAGTTGCCCAGGTCCTGAAGGAGCATCGCAGGCCAAGACCATTACACTACCACAACCATGTTTGACTGTTTGTATGATGTTCTTTTGCTGAAATGCTGTGCTACATTTACGCCAGATGCAACAAGACACACACCTTCCAAAAAGCTCAACTTTCATCTCGTCAGTCCATATAATATTTTCCCAAAAGGCTTTGGAATCATTCAGATTATTATTATTATTATTATTTTCTTCTAAAAAGTAAAACGAGCCTGGTGTTCTTTTTGGTCAGCAGTGGTTTTCACCTTGGAACTCTGCCACGGATGCCTTTTTTGCCCAGTCTCTTCCTTATTGGTGTATCATGAACACGGACCTTAATTGAGGCAAGGGAGGCCTGCAGTTTTTTTAGAAGTTCCTTTGTGGCCTTTTGGATGAGTCATTACCGTTCTCTTGGGGTAATCTTTGTAAGCCGGCCACTCCTGGGAAGGTTCACCACTGTTCCATGTTTTCTCCATGTGAGGATAATGGCTCTCCCTATGGTTCACTGGACTCCTAAAGCTTTAGAAATGGCTTTTGTAACCCTTTTTAGAGTGATAGATGTCAATTACTTTATTTGTCAACTGTTCTGGTATTTTTTTGGATTGTGTCATTTTGTTGCAGCTTTTTTCGATCTTTTGTCCGATTTGATTTTGTCGGGACAGATTCTGTTTCAGTGATTTCTTGACTGAATAGGTCTGGAGATATTCAGGCTTGGGTGTGATTAGTGAAAATTAACTAAAAATTGTGATTAGCCACAATTAATTCATGATTTAACAAGGGGGTAATTCCTTTCACACACAGGGCCAGTTAAATTTGAATGCTGAATAAATTTAATCACCGTTTAAAAACAGCATTTTAAGCTCCCTTGGGTTATATCTGTGTAATATTTACATTTGTTTAATGATATTAACATTTAAGTGGGGAAACTATGCAAGAATATAAGAATTTGAGAAGGGGCCAATACTTTTTCACTGCACTGTAATTAAATGCTCCCATGGCCCAAGCCTCTGATGGCTGGTGACAGTGAGTGCACACGTGGCTCTTTACACTCACTGACTGGCCAACAGCCGTAATGTGTCCCTACCACATTCCGTCGACGGCTGAATGTCGGCATATATCATATTATAATTAATTGAGGAAGACAAATTTAGCGCCAGCTGCCAATTATTTATGAACGTCAGGGGTATTTGTGCTTCAAACATGCAGCATAGCGGCTTGGGAGTTTGTCTGAAAGTCCCCCTTACAACAGCTGCAGTCATCTTAATGGGACGATGGTGTGTTAAAGATTTTGAATAATTTGTTATCCATGTCATCGTCTGTCGTGAAATCCGTTTAAGTGACTCGCCTGCATGTGTGGTGCTAGTATGGTTGCTGGGCAGCGTTGATAAACAACTGGCTCACTCGCTATTGCTGGCCTTCCAAACAAGCGTTCATTCATAAACAGAGTATTTGCATTAAATTACATTCATTGTATTGTATTTATTTAATAGAGAATACAAAAACGCTCTTTCAAAATAGCCTTTTAGATGAGCAATGCTCACGTCTCACTGGCAACAACTAACTGTTGTATCGGCTGCGGGGGTTTATTTCACATTTTAAAGGAGGACATATTTTGCAAATGGATTTCTATTGGAATCACATTTCAAGGAAACTGCACATTCCGGGAATTGCAGCATTCCTAAGATTCAATGAGTCACGCCTCATAGGTGGCTCCGCACATATTCGCCCGGTATGCACAAGGGGGTGTCAGAAGTCATTAGGGTAGAATCGGCGCACCTTGACAGCATGCAAGCCAGGCGTGTAAAAAGACTTATGCACCAATGGGAGAATATGGCCCATAGTGGATAAAAGCATGAATTGGGCCAGGAGTGACCTTGTTAAGAGCAATGCCAGTGCCAGGCTCTTTTGTAGATGACCATCAGTATGCAGGTGCTAGGTTTTCCAAAAAATTTATTTGTCAAATAAAAGGTTGTATGCATCTGCATATACCTTTTCACAATAATTTTTTGTAATATTAAATTATCTTACCAGTGCTGTGGGGTCACCTGACTCAAGCTGATGACTTCATCCAAGATTTCATTTTTGGCCTTTTCATATAGTTCATTCTGCAAAAATACATTTGTATGATCAGTTCATTTTTAAATCACAAACAATTAACTTTGTCCATTAAAGTGTTATGAACTGTATTTGTTATACAGTTCATAATGTAGTCACATGACAGTTCCTTTTTCCTGCTCTCATGTCAACAAGTTGTATTTCTGGAGAATGTGTTGTCATATTTAAGAGGTAAAGTGTGTGTGTATTTTTTCCTACCCGGTCCAGCTCTCTCAGACGAGGGTAGTTGTTTTTCCACTCTGTCTCCAGGTTGAAGCGGGAAGCTGGAAAAAAAATAAAATAAAAATAGTTAGTACTTCAATCATGAACATATAATTCATGACTAAAATTTACACTTATTATGACACGCAAGTATATATATGAAGATCAGACATCCAAACACCAAATGCATGAAAAAGGTGACAAATAAATTGTAGGGAAAAACTACTTGAGTAAGAGTAAAAAGTACACAGTGAAAAAATTACTCAAGTATTGAGTAAATTTTTTAACAGCAGCATGAACATCAATTTAAAAACATTACAAAATTGAATGTGAATGTGCAAATTCTGATGTTGCTGTGTGCACGTGCGTGTGTATTAACAGCCAAAACTACAACAACAAAAAAAACATTTTTCCCAAAGTTATAAGTGAGTGGAAATATCCATGTTTGGGCAGACAGTGTCAGACAAATACTATAATACATGGATAGCTGTTGTTTTTGTTCATCTAAATGTAAACACAAGTAGTGCGAGTAAGAGTAAAAAGTATATACTGAAGACATTTGGGTTTCAGGTCAAAAGATGAATTTGAGACAAAAGTTGAGAATTCTAGCATTTATTTCATGGTATTTACATCTAGATGTGTTGAACAACTCAGGACAGAGCACCTTTTGTTTTATGCCACCCACTTTCCAAGTGAGCAAATATATTGGAGCATGTGACTGATGGGTGTTTCCAGTTGGTCAGGTGTTACCGTTTAGATTGATTTCTTAAACAGTGCTTTTTTTATATATAAAAGGTGGACCACACAAACTATCAATTGGATACCACTGGACACAAAGCGACCACGGCAAAGACCTAAAAGTAGATGGATAGCTGAAATCATTGCAAAAACCGGAATACACTGGCAACAAATTGCAAAATTGTCGTAGTAGTTGGAAACGTGAAGAAGAGGCCTTCGTCCTGCAGTGGATAGATAATGGCTGCTGCTGATGATGATATATATATATATTTAATATATAACATAAATCATGGCTAAACAATGAATTGTTAAAAAAGAAAATGCGTACCTGACCATCACGAGTCATACATGATCGTCTGGAATGCTCATCACCACCCGAAACTTCATGCCAATTGCAAAATCTGTTTTATTTTAACATTTGTGTATTAACCGTAGTTTAAACAACAACAAAAGCATTTCCATAAAAAATAATAATAATTAAAAAATAAGTTATATTCCTAAAATATGCTTGTTTACTGGGACAGCTGGGCGTGCATGAGTTGACTCTGCCAGCCCCACGGAAGAGCTCATGCAGGAACAAACAATTTGATTGGATCGGAATCAGCGTTAGTCCCGCCTCCTGCCCGCCCACTGAGTTTGATGGGCGAGAATGACAGCTTTACATTTACATTTCATGGTGGCACGGAACTCGGAGCAAATAAATAAATGAATAAATATATATTTAAATAAATCAATAAATACATATTTAAATTAATATTTCATTACATTTATTTATTTAGTTATATATTTTATTTATTTAATGACATACGTATTTATTTAATTTTGGTAGTCTTGGTCCTCTGTAATATCCATACATCCCTCCATCCATTTTCTATAGTGCCACAAATCAACCATGAATGTTAAATAAGCATAAATGTTAAATAACATATATTCAACAAACTACTCTTAACAAAAACACAAAAAAGACTAATGTCTCTATTACTGAAATAATTCAAATTTGCATGTCGCAATGAATTATAGGAACCGCGTGGCTTTTCCATAATCATGCTAACGGCTACTAGTCCAAATAGAGCGTCCCTATTGTCGCCCAACCTCGCTGCCCTTTGCAGTTGGGGCATGGAATGCTTGTTGCATGTTATTTTGAGGCACCCACCCCCAGCTACCTACGAGCTACAGATAATGCTAAATACGAAGCCGAGCCGCGGAGACGAACATGTGCCTCACGATTGACTGATAACTCCTTTTGGTGTTTCAGCTTTCGAGTCTCAGTTTTTCAGTTGCTGTTTTAAGTTTCGTTCAAGAATTTTCATTTTGGTGCATCACAATAGAAGAGTAAACTAAAAATATGAAAATCCTCAAACAGAGGTTAAGTGAATGTCATTAATCACCTAATTACTGACAGACCTCTCGTCAAGAAAACCTACAGTGCTCCACAAATTTATTAGAACACCTGCAATAATGAGACCATCGAGACTCATGAAATGCTTTAAATGCAGACTTTTCTTTCAACTACAGTTGAATTCCAGATGTTTTACCATTTTGAAAACAAATGAGAAATTTCACACTAAAATCACCAAATTCGAGCTGGCTTGCGTAGGTTCTCTGAGAAGTCAGAAATCGATCAACCAAAACAACTTAATGACAAAACCCAAATTTTCGAGTCCAGTAAAATTGTGTTTTTAAATTTATACAAAGGAAAGTAAATGACAAAACTACAGTGAGAGAGCTTACCTTTAAAGACGTCAGCTTGCTGCTCAACAGACTCTCTGACCATTTTCCAGAAGCAGTCTGAGACGGCAAGACTTAAGTTCTTTGTGGTCACCTGGTGGGCCTTCAACATGCCATCCCTAGTGACATAGGACAACTGATAGTCAGCAACACACTAATGAATGCCCCAAAACATTGCATTCATGTATAAATGCAAAGAAACCCTGCATTGTTTGATTTACCGCAATAATCTGGAGTTCTGAAAGAAGTCCTCCTCATAGTCCTTTATCGAGTCAATGCTCTCACCGCTGCTTCCTATACATGGTTTAGCAGCAGGAGAGATTAAGTCATTTTTCAAGGTCATACTAAATTAAATGACTAATATTAATTCAAAACAAGTTGAGGCAAATGAGAATATCTGGTTGACAAAATCAGTTAATTGATGCTGAAGAAATGCATCCACCTAATGGGAATTACCTTTTCCTGTCACGACAGCAAAGTATCCCAGGGCCTTCATGGGAAACAGCTTGCCCTCAACTATTTGTTGGATCTGAAATAAAATGTAGATTGTTGATACCCTGCTCCACCAATCTATGAGCATCAGATTAAATTAAGGATGTGTGCCCTCTTGTGAAGGAGCAACATATAGCTTGTATTTTTTGACCAAATATTCCTGTGCTGCATCCATAAAGTCTGCAAATATATTTCAAACAACTTGAAAGCGATCTCACTCTGCTCGGACTGGCCAGGTTCTTCTCGGCCAAGTCCACTTTGGTCAACACAAAGATGGTCCTTTTTCCATGGGGGTCCATTTGACTAACCAGATCAGTGACAATGCTCCGTTCTGCATCCACGCTGCCGTCTGTATGGAGACAGATTAGCATTAGGATTTACAATGCCACTCACTGTTACCTGCTGGCTTCAATAGTCACTTTAGTTGGAAATGCATGATCACAGCTCACCCTGAATGCAGAGAATGATTGCATTGGGGTTCTGCATGTAGGCCTTGCTAATACTGAAGATGGTCTCCTTAGTGTCTGATGCCATGCCTGTAGTCACCGTCTGGGACACATTTTAATATAGTTCATGAGCTATTTAATAAATTTTAAAAGGTGATGTAGACCACATTAAAAATCTTTGTATGTAGTAATTGTATCATAAAGTAACAATGAGGAAACCATGACTGTGCTGTGTGCCCTATGATAGGTTGGCGATGAGTCCAGGGTGTATCCCACTTCACACCCGAGCGAGGATAAGTAGTACAGAAAATGGATGGATGGACAATAAAAGACAGCTTTACTCACACTGATGACACCTGGTAAATCAACAAGGACCATTCTCTGGATTCCTGGGCCTTTGACACTCAAAGATATTGTCTGTTAATGAAATATACAATCAAATTCACCATTAATAAACATTTACATGTAAAAAAAATTATTTGCTTTCAATTCAAATGGAAAACTGATGTACAAACCTCACAGCTGACAGTTTGCCCTTCTTTCACACTCTTCCTCATCCTCAGCTCAATCTCATGCCTCAGAGCAGCTAGCTGCACAGCACGAAAAAAAAAGATTAGTTTCAGTGTATATTTCTTCTAGTGGGACAGAAATAAGTTTGTGTCTTACATCTTCCTCCTTGGTCAGATCAAACTCACGACCACTGTCCTTGAACAAAGCTACATGGTGGGGGCCTTCACTGAGGGTCACCTGCACAAAGAAAACATACTATGAAACCTATCAAAACTCTTGTCTTACACACATTCTATCATAAAGTATTACCAAGCAACTGTAGTGATATGTGATTTATACGTTTCCTGGATATATATGGTTATCGTTTTGTCTATTTACTTATATAAAACAAATCACAAGAAACTACATTTATTCTTGTCCCATGTACCTTAACAGGGGAACGTGTCATCATCTCTCCAGAGCCTCTGGGAAAGATCCTGGCCTGTGCGATCATCTCCAGCACGCTTGTCTTCCCAGCACTCTGATCACCCACTACAACCACCTTTAAGGACAGTAACGGTGGGAGAGAGAAGGGTGGGGGGGAAAGGACGCACACCTGGTTAAAATTATGGATTGATTTTGAAAAACAAGTTACAATATAAATTGCATCAAAATAAATAAATGCAATTGACAGAATTTGATTAGCTTTCCATGTTTTTCTAGTTGGACACACATCTTTAGACTCACTACTATGAATTTAAACTGCAACAATTTAACAGCCAATCTTCACTCATTAATTAGGCATCCAGTTAACCCGGTGAATGTTTCATACCCTGGGCAAATGGTCCTGTGTGTTGTAGTTGGCATCATAGTCAGACAGGATGTCCAAAACTTCAGAATACAGATCAATAAGGGATTTCTTAAAAAAAAAGAAAAAGAAAAAAGACAAGGCTTACTTTGACATTCTTGTTATCTTTCATCTCATCACAATTGTCCATTCTAAGGTATTGGAAACAATGGAGAATATTTGATGAGGTGCAACCAACCTTAACTTTTCTTTGGTGAATGCCTTTATCGTCTTTTTGCAGAACCACTTTCCTCAACTCCTTGTTCTCTTTCTCCAGTCTCTCCAGCATGCGCTGATACTTAAGCTATGAACGAATGACAGAAAACCTCCAGTGTCAGCAGGACTACCTTACATTCACTCACTGGACACATCACTCGGTAAATATATATTACAGGTGCATCGCAATAAATTAGAATATAAAAAAATTCATGTATTTCTGTATTTCAATTCAAAAACTCAGATTCCTTAAACTATTTTATGGTTTTATTTATTATTTTGAAGATTTTAGTTTCCAGCTAACGAAAACCCACATTTTCCCATCTCCAAGATAATAGAATGTTGCATAATACAGTCAAAAATATTTTCATATGGAAATGAGGTTGGAATTGGGCTTCTGAAAAGTATTTTCTTGTGTTGAATGAATATGTCTAAATTATGAGTTCCACTTTTGGAATGGCTATGCTGAAATAAATGAACCCTCCAACAGTATTCTGATTAACTGAGATAGACCTCTATACAAATGTAGCCCAGTGAGGGAATGGTATCTGGTACAGTTGTAGAGTCAGTCTGTCCAAATTCAGCATTCCATTTTCGATCAAGCATGAGCAAAAAAAAAAATGTAATAAAATAAACAAGTAATTAGCAATTAAAATACTGTAAATAAAACAGCTATTTCAGGACCACAGAACATCAATATTTACATCAAAACTGAAAGAGTGGTCTATGTTTAGGTGTGAGTCTACCTGGGTACGAAGCAGGTCCTCTTGGAGCTGATCTATCCTTTCTTTATCTGAGGACTAATAATCAAAGTAGAGAAAAACAAAAAAACAAACAATAACAAATTAAGTTAATGCTTCTTTGCTGCAGGACTTCAGGTCTTCTTTACATATGCACAAGCATGAAACCTGACACTGCAATCACTTGTAACATGCAAAACACAATAATTGAAGTGTCTGATAAAGAATAAAGGGACAGTGGGGGAAAAACATCAGGCAGACAGTCCTTATTCTGCTAATGCTCACCTGTGATGATGCAAAACAGAGTTCAAACCAAATGACATGAGCTCTAATATTGATTACGTGACCACAAAATGGTTCACAGGCAATTTAAGAGTGATTGTTCATTCAAATCCCATTGCGGTACATATTTTGTACATGTGCAGCATATTTGTTTAAATGATCACCAACAGGAGAGACAGCTCACAGGAAAAAATAGAATTTAGCAAGAAGAGAGGAAAGACAAACAACTAGAGAGTGATTGAAAGTTTGTTATGTCTTTCTGAAATGCACAAACACTTGTTTTTGAAACGTTAATAAATGAAAACTAAATATATTTAGAAGTGAGAATCCTGCACACTCCTTGATTTCACCTCAATCATATTCATTACAGAAGTTTCAAAAAGTACTGCTCACACCATGCAGAGGCTTTCCATTCTTTACCACATGCTCCCATACAGAAAAAGGAGTACAGTTGTTGCTCGCTGAGTGACATTTGGGACCAGACGATGAAGGTCCATGTGTGGCCTGCCAACAAGCTACTCGCACAGCATAATGTAGCCTGACAATCTATAGGTGAAGGTGATGGGCAAATGGACATTCATTGGAGGGGATTAACTAATACGGTAGCAGAGATTTTATTTACACAAAGACGGTAATAAATAAATAAATGAGAAATGTTATGTACAATCTATTTGCTATAAAAGAAGGCCCTTCCAATTCAACTTCTCTCTCTTCACTTCAAATGTGATGTGGTAACCCAACTTATAGAAACATTTGTACTGTCGCATGTAGTTTGTGGTGGTGTGACGCATATCCTAATTGTGCCACTTGAGAGCCAAAAATAGAAATTGTGTCCACTTGAACCATGCAGTGAAAAATCTAGCCCTTGTTAAGCGGTATATAGAGTCACGTCCAAAAGTATTGGAACGGCAAGGTCAATTCCTTTGTTTTTGTTGTATACTGAAGAAATGTGAGTTTCTGATCAAAAGATGAATATGAGACAAACGTTCAGAATTCCAGCTTTTATTTCCTGGTATTGATTGTATTGATTGTGATGTGTTAGACAGCTCAGGACAGAGCACCTTTTGTTTGAAGCCACCCACTTTTCAAGTGAGCAAAAGTATTGGAACAGACATTATTAAATTCACTTAAAGCGAATAACGTTTAATATTTGGTGGCATAACCCTTAATTGCAATAACTGCATCAAGCCTGCGGCCCATTGACTTCACCGGACTGTGGCATTCTTCATTTGAAATGTTTTTCCAGGCCTTTACTGCAGCCTCTATCGGTTCTTGTTTATTTCTGGGGGTTTCTCCCTTCTGTCTCCTCTTCAGGAGGTGAAATGCATGCTCTTTTAGGTTAAGGGCCGGTGACTGACTTGGTAAGTCCAAGACCTTATGCTTTGTCCCCCTGATGAAGTCCTTTGTTGTGTTGGTCGTGTGTTTTGGGTTATTGTCTTGTTCATGATGAAGCTTCTCCCGATTAGTTTGGATGCATTTTTCTGTAAATTGCCAGACAAAATGGTTTTGTAGACTTTAGAATTCATTCTGCTGCTACCATCATGAGTTACATCATAAATAAAGACGAGTGAGCCCGTTCCAGAAGCAGCCATGCAAGCCAAGTGGTGACATTACCTCCACCATGCTTCACAGCATCATAAGCAGAGCCTTTCTTTCTCTCGACTTTGGACTTTCCACCACTTTGGTAGAGGTTAATCTTGGTCTCATCAGTCCATAAAAAAAACTTTTGTGGCTCATATTTGTACTTCTTCAGAAAATCCAACCTGGCCTTCCGATTCTTTTTGCTGAAGATTGGTTTGCATCTTGTGGTATGGCCTGTATATTTCTTCTCTCGATGTCTTCTTCAAACAGTGGATTGTGATACCTTCACTCCTGCCCTGTGGAGGTTGGCAGTGATGTCGCTGACTGTTGTCTCTGGGTGTTTCTTCACAGCTCTCACAATGTTTCTGAAAAGTGGGTGTCTTCAAACAAAAGGTGCTTTGTCCTGAGTTGTTTAACACACCGAGATGTAAATACAATGAAATAAAAGATGGAATGGTTCATCTTTTGATCTGAAACCCAAATGTCTTCAGTATACAACAAAAACAAAGGAATTTACTTTGTCGTTCCAATACTTTTGGAGGGGACAATTTTTTTTTTTGCTTTCAATTGTAGAATGATTTCAGCTACAAGGTACAAGATTAGATAGCTGTGAACCGTTAGAGTGGGATTCTTTTGGGGATAGAGCGGATCTAAGCACAGTGGGACCTTCACCTTGTGTGTGTGATGAGTGGGACTGGGGTTCGGAGGCGGACTGGGAGCAGGCTCTGGCGGTGGGGGATGCGCATAATTGACTGCAGCTGCCCGCCGGACCTCCTCCTCATGCCGCTGGATCTGCTGCTGTATAAGAATGAGCTCGCCGAGCAGACCCTGCCGGGGTACGCCATAGTGAGAGACAGGCAGGAGCAGCAACACAAACAGCAACCAGCCCACAAGGCCATTGCTGTTTCCCTACATAGGGCTGACACATACTGTAGCGCACCAGTCACTAGCACTGCTTCTGTTCTAGCTTGTGAATGATTGTCCAGTCAAGGATTCAGCTATAGGAATCCCTCATCAGTCCAACACAACGAAGTTTGAGGCCAAACTTTGCGAAACTGACGGTAGAAGAGGAGACTAGTACCAAAATCAGCACCTCTCAGCAAGTGTCATCATTCCATTCTCCTTTATCACCAATCAAGACAAAAGAGCTACAACACTATCAAAGGTTGTCATGATTGCAGGCTGCTTAGATACCACAAATGATATAGTTGTAGAACTGAGTATTACAGACTAAAAACTTCTTTTAGGGGGGGGGAGAAAAAAAACAAAACAAAAAAACGTTGACGGCTCCAAACACTGAAGTATCATGATACTGCTGAAGATGACAATGACTAAGCAAGTGCATGGTATTCCTCTTTTAAGGGTGAAACACACGAGACTGCAGCTCATTTAATTTAGATCACTCCATCCCAACATGACAACATATTTGTGAAACATTTAGCATTACAAATACATCTCATAACTTTTAATTTCATCATGATGTGGACAATTGTCTCGCAGGACACCCCTCATTGACACAATTTGGACAATGATAAGCTACCAACTTTGTGAGACTGTGCCCCAGTGCACAAAACAAGGACCATCCAGTTATGCTTGGTTAAGGTTGATGAAGAATCCAATCAAACGTTGGGATAAACTGAAAGACCGAACAAGACCCTCTCATCCAACATCAGTGACCTAAAAATCTTGTTTCATATCTTCTCAAAACAGTGGATCCTGTTACGCATCATAACTTGGAGTGCACCAATAACTTTATCCATGTATTAAATGTTGAGTTGTTGTGTTGTATGCTATTTTATGCATCACGTTGGAGATAATTGCAGACGATAAAAAAGGACATCAGGGTAACAATGCAACATTCTACAACAGCTCACTTTCAAATAATTACATACACAAAACACATACAAAAAAGGAACAAAGAAGAAGGATAAAAACATTACAAGTGGGATGAAGAAAAGATGACCTGACATGAAGGAACACCTCAGCAGTGTGCATAAACAAATAGTGCCACACAGTGCATACAACTATATGGGGTCCTCCGCTTACAGCGGCGACAATCTGATTTTGTACGAGAGTTGAAACGCAACGTAGTCTATCACTAACCTACACCAATGCAGTGGTAAAGTTATAATTACAACACATGTTTGTATAAAAACACCCTCAGGCCGCAGAGGTAAAACAATAATGTGGAAAAAAAGATGTATGGTGGTAACTGAGCGTGCCTTTTTGTGCAGCGTGACAATGTATTCTTCCGCCACTGTCCAAAATGGACTGTCTTAACACTGCACATCTATTGTATGTACAAACAATGCACTGATATCTTTTCAGATACTCTGCACAGGACTCGATTCACTGACATCTGTTAAACCTGTAATTTTTTTCTAAAACTGAAATGTTTTAATTATTTTTTTAATTTATGCCTAGTGCAGTGCTATTTCTGTTATGACTAACTAAATATTGTGTACTTATGTCATTTTACTCATGAGTAATCTTATTTTATGTATGAGATTATTGTGCAAATATTAATATCTGTTAAAGGCCTTTGGTCAATAAATCAAAGTAATGACTTAAGCAGAGTACACGCATACTGAAAATCGGGCAAGATTTGAGCACTTTCCCCTTCCTCACATTCAAATTCAGAAAAGGCCCAATTCTCAGAGGACTCAAAAGATTAACCTGAGCGAGTATCCTGCGGTTTTGGGTAAATTATGAGGGATTTTTTTTTATATCCAATCTGTTAAGTAAACAGTGAGGAAAGACAATTGTAAATGTTAAACGAGTTCAACACAGTGAATCCTTATGCGTGTGGTGAACACACAGTGTTCGATAGATCCACCTTCTCTGTGATCGTGACGTGAAATGGAACAATAACCACCCAGGAGGCAACCTGAAGCTTGCGATGTTTACGGACACAACCGGAGGAGCAAGTGGTTGTGTTTAGTGTTTGTACAACGTTTCTCCCAAGTCATTCACCACAGTAAAAATGACATGAAGAGTTTGCAACCATAATGTATTTCTCAGTTCTTCTATTTCTTCTTCGTGTACTACTTTCTGATTCTTTGTATTTTCCAGCAGTCTGGATGCCCACGCTGCCTCTTAACGACAGGCATCTGGTTTGGTGGAAGAGACTCGCGATTATCGGGGGAAATAATAGTTATGCGTGTGGTGATGGTCATCTCAAGTCCACCACACGCAATAAGAGCAGTAAGCACAGACATGGTTTTCCACGTCATGTGTTCAGTTTCATGCTTTCAAAATATGTTTAGATGCTAAAAATCAGTACGTGTACCCCGCTTAACACATTTCTCCAGAATAGCCAGATAAAATTTGTGCGCATAATAATTTTACATCCATACTCAAGGCTAAAAGCTCATATGTGACTGCTGCAGAACAGTCATCCATATTTACATGCTAAACAAAAAGCTTTGGTGAGCAAGAAGAGTCAAGTAGCAGGAAGCACATATGTGAGGCTGAGGGGTTGTGAACCTACCTTTTTGTACTGGCTGTCATCTTGTGAGGCTGCCGAAGAAGCGTCTGTGGCTTTTAATGGCGCATCACCTGATGTTTCTAACAGAGAAACAACAGCATTAGATGGAAAACGTTTGTGCATATTGCTTACAATCCTCAGGTGACGATGCCCATTGCTAAATGTCAGATGTTTGGAAAATCTTGATTGTGCATTGATGTATGCACTCACTTTCTCACTAATTTTCCATACCACTTAGCCTCACTCGGGTCGCAGGCCTGCTGGAGCCTGTCCCAGCTGACTCTGGGCGAGAGGCAGGGTACACCCAGAACTGGTCGATAGCCAATCGCAGGGCACATATAAACAAACAACCATTCGCACTCACATTCACACCTACGGGCAATTTAGAATCTTCAATTAACCTACCATGCATGTTTTGGAGATGTGGGAGGAAACCGGAGTACCCAGAGAAAACCCACACAGGCACCGGGAGAACATGCAAACGCCACACAGGTGAGGCCGGATTTGAATCCGGGTCCGCAGAACTGTGAGGCAGATGCCGCCCCTGATGTATGCAATAGCCGTGCCGCCCGATGTATGCAATAGCATGCAATATATTTCCTATCATAAATGTTTACAGTGTATATGTATTGTGTGAATCTGCATCTGATAAGACCTAGTATTCAATACAATACAAAGATTGTGCACACTGTCTGAGAGGTCCTTGTTTAACAATACTGTATTAGTGTGGTTGTAGTTTACAAAGGTGTAGAACAGCATTGAATGATAACAAGAGCTGTTCACTTCGAGAGGGGCTAAGGATTAGTAAAACCTCCCGGTATGATGCAATGTCGTTGTTAAACTACAAATGCAACAGAAATCTAATTATTTTTGTTACTAGAGTCAGAAAAAATATATTTTCACAATATTTAAAGCACATGTATAAACAACTCTTGGAGGTGGTAACAGAGACTTATTCTATGGCTATGTTTGGAAATGAATGGCTGATGCAATGTTAATAATAAATGAATGCGGTTAATGCCATGCATATTGACAAGTCACATGCTCTGGCCAAGAGAGAAGTATACCAGATTCCTTTTGTGTTTTTAATGACTCACAGCAAAGGTGTTGTCCACTGACATTTCGGTCTTTCTATACAGTGTTCCCTCGTTTATCGCGGGGGTTATGTTCCAAAAATAACCCGTAAATATGCGAAGTCGGAAACTTTATTTTTTACATTATACTATATGTTTTAAGGCTGTAAACCTCACCATTAACATTTTCTCACATTTCTCTCGTTTAAACACGCTCAAAGTTCAAACCTTTGTAAGAAAAATACTGGTTAGAGCGTCAGCCTCACAGTCCTGAGGACCGGGGTTCAATCGCCCGCCCCGCCTGTGTGGAGTTTGCATGTTCTCCCCGTGCCTGCGTGGGTTTTCTCCGGGCACTCCGGTTTTCTCCCACATCACAAAAACATGCATGAATTGGAGACTCTAAATTGCCCGCAAGTGTGAATGTGAGTGCGAATGGTCATTTGTTTGTATGTGCCCTGCGATTGGCTGGCAACCAGTTCAGGGTGTAGCCCGCCTCCTGCCCGATCATAGCTGGGATAGGCTCCAGCAGGCCCGCGACCCTAGTGAGGAGAAGCGGCTCAGAAAATGGATGGATGTCGTTGTACTTATTATTATTGTTAATATTACTGTATAACGAAACAAAGGTCAAAACCTGTTTTAAGGCCCAAATATTTGTTTAAGGAATAAAAATGTAAACATTTTCTGACAAATAATGATGACAATTTTTAGAAATAACCAATTTTAATTAACAACGTATGTGGTTGGAAACATGAGAAATTATAACATTTTGACTCGCGCGTATTTCACGCTTCCTCTGACCGTCCCTCTTCATCCTGACGCCGCTCCCCTGTAACGTCCTTTTCTACAGTTTTTTTCTGAGAGAAGAACATAGTTACAGGTAGTTGCCGCTCTTTTTTCTTCTGGGCGAGAAGATTCTTATAAACAGACATGCCACCTTCGATTATATTTGAGAACTGTAACAAACGAAACATCAAAAGGTCCCAAGGCCTGGGCTCCGCATCCTCCTCCTCCTCACTGTCAAGAAAGCTTTCATAAAGCTTTCGTGCGGATAACCAGCAAAATGTTCTTTGTTCTGCATTCACTAATTCACAACGATAAAGCTGATTCCATCCTTACGACGGTATTGTTGCACCCAGTTAAAACCCTTTTTGCCTTCTGGGTGCGACTGCAGGTGCCCTTGTCGGTGCAGCACGTTTCGTCGATATTGTTGGTTATGTCGGGGAGAAAACTTGCAAACAGCAGGCACTGCTAACAATCGAACACAAATGTAAATTTAGCAAGCCGAACGCATTCTGTGCTATACAGGAGATGGATTCAAATGGGTCTACAGTACCTTAGCCAGTCAGGACGCATAATACAATGCGGGTTTGTACGCTGTAAAAAACAGCATGCAAAATTGCACTGTAAAAAAAATCCGCAGTATAGCGAGGCCGTCAAAGGTGAACCGTGATATAGCGAGGGACCACAGAATCTCAAAAAAAATTATGACATCACCTCAGAAAAGTGTATTTTCAAAACATCTGAGAATCAACTAAAAGCAGAGTGAAATTGTGCCATATAAAAAAAGAACGTATGCACCAGGGGATAGCGAGGGTGGAAGTCAAAGGAGGCATAAACACACTAGTTAACAAAGGTTAAACAAAAGATGAGGAAAAAAATAAGGGGGGAAACGTAATGGGTTTGCATTGAAGAGAATTGAACTGGATAAATCGAAGCCTTCCATGTTCTATGGGAATTCTATTAGAATGTGCGTCAAACAGCTGGTTCCAAGCAAATTCAAAGGAATGCTTGTGACCTTAACTTTTAAATTCAAGTTATATTATGACTCATGAGAAAACGGAAATTACACTAAATTCAGAACCTGCATTGACTGCTGATAACAGCAAAACGCAAGCCAACAGCTAAACATGGCAAGGACTCCCCAAGTGGACGGATTACCAAACCACACCAAGATGCTGGTATTGAATTTAAAAAACGCTGAAATAAAAGAGGGAGATGGGCAGCACTAATGAGTTTGGAGTACACACCTAGCAACAGAAGCAGACCAGAAGCTCCTTTGACTTCACTACCCAAACTCACACCTGCGAATAATGTGGGGGAGGAGAGGGGCAGGGGAGGAGGAGAAAGGAGGAAAAACAACAAACAAAATAATCATGAAACACAGAAGCAGAGGGATGATGGCCAAGGCAGGGCCACGTTGGAATGATGTGCAAAACAAAACAAAACAAAACATGCTTTAGCAATTGTTAAGTTGTGTAATGCATGTTTAAATCCCATTAGCACATAAATGCAAAGCCTAATGTCATATTTAAGGAAGTACTTTGACCTGTTTAGCCAAATGCGGAGGTAGGTTACGCATATACCTGATTGTTTTGTTACTTGTTCCAAGAGGTGGAATGTTTAAAGTGCCCCGCAACAGGCAAAACAAATTCTTGTAAATTCGACACACCACAGAAAAAAGTGATGTTAACAATGAATGGATAAAAAAAGAAAATCAATCCCCCCCGCCCCCCAATAGGGATGCGAGTGGCTAACAAGTCCCTCCGTCGATCCAAGTGGTTGACGGACCATCACTATGCACTATGACTGCTGTCAGGCTGGCGTGGGGCTGCGTTTCCTGTGCGATTCGCTGCTGCCTCGCAACAACGCGCGTGCAGCTGGACGGCAGAAACGTTAGCCCAAATGACACCAAACACATTTCACTTCAGGGAAAATTATTATTATTTTTTTTTTAGTTGTCATAATCTGATAGCTAACTGCATGCTATACTGGTAAAACTGGGTCCATTATAAATGAGGATATGCCCAACCCTCTTGACGTCCCGATGATAGTCTTTAGCCCCTCCCACAAAATCAGAAAAATTTTGAAGCTGAAAAAGAGTCTTAAGATACTGTATATCTCATCAAGTACTCTATTGTTCTCAGTGTTTGCACATGTTTTCATAACTTACCTTAAAACACATTTGAATGTATTTAGAAACAAAACAAGGAGTTACACATTTTGGGGCACTTTGTTTCTTTAGATTATATTAGAGGCTGCCATGCATATCGACAACTCGTGCACTGGCCACGAGACACTAATTAAACAGTCATACCAGATTGCTTTTGTGTTCACGACTCGCAGCAAAGGTGTGGTCCACTGACATTTAGGTCTACCACTGGAAATGATGACAACTTCATTTCAGAAAGGTGTACGTTTTGTGTGTAACCCTAACCCGATCAGTGTTGTGATTTGACAATAAGGCTTCTACTGTACACTGATTGTTAGGGCTCATTGAACTAAAGATAAGTTAAAGCAAAGAAGCACAAATCAGGCTACAACCTCTGTTTTAGCTAAGAGGACTTCATATTTCATTTTAATGAATACAAGCCCAGTCACAGTGCCCTTCATATTGTAACTTCTAAAACGACATAAGTAGTCATACACAATCTGCACTGTGGTGCTGGTTGACTTCTAAGTTGTTCTCGCCCCTAAGAAACAATGGTGAATCCATTTGAAGTGCAAAGTCTCACAGGATTTGTTGAAGTCTCGTGTGACATCATGCATTATGGCTAATCAACCAAGTTTGGTTGGACCTTTAAGGAAAAGGCATGTTTGAGGCTCCGCTTACTCACCAGAGGACAGGAGGCTTTTAATGAAAGCAAAGTTCTCTCCTATTTTTTCAAAGTCAGGCAGTAGTTTGGCTACTTCCTCCATCTCTGGTAGAGCTTTGGCCAATTTATCTGAGGACAAAAACATTGAATTAAGAAAGTAATTCAATCAAATAAACATATTTTTCTGTCACACTGTAAGAGCAAGTTTGTTTTTGTATTTTATTTTCCGGCACAACAATGAAATCACTTACCAAGATCGATTTGTTCGCTGAGTTCCCACACAAAGTCAGGAATGACCCAGTTGTATTCGCTAAAATCAGGCAGCATATCCTTCCACTCGTCATAGGTCTGCATATAAATTGACACAGGTGAGCAACCTTCATGCAAACAAAACAAAATAGGACTATTAGTTTTTATGAAGAGTCTTTTGGGGGTATTATTCGGTAAGGCAGCACTTTTTAATGGGGATGCCCCGAACAAAAATGTTTACTTCCCATCCGATACCGATATGGCAGCCTTGAGTTTTGGCCGATACCGATATCGGTCTGATCATATATACTTTACTTATTTTGTAGTATGGAATGTTAGAAAAGGCTTGATCAAGTGATATTACTCAAACAGAGAACAATAATCACCAACAGTAAATATGAGAAAAACTGACCCATTTATTAGTAACCAATAGGTCACATAAAGTAACTTTAAAAATAAGAATGTACTACAATTTAATAAAATAAAAATTATATTTGAAAATCCTGAAAGATAACTTCAATAAAACCAACAACAACACAAATATATATTTAAATTGCAACACAACTATTGCTTAACTTAAACATAAGCATATTCTCTAATAACTTAAATACAAAAATTTCACTTTTAATGTGCAAAATAACAATTCAACCTCAATTCAGTTATTTTTTACTGTCAGTGTATGGTGGGAACAGCGTTCGATTTCTCCACGTGCGGCAATGTAGCTGGGGTTTAGTTTTATTTGGTGATCCTACTGTGCACGTCTTGACCTCTTGAGTAGGGTTGGGCATCATTTGAATTTGAGCGATTCCGGTTCCTTATTTAGATTCCAGATCCAAAAGATTCTCGATTCTTTTAGGGTGCTGGCTCAAAAACATTTGCATGGTTTAAATAAAGTTTGCATGGTTTAAATAAAGGGTGTCCAAATTATGAACATCGTTCATAAGTTCCCAGTTGTTAGAAACTGTTTAAAATAGTGAAAAAACAAAATGTTTCCTTTAAGTCATAACCATGCACTAGATGAGTGGTACAGATAACTGATGGTTACCATTCAGACACAGACACAACACATACCTTCTTAGCAGTGTATCCTCCTCCAACCGCGCTGCCGAGCAGAATGTATCGCAGCTTCAGCAGCCTCGCAGCGAGTCGGGCCACCCAGAAATGGCGCCTCTGCTGGTAGCTGCGGCCCCCTGACCCTGGATGCGGCTTTGGTGGCCGCATGGGCAACCGTGACATGGAAGTGAAATAGCGGGTCGCTGTGTGATGATGTGGGCGCTGAGAGTTGGTGTTTCCATAATAACGGTGGTGGATGGCACGGTACAGAGGGTGCAGCTTCTGAAGTGGTACGCGAAATCTTACCCCCGTCCTGGTGGGTACCAGATTCCTGCATGCCATGCTAACATAACAGAACAATATTACATAATTCAAAGCCAGCATTTTTAAACATGCATAGTACAAGAGAAAGGTTTGGACTCGGGTTGCACGGTATACCATTACAGTACTAGAAAAAGTATTACGATATCTCCCCATAAGAAATTAACCCTTATTAGAATTTACACCAATCTGATCGGCAATGGACGATAATTAGCATTTTATCCCGATCAGATCAACGACGTCATAGATTGGCTCCGCAAAAGACATTTACATTGCTTTGTTCCTTGTCACGGAAAGGAAAACGGCTACCGGAAATGGCCCAAAAAATGCAGAGGAAACTACACCCTGTGGTGTCCTAGCCAATACCAGTCGTAGTGACTGGAGGTGAACTGCAGTACATTTTCAAAACTGTGCGCGTGGGTTGCGCTCGAGTATAAAGACAAACTACGCCTATCCCAGCTATCTTCGGGCGAGAGGCGGGGTACACCCCTAACTGGTCGCCAGCCATTCGCGGGGCACATAAACAAACAACCATTCGCGCACATCTATTAAATAAATAATTTTTTTTTTTTTAATCTGTAGGCAATACTATAACTGGAATTAACTGGATTAAAATTAATTATCTTGACGTTAAATCTGGCAGAACTATTAACCTGCTCACTATTGCACAGCAATGCACTTGACAAGGTATACTTCACACAAATGACTCAATACACTACTGAGAACATATTCTACTTTTCTACTGAGGCAATTATGACCTGTTCAAACAGTAAGTCACAGGAAAAAAATAATAATAATGGGTGCGGCTTTTTACATGTTAATATTTTGGGACCCCAAAAATAATTTCTTAACTAAGCTACAAACCTCAGCAGTTGCGATTATTTTTTTTTTCCTGCTGGGATTTTATTTTACCAAGAGGGAAAAAATATAGTAATTTTCTGTCACATTCCCTATGGCCTATTATTATTTAGAATTAATAATACAAAGAATTTAAAGCTTGGTGTTTTGTCACCAATGATACCACTACTTTTACTAATGTTTCAAGTTTTTGCGATGGGATCGTTTCTGAATCGGTATCAAGATTCTTTATGCGGGTATTGCATCAAAGTTATAATATTGGTATTGTTACAACACTTGGACACCATTCCTCGTGCTGTTGAATGAGAACGCGTTCCCAAACGTTTGACCGGTACCGAATGCCTACAAAACAGATCCAAGTATAAATGTCATGATCGTAGACAGATTCGAGGAAAGTATAAACTGACGTACTGAATTTCTCCTCTGGGGATTAATAAAGGATATGGTAGTCTGACGACGCTAACGTCAGAAACCACCCTGACAGGGCCAGGTCACGTTAAGTGGCAAGATAATATTTACTATATATTGCTTTGAAAGTATTGCCGTATATTTGAGCAACTACATGTTTACTGACATATCTACTTATAAGCAATTAACGTGGCTTTTCTAAGAAAATTCAGCTGGGCTAGTGCTCCGTGCATTTTACCTTACCGTAGACGTCTAGCTAATGTCCCGACGAGTATTGCCCATTTCTTTATTAAATATAAACTTACCATACAACGCTACCGCCAACGCGCAACATGGTGCTGTTGTTGGCAAAAAGATGTCACAGATGCGTTTAAAAGTCACACATTGAGCATACCCCAATGCATCTTTCCACAAGATACACACTCGCCTCTCCCGTTAGCTGAAGGACACAGGCTAGAATGACAGCCCACTTCCGGTATCCCGGTCCTACCAACAAATCAGCACTGACGGAACACATCACCGCATAACTCCCCAAATATCCATCCATCCATTGTCTGTACCGCTTTATCCTCACAAGGGCCGCGGGCGTGCTGGAGGTAATTCGGGTATGATAAACCACAGTTATGTTTTAAAGGGGGGGGGGGGGGGGGGGGGGGTCAATTCCCTTTTCACACAGGACCATGTAAGTTTTGATTTTTTTTCTCCCTTCATAAAAAGCATTTAAAAACTGCATTTTGTATTGTGTTGACTAATATTAAATTTGTTTGGAGATGGGAAACTAAGTGTGAAACGTGCAAAATAAATCAGTAAGAGGGCAGACAATTTCACATCCAGCCATCCATCTTCTGAGCCGCTTCTCCTCACTAGGGTCGCGGGCGTGCTGGAGCCTATCCCAGCTATCATCGGGCAGGAGGCGGGGTACACCCTGAACTGGTTGCCAGCCAATCGCAGGGCACATACAAACAAACAACATTCGCACTCACATTCACACTTATGGGCAATTTATAGTCCCCAATTAATGCATGTTTTTGGGATGTGGGAGGAAACTGGAGTGCCCGGAGAAAACCCACGCAGGCACGGGGAGAACATGCAAACGCCACACAGATGGGACCGGGGATTGAACCCCGCTCCTCAGAACTGTGAGGCTGACGCTCTAACCAGTCGGCCACCGTGCCGCCACAATTTCACACCACTCGATATATTTATGATAATTAACAAAAACTGACAGTGCCTATCCATACTGGATCGGTCGTGGCCTAGATTAACAACATCCGCCCCCGGCACAGTCAACCTGCAGGACGCCGGTGGAAATTCAGCTACTGTGGGTCGAAGACGAAGGAGAGGTGGAAAGCGGGTTCTTCGGCAGAAAGAGATGAGGAAAGCATATAGCCTACAATTGAATGTGGGGACTTTGAATGTTGGGACGATGAGAGAAAAATCTCGGGAGTTGGTTGACATGATGATGATGAGAAAGGTTGATATATTGTGTGTCCGGGAGACCAGGTGGAAAGGCAGTAAGGCTAAAGGTTTAGGAGCAGGGTTTAAATTATTTTACCATGGTGTAGATGGGAAGAGAAAAGGAGTAGGGGTTATTTTAAAGTAAGAGTTAGCTAAGAATGTCTTGGAGGTGAAAAGAATATCAGATCGAGTGATGAGGCTGCAACTTGAAATTGAGGGTGTTATGTATAATGTGATGAGGGGGCTATGCCCCACAGGTAGGATGTGACCTAGAGGTGAAAGTTAAATTCTGGAAGGAACTAGACAAAGTAATTCTGAGCATCCCAGACAGAGTTGTGATTGGTGCAGATTGTAATGGACATGTTGGTGAAGGAAACAGGGGTGGGGAAGTAGTGATGGGTAAGTAGGGCATCCAGGAAAGGAACTTGGAGGGACAGATGGTGGTAGACTTTGCAAAAAGGACGGAAATGGCTGTAGTGAATACTTTTTTCCAAAAGAGGCAGAAACATAGGGTGACCTACAAGAGCAGCGGTGGAAGCACGCAGGTGCAGACAATGTAATGTGAAGAAGATACCGACTGTAAGGTAGTGGTAGGGGAGAGTGTGGCTAGACAGTATAGGATGGTGGTGTGTAATGACTCTGGTGGTGGGGAGGAAGATCAAGAAGACAAAGGCAGAGAAGAGAACCATGTGGTGGAAGCTGAGAAAGGAAGAGTGTTGTGCGGCTTTTTGAGAAGAGCTGAGACAGGCTGTCGGTGGACAGGAGGAGCTTCCAGAAGACTGGACCACTGCAGCCATTGTGATCAGAGAGGCAGGCAGGAGAGTACTTGGTGTATCTTCTGGCAGTAAATGAGAGAAGGAGACTTGGTGGTGGAATCTCAAAGTACAGGAAATCATACAGAGAAAAGAGGTGAGCTATGAGGAAGTGGGACACTGAGATGACCGGGGAGAGGAGAAAGGAATACATTGAGATGAGACGTATGGCAAAGGTATGGCATATAATGACATTTATGCCAGGTTGGACACTAAAGAAGGAGAAAAGGATCTATACAGATTGGCCAAACAGAGGGATAGCGATGGGAAGGATGTGCAGCAGGTTAGGGTGATTAAGGATAGAGATGGGAATGTGTTGACTGGTGCCAGTAGTGTGCTGGACACATGGAAAGAATACTTTGCGGAGTTGATGAATGAGAGGGAAGGAAGAGTGGAAGAAGCAAGTGTTGTGGGCCAAGAAGTGGCAATGATTAGTAAGGGGGAAGTTAGAAAGGCATTCAAGAGAATGAAAAATGGAAAGGCAGTTGGTCCTTATGACATTCCTGTGGAGGTATGGAAGCATCTAGGAGAGATGGCTGTGGAGTTTTTGACCAGCTTGTTCAACAGAATTCTAGCGGGTGAGAAGATGTCTGCGGAATGGAGGACAAGTGTGCTGGTGCCAATTTTTAAGAACAAGGGTGATGTGCAGAACTGTGGGAACTATAGAGGAATAAAGTTGATGAGCCACACAATGAAGATATGGGAAAGAGTAGTGGAGGCTAGACTCAGGACAGAAGTGCGAGCAACGGTATGGTTTCATGCCTAGAAAGAGCACCACAGATGCATTATTTGCCTTGAGGATGTTGATGGAAAAGTACAGAGAAGGTCAGAAGGAGCTACATTGTGTCTTTGTGGATCTAGAGAAAGCCTACGGCAGAGTACCCAGAGAGGAACTGTGGTACTGCATGCGGAAGTCTGGGGGGCAGAAGTATGTTAGAATAATACAGGACATGTACGAGGGCAGCAGAAAAGTGGTGAGGTCTGCTGTAGGTGTGACAGAGGTATTTAAGGTAGAGGTGGGACTGCATCAGGGATCAGCCCTGAGCCCTTTCCTGTTTGCAGTGGTGATGGATAGGCTGACAGATGAGGTTAGACTGGAATCCCCGTGGACCATGATGTTTGCAGATGACATTGTGATCTGCAGTGAAAGCAGGGAGCAGGTAGAGGAACAGTTAGAAAGATGGAGGCATGCACTGGAAAGCAGAGGAATGAAGATTAGCCGAAGTATGACAGAATATATGTGCATGAATGAAGGAGGTGGTGGGGGAAGACTGAGGCTACAGGGAGAAGCAATAGCAAGGGTGGAGGACTTTAAATACTTGGGGTCAACCGTCCAGAGCAATGGTGAGTGTGGTCAGGAAGTGAAGAAACGGGTCCAAGCAGGTTGGAACGGGTGGCGGAAGGTGTCAGGTGTGTTATGTGACAGAAGAGTCTCTGCTAGGATGAAGGGCAAAGTTTACAAGACAGTGGTGAGGCCAGCCATGATGTATGGATTAGAGACAGTGGCACTGAAGAGACAACGGGAAGCAGAGCTGGAGGTGGCGGAAATGAAGATGTTGAGGTTCGCTCTAGGAGTGACCAGGTTGGACAAAATTAGAAATTTGCACATCAGAGGGACAGCCAAGATTAGATGTTTTGGAGACAAAGTTAGGTAGCGCAGACTTTGATGGTTTGGACACATCCAGAGGCGAGTGAGTGAGTATATTGGTAGAAGCATGATGAGGATGGAGCTGCCAGGCAAGAGAATAAGAGGAAGACCAAAGAGAAGGTTGATGGATTTAGGGAGGGAAGACATGAGGTTGTAGTTATATGCTAAAACCAAAATTCAAGAGCAATAAATGTTACTTTTTATGAGCAACGTGGGGGTGAGGGGTATTAGGAAAATGTGGCTAACTGCAATACATACTGTTTCAATCAACCTTGTGTAGTAATTTATACAAATAATGATACACCCTTGTACTGGACCTCAAGATTGTGCAGGTGTACCATGTGTGTCAAGATAACAGGCATTAACTCTTATCTAAGGTGTACATGAATTGCCTCACAGTACTGAGGACCAGGGTTCAATTCCAGCCTCACCTGTGTGGAGTTTGCATGTTCTCCCCCGTCTGTGTGGGTTTTCTCTCGGTACTCCGGTTTTCTCTCACATTCCAAAAACATGCATGGTAGGTTGATTGAAGACTAAATTGCCCGTAGTTGTGAAAGTGAGTGTAAGTGTTTGTTTATATGTGCCCTGCGATTGGCTGGCGACCAGTTCAGGGTGTACCCTGCCTCTCGCCCAGAGTCAGCTGGGATATGCTCCAGCACGCCCACCACCCTAGTGAGGATAAGCGGTACGGAAGATGAATGAATGAATAAAGTAGTGGGGCAGCAGTCGTATAAATATAAGAAAAGTTCTCCTGTTGTGTATCATAGGCTGTAAAATTCTACTTTATGCTTACTATATGTTCTCCAATAAGAATATTTGTTTCGTATCCTTTATTACTGAATGACAATACAAAGTACGTGTAGACATAAAACATTATTTGAAAACATTTATTGAAACAAAATATAAATCTAAAATACAATTGTTGTGGGGAACATAAATATACAATAAATTAAGTAGAAACATTTCAACACCATGCACATCTCTGTTGACAAAAAAATTAAATGTGAGCTGATTGCTGATGTGCAGAAACTATCAAACAAATTCAATTATCTTTACTGACAGCAGGTGAGTAATAATAAAGATGCCTTTTTGCATTTCAATCTCAACTTGATCATGTTCTCTGTTCATTATACATATAGCCCTGAGGAAACATCCATCTGAGCCTTTATACACTCAGTGGCTGACTCAAATGCCAACGAAACATGAGAATAGGAAACTGATCCTACCTGTCAAAATTTTATTGTACCTGCATGAAAGCAACATTTCAACATAAATCCATGGACTTGATATAGCTATTACAATAAAAGGCAAGTTTGTAGCTAAGAAGAAATGTTAATATTTACACACAGAAAGTTTAGAATGACATTCAGTATAAGAATTAATATGTTCATTCTGGTGCACAGTCAATGAAAAAATTGTTACAAAGCGGTGGCAATGAGTCAATTCATGAAGGTTCGAGTTTATCAGTTTCCCACTTTCCTACACTTCTACAGCAGAAATTTGCTTTGTGTACCTCACAGACCCAAGACATACTGTAAATATTTATCCAAGCAACAGCAGCAAACTAACCGAAAGAAAATGCCCATGATTAATTCCCAAGATAATGCAAATGAATCCAACTTGATATGAAAGTGAACATACAAATAAATACGTATAAATTAATCAGACTTGATTTTTTTTTTTTTTTTTTTTTAAAAGAAGTACCACAACACCAGCCCTTAAGTCAAAATATTTCAATATCTTCAGATTTTTATCCACACAGAAAATGTACATCTAAAAAAAAAACCCTACATATTCAGATTTTTATATTATATTAAACTTTTGTTCAAGTGGAGTTACTGCACTGTGTGTATACAGCTAATTCCATGTCTCAAATTAAAACAAAATTGTCTGTTGGGGGAGGGGGGGTTTGAACAGTATTGCATCGGTAGCATGTATGCTGTCTTCATAACAATACATTTGTGCTTCAGGTGGTCTGTCCATTAAGCAAATATTAAAAACGCTTGGGCACATCAGGTGCACAAAGCAACATGGCCTGTTTTTTTAATCATTCTGAAAGCAGGCAAAAATAATCCCAAACATTGTGACAACACACACAGTAATCTGCTCACTATTAAAACGGAATAGGTCACAGGTTTAATACACTTGATCTTCAAAAAAGTATCTCATAGCGATACATTAAAAATATCTTTAAAGAGCGGCAATTTTAATGCCACCACAAGGCTTTGTGATGCTGATTTTATTGGACAAAATTATTGAGTAAATAAAATACATGTGATTCATGGTAGAAACAAAATAACTAAAATGATGTTACGTTATACATTGACTTTTTGGGACAGACCATGAAAATTTATTGGGTCAGTCACAAAATGAGTAGCAATACAGACTTTTGTGAACGTCAGAATGAACCTTGCAAACATTGCAGCAGGTTTGCATCTTTGTTCTGGAAGAACGTTTGAGCCCGAAAAGTATATACTATCTTAGTACTAGGCAAATATTTAGCGGCCTGAAATGGTTGCTGTGCAAATTGTTCTCTTGCTACCATTTTGCATACAGAACCGTCTGATTCTACCACATTAAAAAAAAGTGCATTGACCATATCAGACAGCACTTAATTTAAAGCATCTGTGTGGATTTAAACTGTTTCAGTGTTGCTTCCAACAAGGCAAAGCAGCAAGCTGATGAGATGCCGAATGCATTAACCATTGCACCTTCTATTCTTCTTCCATGGGAAGAGATTTATAGCTAAGATGAGGAGACATGTTTTATTTTGTGTTTAAAAAAAATAATAATAAAAGAAATACAGAAAAGTAGCAGTGGCTCTCGGAGTTCGTATTTTTGATGCTTCAGAGTGACATTCTCATGCATGTGGTTAACTGGATGATTCACATACCAAAGCACATTTCCACAGTTTTTACCTTGTCTGTGGTAATAGCTCGACGGCAATGCAACATCCTGCAAATATGCACTCTGTGTCTTTGCCTGACCCGTCTCTAAATGACCAAATTATTTTTCCACTGAGATGACAACTATGTTGCTCTCTAAATTAGAGATGACAACTATGTTGCTCTCTAAGTTAATTGGTGTGCCAAGAGCAAAGGACTGATATACAGTAGTACTCTTTCTAAAATTGGAAACTCGATGTCAAATGCTGATAGCCTCAGGTTTCTCCAAATGATACCAGAAAAGAAATAGAAAAGTAAGTATCGTGACTGTGGACACACGGTATGTTTAACAAGAACAAGTCAAAAATATCTGTTCTATGTTTTTCTGAACGGGGTTCTGTCATAAAATATTCCAAATAGATTAGAGTATTTGTAGATACAAAGTTGACAGCAGAAGTTCAGGTGTTCCAGTCTCTTCTTACCCAGTGCATTTGATTGAGTTGCCTACTTGGATACATATAATGTTAAAAGGTGAGTCATGCAGTTTTCAAACTGGTGCCAAGATTTGAATGTAGTCTCCATTTAGCGCCGCGCCCCCCGTATCTCTAACCAAAGCCACGCCTTTCAATAACGTGAACATGTCCGTTTGTAAATAACTCATTACGACTGTTACATTGCTACCATTAGTGTTTCAAAACAACGTTACTGGTTTGCTGAATTTTTGGGAATGTACAATCAATTAAAATTCCGCGTCGGTCCTAAAGTGCGAAGCGAGAACATGATTCTACCGCTCCTGATGCCTTCAAGGTTCCGTATTGTGTCTATTTAGACCTCCATAGAGTGACTTTCTCAGATGAACTTAGTATAAAAGTCAATTTCATTTAAAAAAAACATCTTGGATTAATCATGAGTTTCCAGAAAAGAAACCCTGACAGCTACTTCTTTTTGACCCAGTATTGTATCCGCTTTGTCAATATATATTGCAATATCTTAGCAATGATTTATTACATGACATTTTGAGATTTTGGCACTGATTTGGAACAATAATCATATAAGTTTACACACATGATTTGCTTTTGTGGGCCACAAAAGCAAATCATGGTGGTGAGTTTGACAGTTGTGCCTTAAAGAGAGGCCACTGGCCGCTCTTCCTCTAGCAGCGTGTGTTCAAAGCCCTTTTTTATTGTTAACATTGTTTTGTCTAGGGCGGGAGGTGGCCAATAACATCTTTATAACTTTTGTTGCTAATCGGAAGTAATCCACCTACGAAAACAAGACCGCGCGATCCAGCGACACGACCCTGCCAGGCTCCGACGTTTGCACGGCAATGATTGACAACACCACTCAGTCACACCTTCCCTCTCTTACAGTCTCTGATTGGCTATTCTTGTCGAGCAGTGACAAGTTTTAAATAATAAAAACAATAAAATTAGAGGCATACGATTAGGTTAGAGAATGACAATTTTGTTCAAAAGATAAATTTAATAATATTCTATTGTCAGGACATATAATTTTAAAGTACCGTATTTTCACGACCACTTAAAAGTCTTAAATTTTCTCCAAAATGGACGGGGTGCCTTATAGTGCGGTGCGCCTTGTGTGTGCACAAAAATCTGTAAATGTTGTTGTGTGACTTTAACGAGCGCTCCGCTTGACTGACTGGGAGCATTTCCTGCCGACACGCTGCTTATATAGAGGAAGGCGGACGTGACTGAGGACAGCATGCGGACGTAAAGGGGGAAGGGTACGCGTGACAGAGGAGGCTAAAGACACGCACCCAGTAGGTATATAGTTCCAGTATGTGCATCGGTTTGGCTAAGGACCCCCGAAAATGGCACCTAACGAAGAGACATGCTTTCGAAGCAGTTTAAACTGCAAACTATTAGTTACACGAAGGAACATGGGAATCGAGCATCCGCAGCCGCGAGAGAATTCAAGATCAACGAATCCACGGTTTGCAAGTGGAGGAAGCAGGAAAACGCGCTTCGCCAAGTTAAGAAGACAAAGCTGACTTTCCGCGGGACAAAAACGAAAAACAAAACGCTGAAACAAGGCAAGGTGCCCGAGTTGGAAAACCAACTCGAGCAATGGATTAATGATCAAAGAACAGCCGGGAGAAGCGCCTCTACAGTCACCATTCGACTGAGTGCAATAACTCGGAGCTTGCCATCATTCCGGGACGCTTGACAAACCGCTGGACATCCGTGTAAACAGGGCGTTCAAAGTGAAGTTGCGAGCGGCGTGGGAGTGATGGATGACAGATGGCGAATACAGCTTTACTAAGGCTAGGAGGCAGCGCCGGGCGAGTTACGCCACTATTTTTGAATGGATTGTGGATGCTTGGGCTAACGTGTCTGCTTGTACTGTTGTTCGAGCTTTCGTAAAAGCCGGCGTCATTTCTGAGGAGCCGCACGGGAACGAGACTGACTCAGACAATGACGAGAGGGAACCTGGCGTGTTTGATGGAGAACTTGCCCAGCTGTTCATTTCGGATACAGAACATGAGGACTTTGATGGATTTGTGGATGAGGATTGATCAAAAAATAACTTGAGTACATTGTTAAATACTTCAATAAAGTACAACTGAACTCAAGTTTTGCTGCCGCTGCCTTTTTAAAAACATTGTTCTAGCGTGCATGCATGCTAGCGTATGTTTTACCATGCCTGCGCCCAATAATACAGTGTGCCTTATGTATGTGTTAAATACAGAAATAGACCCCGTAACTTAGACTGCGCCTTTTAATACGCTGCGCCTTATGGTCGTGAAAATACGGTAATTGGTTTTTTTTAATCTGCAAACTTCACCTTTAAAATTAATTAAATCAGCACTGTGGGACCGGGAAAACTACTGCCGTTTATGACTTCATGCCTGGCTAATTGTTGAGCTTTTTAAATTTAGCATCAACTGCACATGGTTGTGAATGACCACTACAAGCAGGACTTGCAGCACGATATGTTCAGCCAGGCATCCAACCCACTTGATAAATAAAATGCCCCAAAAAGTAAGATAAAGTAAAAACCTAATACTCAATACATTTGTTTCTAAAGTTAGTTTCAGACAGAGTAGGAAGTGGTTTAGAAAGACAAAATGGCAATCCTGTAGCCTACCACTAATTGCTTTTTGTCATGAAAAATCTATCCAAGACTCCAGTATGGCATTGAGCACTTTCGTAGTCTGACTCGTTATACAGCAGTTGCCAGTAATCATGAAAAATACAAATACAGTGGGTACGGGAAGTATTCAGACCCTCTTAAATTTTTCACTTTGTTATATTGCAGCCATTTGCTAAAATCATTTAAGTTAATTTTTTTCCACATTAATGTACACACAGCTCATAGGGAAATCATAACCCCAGTCCTTAGAACTGTGAGGCAGATGTGCTAACCAGTCGGCCGCCGGAAAGTATTCAGAACCCCTTAAATTTTTCACTCTTTATTATATGGCAGCCATTTGCTAAAATAATTTTTCTTTTTTCTTCTCCCCACAATGTACACAGAGCACCCCATATTGACAGAAAAAAAAGGATTGTTGAAATCTCTGCAGATTTATTAAAGAAGAAAAACTGAAATATCACACAGCCCTAAGTATTCAGACCCTTTGCTCAGTATTTAGTAGAAGCACCCTTTTGAGCTAATACAGCCACATGAGTTTTTTTTTAGCCAACTCCGTGAGGGCTTTTATCTATGTACTGAGGAGACGCTTCTGTCGGGCCACTCTGCCATAAAGCCCCGACTGCATCTCTGGAGCTCAGCCACAGTGATCTTTGTTCTTTTCCTCTCTCATCAAGGCTCTTCTCACCTAATTGCTCAGTTTGGCCGGACGGCCAGCTCTCGGAAGGATTCTGGTCGTCCCAAACCTCTTCCATTTCAGGATTATGGAGGCCATTGTGCTCTTAGGAACCTTAAGTGAAGCAGAAACCTTTTTTGTAACCTTGGCCAGATCTGTGCCTTGCCACAATTCTGTCTCTGAGCTCTTCAGCCAGTTCCTTTGACCTCATGATTCTCATTTGCTCTGACATGCACTGTGAGCTGTAAGGTCTTATATAGACAAATGTGTGGCTTGCCTAATCAAGTCTAATCAATATAATCAAACATAGCTGGACTCCAGTAAAGGTGTAGAACCATCTCAAGGATGATCAGAAGAAATGGACAGCACTTGAGTTAAATATCTGAGTGTCACAGCAAAGGGTCTGAATACTTATGGCTGTGTGATATTTCAACAATTCCGTTTTTTTCTGTCAATATCGGGTGCTGTGTGTACATTAATGAGGAAAAAAATTAAGTGATTTTAGCAAATGACTGCAACATAAAGAGTGAAAAATTTAAGGGGTCTGAATACTTTCCATGTCCACTGTATATTGTTTGACTTGCGTCTATGAGGTTTCCAATACATGTAAAGTCATGGAATAAAAATATTACCAGGAGATCAACTTTGTTCAGTTTCTTCTTCGGTTTTAATGCCTGGTAGAACCAAAGGTACTGTCAGTACCAATCAGTGCCAATATTTTTTAGCATGACTATAAAAAGACATTATGCTTTTTTTCTTGACTGCCTGACATGAAATCAGACTAAACTTTTCCTGTTTGCGGCCAATTACAATTATCAATATTATTTCTATTTGCTCAATGCCAGAATGGTGAGAACAATTTTGGGACAAATATAAACAAGACAATACAATCAAAACTCCTGCGGTGCCAACTTTGTTTAGACAAATATAATAACAAAAATAGCTCATAAAGAGTTTGATTTCTAGCTGATATCTAGCCATTTCCTATAGCTTTCTTGATTACCAAAATCATTGGGAATACAATTAATGCCAAATAGGACATACAATATTATGAAATCAGCTGCATTGTTGTTGTGTTTATTGTATTCAGGTAATTTGGTGCAGTGAAAAGAAAATCTTCCATTTTTGCATAGTTACCCCACTTTTAATTTTTAAGATCAAACAAATGTGAAAATCAGACAAACATAAACCAAATGCTGTTTTTAAATGGTGATTTCATTTATTAAGGAATAAAAACCTATTCAAAGTTCCTGGCACTGTGTAAAAAAATAATGGCCCCCGAAACCTAACTGGCCCATCCTCAGCAGCAACAAGAGAAATCAAGCATTTTCTCTAATTGGTAATGAGTCTATCACATCTCTGTGGGGATATTTTGGCCCACTCTTCCTTGCAGAATTGTTCAAATTCAGCAAAAATGGAGGGTTTTCAAGCAAGAACAGCCTTTTTAAGGTCATGCCACTCCATTTCAATCAGATTCAAGTCTGGACTTTGACTAGGCCCCTTCAAAACCTTCATTTTGTTTTTTTAAAGCCAATCAGAAGTTGACTTGTTGGTGTGTTTTGGATCGTTGTCCTGCTGCAGAACCCAAGTGCGCTTCAGCTTGAGGTCACAAGCTGATGGCTGAGCATTCTCCTTCAGGATTTTCTGTGCGAGCAGAATTCATGGTTCCATCAATCACAGCAAGTTGTCCAGGTCCTGAAGGAGAAATCAGCCCCAGACCATCACACTACCACGGCCATGTTTGACTGCTGGTATGATGTTCTTTTTTTTAAATGATGTGCTACATAACGAGACACACACCTTCCAAAAAGCTCAACTTTCATCTCGTCAGTGCATATAATATTCTCCCACAAGTCTTGGGAATCATTCAGATGTTTTTTATTTTGTTTGTTTTTTTGCAAAAGTAAGATGAACCTTTATGTTCTTTTTGGTCAGCAATGTTTTTTGCTTTGGAACTCTGCCATGGATTCCATTTTCACCCACTCTTCCTTATTGTGTTATCATAAACACTGACCTCAACTAAGGCAATGGAGGCCTGCAAGTCATGACAAGTTTTTCTGAATTCCTTTGTGGCCTTCGGCTGAGTCTTTACTGTGTTCTTAGGGTATAATCTTTGTAGGCGGGCCGTTCCTGGGAAGGTTCTTCACTGTTCCATGTTTTCGCCATGTGAGTTTAATGGTTCTCCCTATGGTATGGAATCCTATAGCTTTAGAAATGGCTTTTGTAACTCTTTCCAGACTGATAGATGTCAATTACTTTATTTCTCGACTGTTCTGAAATTTCTTTGCATCATCTCATTTTGTTGCAGATTTTTTTAGACCCTTTGTCCGACTTGATTTTGTCGGGACAGATTCTGTTTGTGATTTCTTGATTGAATAGGTCTGGAAGTAATCAGGCTTGAGTGTGAACAGTGAAAATTAAACAAAAAATTGTGTTTAGCCACAATTAATTCATGATTTAATAAGGGGGGTAATTACTTTTGCACACACAGTTAACTTTTTTTCCCCCTAAATAAATTAAATCAATTAAAAACAGCATTTTAAGTTCACTTGGGTTATATTTGTCTGATATTAAAACATTTTTGATGACCTTAAACAAAGTGCCAAAAACAAACAATGCAAAAATTTGAGAAGTGTGCCAATACTTTCTCACGGCACTGTATACCTTTAGTGGTACAAGGCATTGAAATGAACAAGAAATTTAAAACAAAATATCTAATAATTTTTACCATGACTGTATATTAATGTCAACATACTAATTGGACATTGCTCGTAAGCTCTCCACTAACCTCCACTTCCAATATCATGGAAATATTTTAAATTAATTTCACTGACTGAAGATCTGGGCCCACAAATGGCTGAACCAGACACTTTTCATTCAAATGCAAATTTTTTGAACGACATTATTATACAACCATCACGACCAGCGGAGCTCAAGTGAGCACTTCAATAAGTTAAATATTATAAACATAATCATCACTTTGATAGTCCCTATCTGTAAAGTGTTAGGTTAATGGAAGAGGCTTTGGGATGCTAGGAAATGGTCATGATTTGATAAGAGGAGCCATTTTCAGGGCAGGCCTTGGCTTCAGTAGTAGTGGTTGGTTTTGGGGGCCAGTCTGGGTCCACGCGGAGCTCCTGGGCCAGATGCATGTAGCGAGCCTTGCGGGTCACCTTGTTTGGGCAGTACATACACTTGTCTGCCAACAGCTCAGTGCCTTTCTGAAATGTCCACAATCCCACACATAAATAAAAATATCCATTTCAGAAAATATAATAAAATGGGAGGATTTAATTAACTGGAGAAGAAGGCATGCCCATTTGCATGCAACATGAAATGCTCTAAAGAATGCGCTACTCTTTTTCTAAATATTGCCCAAAGCGATGAAAATGTACCACTTAAAATATACCTCTTAATATCCCGGTGCATCTAATAAAAAAGAATATCTGCAGAACTTAATATGCTTCCGCAGTTCAATTAAAAAAGTCAAACCCATTATATAGATTCACTGCAAAACGTAAAATTATATATATATATATATATATATATATATATATATATAGTAATTCTGATGATTATAGCTTGCAGTTAACAGACCCCCATATCTAAAGAAATTAGAATATTACATAAAATCGTTTGTAATGTTTAATATACAATTTAGGTAGGGATTGACTTGAAAAGCAAAATATATAAAAAAAAAATATATATATATATATATATATATATATATATATCTCAGGAGTTTCACTTTTTGCATTGAACTACTGAAATAAATAAACCTCTCTACGATATTCCAATTCATTGAGATGCACCGGTATATATTTATAACTGGTGCACAATGCATTGTGGGCCGATGATGTTTGAGGGTCACACAGCTGTATCTTATTCACATGAAATACCCTGGAAACAATGCACCGTGTTTGAGTAGTCAAACAAGTGGAAGCGAAGCAGAAAAGAACAAAGATGCTTTTGCTTTTAAAATCTTTTTTCAACGGCATTGACCTACAGTAAAAAGTCAAAATAAGTGCTACACAGAGCCAGCATGTTTTTTAACTACCAAAACAAAAGCAGCGTCCTAATTTATGGGACGCAGCGCATGCGGTCTACTAAAGGCACCTCAGAAAGTCACGTTAATCCTTGTTAAATGGGCAACATCAAGAAAGGTGAGAGCTTTATGGGCTAAGCTCATGTGACTACAAGAAATAGTCATTACAATGGTTAATTCTTCCATCTTCTTTCATTGTTTGAAGACCTTCAAAAGTCACCAACTTGAACTGCATTGCACATCAGTAAGGTAGCAGCCTTGATTTCTGTAAATTGTATCTTTAGTCGATAATAGAAGCAATATGATTGCAGATTGGCTATTAATTCCCTTTCTGACCTTGTAGTAATACATTTGTAACACTTTAGGCAGTAAGTCATACTATTTCAACATATTTGCATGCACTTCAAGAAAAAAAATTAGCATGACATTAGTTTATAGGAGGTTGCTGTAAAAGCTTATGTCCAACACAACCCTTAGAACCTCAAAAAAAGCATATGGTGTAACATAAAACAAAGGATTTTCACATCTCAGGCAAAGGGGTCAAATATATACACATTAGTGAAGACCGATGATTAGGCTTCTTCAAACACACATTTTATTGACATAGAGAGAGGAGCAACTGACTGAGGGAATTATAAAAGCACTCCTAATAAAGAGTGAAGAGGCAAATGCAGCAAGTAGAGCTTTGAGGCTAGCAAGTTGCAACGAGAGGAGTAGCAGACTGGAGAGCAGGTGATGTATGCAATTGTAAGTCTCTGGGGAAAAATCTTTTGTAGGTTGAACAAGTTATTACTGTTGATCATGATGTGCCAAAATAAAAGGGTGAGGGAACACCACACAAAAGGAAAATGAAAGGGCTAGAAAAAGAGATGTCAGTTTTTCCCAACCTGTGGTGGTGAGGCAGCAGGAGCGATGCCCTGTTTGTCTCTGCTGAACACAACCTTCCATAAGACGATGTCAATGAAGAAGGTCTGTGGCGCAGTCAGCAGGGGAAAGAATTACAG